>NC_065588.1:82580000-82926000 GCF_024542745.1 Macaca thibetana thibetana
ACCATCTTTCGAGGATTTTACCCAGTGTTTTAGCTATCTGTGTGAATCTCATTCAATAGTACATGGTCTTTTAGTTGTTTAATATTTTTTTAAACATACTTTTCTCTGTGTAAACTTCTGACTCTTTCAATCATTCATGGTGTTTGGTATATTACAATGATGTGTATTTATATGAGCCTTTTATCATTTTTTTGGTACTTGGAAACTTTTTAAAATCTTGTGACCATTTCCTCAATCTGGGAAATTAAAATTGCTCTATTCATAGATTTTATTTTAAATAATTATTATCAACCTCATGGATGTTTCTGTTTTATCATTTTTATTATACTATCACTCAGTTTAAAAAGATGAACCACATCCACTGACTAAAATGAAGCATTTTGTTAGAATTATTCTGTTCGAACTCAATAGCAATAAACAGCTCAATTTAGTTTTCTTGAAACTAAAGTTCTTATTGCTTGGGTTTATTTCCACTGTATTTTACAGATATATGGTAACCATGTCCTTGAAATCTTATTATAAATTAACTTATAAAGAACTGGGATATATTTTCACACATAATGCCAGATGATGGGTGTGGGAAATTAGAACAACACTGTGAATTTATCTTGCTCAGAGAAGCTACTTCCTACCCTTTCTTGGTCAGTAAACTAAGGCAGATCATTTTAATTCAATAGAGCTTGGAGGTAATTTAAGGCTAGGTTTTGGTCTTTAAGGGGTTCACTATACATCTGGCTCATTTTCACTCCTAGTCGACAGTATGTTGGTATTCCCAACTATGAGCCTGCACTGTTTACAGAGTCCTCTTCCTTGTAGGTTCCTTAGCTCAAAATATATCTTCCTCACTGTAGCAATGCCAAATCTTCTGCTCTGCTTTCTAGCCACATTCTGCAGAGCCTCTCGTAAACCCTCTGTTTTTGTTTTCTTTGAACCATCTAGGAACCAACTAGTGCTTCAATCAGCTAGGAACTCTGCTCATTCTACACTTTACCAGCGCATTTAGAAAGTACACTTGGCCACTGAAAATTACCAGCTACAAAAATTACAAGTTTATTACTCTGGATTGCATAGCCAGTAAGAAGCAGATTGCATACATTACTCAGTTTTGTTTTGTTTTAACTCCAACTTCCAGTCCATTTTTACTAAAAATTTACTACATATCTACTGTGACAAATTTCATTTGTTATGAGTTATCTGTTGTCAGTCAAAGTTGTCTGTAATTGTTAAATTTATCAATAAATTCTTTCTAATCTAAAATGTAAATATAATTTATTCCATAAATTCTTTCTAAAGTAAAATGTAAATATAATCCATTCCAATATAAATATAATATATTCCAAAGTTACATAAATGTTTTAGGAAGTAAGACGATATAACCAAAAACTTTACCTATGTGGCTTTTTGACCTCTTGTGCTACGTAGTTCTAGAATTTGGCAAATTCTCTGGGGAGGAAACTCAAAGTTTAGGGCTTGCTTCTCTTATCCTTTCTTTTCCTAGGGATTATTACCCTTCTATCTTGGATAATTCAGGAACCTTAGACTTTAACATATTTTTCAAGCTCTATATCATTGCTAAAATCTCTGCAGCCCTTAACTGGTCACCGTCTCTTGCTGCCTGGTATAGCAAATATCCCAAGGAAAAAGGAAGTGGGCTGAATGTTGAACTCACCTTAATGGGTTTCTTTTTTTACTAGATTTGGTCACAAGTTCTGTTTCATTCACTGTTGTATTCTAACTGTGTAGCAGGTCCATGGTATAAGGCAAATATGCAATAAATGCTTAACAAATAACTAAATGAATGATGAATACCTTCAAATTTATTTTACAGAGCAAGTGTAAGCCTAAAGACAAAGCAAGAAAAAGGAAACTATTGACCAATGCTCCTTTCTGCTGCAACTATAGTCTAGATGTTATTTAAGATAATGATATCAAATGGAATTCAGTTATGCATAAAAGAAAAAAGAACATATGATCATTAGGTTTGTTCCAGAAATGCAAGATTGCTACCTATAAGAATATATATGCAAACAACATATAGTAAACTGTGGTTTACATATTCAGAAATCAATTTGCATTATCAAAAATCTCTTCAAATATTTGTAATAGCAACAATTAGCAATTTTGAGTATATTTTACAATAGACTGAAATGTTTGATATATCATTCTCATAAGATTATGGTGAAACTCACATAATTAGGCATTTCTGGTGGTAATACAAATTGATACAATCTCTCTTTTTAGGACAACTGTATTTTGTTTATATACTTTGGTAGTTTTTTATTTATCTTTATAGACATGTTGTTTATTTTAATTTTCTTTTTTTCCCACCATATATATATGTAAACTCAGTTTAAATACATGATATTGAATATTAAATACATTGATTGATATTAAGTATGTGAATATATGATATGATTTGTAAATCCTTCTCTAGTACACAGCAATAAATAACATGTACTTCAAGTACAATACTTTCATTTCCAAGCAGATCTCTGACCTGGAAAAACGAACGTTTCTCTAGAAATGTACTAGAAATTGTTTAGTTCCAAACATAGGCCAAATTTGCCTCACACATTTCCTTCTTGTGAGACTGTATTATAAGAAATTTGGTTTAATCATGATATATAACAATAACTGTACTCTTGTCACTCACCGATTTCTGTTACAAAAATAAGTAGAGATGGCAGTAGATATATACATGTATTTTATCAAATATTTCTGCAGATACAGAGATAATGTACACGAATAATCAAGAACAATGAAACTTGCCTAAAGTAGAACTAAATAAGGGAGAGATTGTCAAATACATTTATAAATTATAACAAAATAAATGGAAATCAAAATTAAAATTAAATCACATGTAATCCTACTATCCTAACATAATTATTGCCAGTAAGATAATTTTGAAAATAAGTTGATGAAAAATTATTAGGAACTATAAATGTAAATATATATATATATTTTTTTATAATTTCATTTCTGGTAATTAACCCTGAGGAATAAAATCAAATGAAGAATGCTGCTTTGTACGTTGACATGTTCAGTTTAACCTTAATTTTAATGGCAAATTGTTAAACAATCTAAATATCTGACTGGGAAATGGTAAATGATTGCATACCATCTTAATCAGTCCTTAAAATTAAGATCCTAACCATAATAGTTACATGGAAAATGTATTTGATATAATGTAGAAAAAGTCTGTAAAGGCCGTCACAGTTAAAAGTAAAATTATTCATTATATGGTTGATAAATGAAAGAGGCTTAACACAGTTTAATATATGAAAGAGTTACATTAGGATAGTTGGATTGCTGTGAGTTTCTTGTAATTTTTGTCTCCCTCTTCTTATAATAAATGTGCAAAAAATTACGTGAAAAATATAGAAAATTTCAGATAAATAAGAAGTGAATTTACTTAAGTAACAATTGAATAAAGAGCTTATTGGCACTTATTAATTGATACTTATTTGAAATAACTTCTAATGTACATGAAGTTAAATAAGGTTTTATTTTTACTCTCTAGTGCAAAGTCTGTTATAACAAAAACAATGAAAACAGTTGCCTGGCACACTAATAATGTCTTATTTAACTTGACATGCTTTAAAGTCTAAAACAACGGCTTAAACATGGCAAGTTATTGATAAATACTTATTGATTAAATTTTGAAAAAGTTATTTAAAGTCTAAAACAATGGCTTAAACAGGGCAAATTCTTGATAGATACTTATTGATTAAATTTTGAGACTCTTCAAGGAGAACTACAAACCACTGCTCAATGAAATAAAAGAGGACACAAACAAATGGAAGAACATTCCATGATCATGGATAGGAAGAATCAATTTCATGAAAATGGCCATACTGCCCAAGGTAATTTATAGATTCAATGCCATCCCCATCAAACTGCCAATGACTTTCTTCACAAAATTGGAAAAAACTACTTTAAAGTTCACATGGAACCAAAAAAGTGCCCGCATTGCCAAGACAACCCTAAGTGAAAAGAACAAAGCTGGAAGCATCAAGCTACCTGACTTCAAACTATACTACAAGGCTACAGTAACCAAAACAGCATGGTACTGGTACCAAAACATATATAGACCAATGGAATAGAACAGAGCCCTCAGAAATAATACCACACATCTACAACCATCTGTTCTTTGACAAACCTGACAAAAACAAGAAATGAGGAAAGGATTCCCTATTTAATAAATGGTGCTGGGAACACTGGCTAGCCATATGTAGAGAGCTGAAACTGGATCCCTTCCTTACACCTTATACAAAAATTAATTCAAGGTGGGTTAAAGACTTAAATGTCAGCCCAAGAACAATAAAAACCCTAGAAGAAAACCTAGGTAATACCACTCAGGACATAGGCGTGGACAAGGACTTCATGACTAAAACACCAAAAGCAATGGCAACAAAAGCCAAAATTGACACATGGGATCTAATTAAACTAATGAGCTTCTGCACAGCAAAAGAAACTACCATCAGAGTGAACAAGCAACCTACAGAATGGGAGAAAATTTTTCAATCTACTCATCTGACAAAGGGCTAATATACAGTATCTACAAAGAATTTAAACAAATTGACAAGAAAAAATCACACAACCACATCAAAAAGTGGATGAAGGATATGAACAGACACTTCTCAAAAGGAGACATTCATACAGCCAACAGACACATGAAAAAATGCTCATCATCACTGGCCATCAGAGAAACGCAAATCAAAACCACAATGAGATACCATTTCACACCAGTTAGAATGGTAATCATTAAAAAGTCAGGAAACAACAGGTGCTGGAGAGGATGTGGGGAAATAGGAACACTTTTACACTGTTTGTGGGACTGTAAACTAGTTCAACAATTGTGGAAGATAGTGTGGTGATTCCTCAAAGATCCAGAACTAGAAATACCATTTGACCCAGCCATCCCATTACTGGCAATATACCCAAAGGATTACAAATCATGCTGCTAAAAAGACGTATACACACGGTTTATTGTGGCACTATTCACAGTAGCAAAGACTTGGAACCAACCCAAATGTCCATCAATGATAGACTGGTTTAAGAAAATGTGGCACATATACACCATGGAATACTATGTAGCCCTAAAAAAGGATGAGTTTCATGTCCTTTGTAGGCACATGGATTAAGCTGGAAACCATCATTCTGAGCAAAATATCACAAGGACAGAAAACAAACACTGCATGTTCTCACTCATAGGTGGGAACTGAATAATGAGAACATTTGACACAGGGTGGGGAAGATCACACATTGGGGCCTGTCGTGGTGTGGCAGGAGGGGGAAGGGTTAGCATTAGGAGATATACCTAATGTAAATGACTAGTTAATGGGTGCAGCACACCAACATGGCACATATATACAGATGTAACAAACCTGCACATTGTGCACATGTACTCTAGAACTTAAAGTATAATAAAAAAAAAATAGGCACACCAATTCAAAAGACAGATATTGTCAGATTGGATTAAAACAAGAATAACAAAAAGATACAGTCATACATTCTATAAGAAAAATGCTTTAAATATAATAGTGCAAAGAAGTCCTACTGGTAACAGCAATTAAAAGAGTGCGAGGGTGTGAGGTCAGGATATCAAGACCATCTTGGCTAACACAGTCAAACCCTATCTCTACTAAAAATACAAAAAAAATAAAAATAAAAAATTAGTCAGGCATGGTGGCGGGTGCCTGTAGTTCCAGCTACTTGGAGGCTGAGGCAGGAGAATGGCGTGAACCCAGGAGGCAGAGCTTTCAGTGACCCGAGATCACACCACTGCATTCCAGCCTGGGCGACGGAGTGAGACCCCATCTCAAAAAAAAAAAAAAAGAAGAAGAAGAAGAATGTGAGGGTGAATATAGTAATATTAGTTAAAGTGGATTTCAGAATAAGGAAAATTACCAATGACAAAGCAAACAATATAAAGACCAAAGGGTCAATTTGTTAAGAAGTAATAGTTACACCAAATGTGCATGGATCTAACAACAGAACTTAAAATTCATAAAGAAAAACCTAATATTACTGCAAAGATAAATAAATTCAAAATTGTACCTATTTATCTTAATTAATAAGACAAGTACACAGAAAATAAGCAAGTGTATATAACATATTATCAATATTATCAAACAACTTAAAATATACCCAACAATTGCAGAATACATATTATTTTAAAATCTATGTAAAACATTTGTCAAGATAGGTCCTCTCTTTGTTAACATAACAGATTTAAATTTAGAAGAATTGTAATCAATAATAGAAAATTGTCTATAAAGATCACAAAATATTTGGAAATTAAGCAACATACTTGAAGATAATCTATAAGTCAAAAAGAAGTTTCAAGACAAATTAGTATCTGTTTTAAACTTGATTAATATAAAAATGCCACATAAAATGTATAGGATGCAGCTAATTCAGAGTCTGGGGGAAAATTTATAGCACTGAATGCTTTTATTAGGAAAGAAAAACGTCTCGAATCAATAATTTAAGATCTCACATTAATAAACTAGAAACTAAGAAGAAATGAAAAACAGCACAAACAGGAAAAAATGTGATAATAAAGATTAGGCTTTACAACAATGAAATTTAAAGGCAGAAAACAATAAAATTAATGGAACCAAAAGTTACTTCTTTGAAAAGTTTGATAATTTGATAATACTGAAAAACCTTTTTCCAGATCAACCAAAGAAAGAAACAGAGAGAAAGCCAGAAAGAGAGAAATAGTGAACAAAAATTATTAATATCAGTAGGAAAGAGGGATATTATTACAAAACCCACAGCTATTCAATATGTAATAAAATATAAGAGGATAATAAGAAATATTATGGACAATTTTATGCCTATAAGTTCAACAACTTAGAGTGAATAAACCAATTCATTAAGAAAAAAAATTACCAATTCTCTCTTTTTTTTTTTTTCTCTCTCTCTCTCACACACACACACACACACACACACACACACACACACAGATATCTTCAATGGTACTCCATTTGTAAAACCAATTGAGTTAGTAATTAAGTATTCTCCAAGAAAATTACAGGCCCGGGTAAATTTGTTGGTCCTCTAATTCTAAGAATAATTTATGGAGGAAATTATAGTAATCCTACAGAATTTCTTCCAGAAAATTAAAAAAAAAAGAAGAAACATTTCTTTGAGGCCATCACTGCTTCAATATCAAAATCAGACAAAGCCACTACAACAAATAAAAAGCACAGAACAATATCCCTCATGAACATAGATACAAATATTTTCAAAAAAATATATTGTTGCAATTGCTTCAGCGCCTAAGTATAATTTATTTGCCAATACAAGTGCCAAGAATGCTATTTCCTAAGTTTTCTTCTAAGATTTTCAGAGTTTGAGGTCTTATATTTAAATCTTTAATCAACGTTAAGTTTTTTATATGGTGAGAGATAGGGATCCATCATTTTCATTCTTCTGCATATGGCTAGTCAATTATCCCAGAACCATTTATTGAATAGGGAATCCTTTCATCCTTTCCCCACTGCTGTTTTTTTGTTTGTTTGTTTGTTTGTTTGTTTGTTTTTCTGAAGATCAAATGGTTGTAGGTATGTGGTTTTATTTCTGGGTCCTCTGTTATGTTCCATTGGTCTTGTTTCTGTTTTTGCACCAGTACCACACTGTTTTGGGTACTGTCACTGGTAATGTGATACCTTGGGGTTTGCTCTTTTTGCTTAGGATTGCTTTGGTTATTCCAGTGCTGTTTCAGTTCCAAATAAATTTTAGAATAGGTTTTTCTAGTTCTGTGGAAAATGACATTGGTATTTTGATAGGGATAACATTGAATCTGTACATTGCTTTGGACAGTATGGCCACTTTAACAATATTGATTATTCCAATCCATGAGCATGAAATGTTTTTCCAGTTATTTTTCTCATCTATGATTTCTTTCAGTAGTGTTTTGTATTTGTCCTCGTAGAGTTGTTTCACATCCTTGGTTAGATGAATTCCTAGGTATTTCATTTTGTGTGTGTGCGGCTATTGTAAATGGGATTGTGTTCTTGATTTGGCTGTCAGCTAGAATGTTACCGGTGTATAGAAATGTTATTGATTTTGTACATTGATTTTGTATCCTGAAACTTTACTCAATTAGTTTATCAGTTCCAGGAGCAGAGTCGTTAAGGTTTCTATCTAGAGAATCATATCATCATAAAAGAGAGACATTTTGACTTCTTCTTTTCCTATTTGTATGCCTTTTATTTCTTTCTATTGCCTGATTGCTCCCACTAGGACTTTTGGTACTATGTTGAAAGAAATGGTTCTGTACGTCATTATCCTAAGCAAATAAATGCAAGAAGAGAAAACCAAAAACCTATGTTCTCACTTGTAAGTGGGAGCTAAACATTGGGTACTCATAGACATAAAGATGGCAACAACAGACACTGGGGACTACTAGAAGGAGGAGAGTGGAAGGGGGCAAGGATTGAAAAAGTATTTGTTGCATACTGTTCTCACTACCTGGATGATGGTATCATTTATACTCCAAACCTGAGTGTCACATAATATACACACCTAACAAATCTGAACATGTATCCTTTAATGTATAATAAAGTTGAAATTTTTGTTTAAAAATTAGCACATTAGATCCAGCAATAATCCAGTAATGCAAAGATAATTCATTAATTGAAAATAATTTAATGAAACTTTCCTATTAGCAGACTAAAGGAGAAACAACACATTATCTTAATAATAGATGCAGATAAAGTATTTGAAACAATTAAAAATGTATTCATAAAAATTAACTTCTCAGAAATTTAGGAATATAAATGAACCACTTTAATATGACAAGTAGCATCTACAAAAGTCCTACAGCTGGCATCATATTTGAAAATGTTAAAAGTAACACCACAAAACTACTTTAAAAAATATAGTGAAATTATATTTTTATAACCTTGGTTATAGAGTAACTGACAGAGCAGGAGCACTGTCATCTCAGACAAACACCACCACTTCAAGTTTCAGCTCTCTTTCTAGCCTCATGCATTTTAAGGAAATCACTTCTGTTCTAACTATAAGCCACCAGAACGGGCAGATAATAAAACACAGGTAAGATAGTTTGAGCACAAAAGGAAGTGGGGGTAAAGTTTCTTGGGTAACTGCCAAACTTCACCCTCATACAATGGGTCCCAGAAAACAGTGGGCCTTTATAAGCACATTCCTTACCCTTGAGGTCCACTAAGATAGGAAAGTTAAAAACAGAATCCGATGTTGGGGGGTATACCAGCAGCTGCAGGAAGATGTTTGGGAACGGACACACAACTCTCCCTCCCAGATAAGCACAACGAACAGAAAGAAAAGCAGTCCAAGCTTCTGATAAACTCTTCAACCCTTAATCCTTAAAAACTCTTAGTCTGTAAGAGAGTGGGCTCTGATATAACATGGCCAGAAGCCCCTCTCATGTTTGTTTTCTCTAAAATAATCTGTCCTTCGTTGTTGAACCACCTTTCATGTTTCTTTCCCCTTTCTTTAATTCTTACAGTAATTTTTAAAATGATAATTATTAACTCAAATTATAACATTAAAACTACTGAAATTTGCTAACATAAAAATAAAGTTTTGTTTTCTTAGTTGTGTCTTCGTCTTAGAAAACAGAGTTAATATGTGATAAATTAGGAAAATACTTAAAATGTCTGGAATTGTCAAGAATATGATATCTAAAATATGTGATAATATGCATATCAACAATAAAAAGGAAAACAAAAACTAGGCTTACTATTAATTGCTATTCACAGAAAGAAATGCCTGTCTAGCTAGGAAGTGTAAGATGAGTCCCCAGTTCACCACTAATCTAAAATACTCAAATTTAAATAAACAAACACTACATTCATCAGATTGGCAATATTAGAATGTCACTTTATACCAAGCATTGTGAAGAGATTGAGGGCAAAGCCTATGCAATCAACCTAGAGAGCAATAGGAAATACCTAAGGAAATGATGCATGCATGCACAACCTAAGACCCAGAAATCCCACTTCATGGCATATGACTCAGGGAAAGAAAATTCTCATGCAGGTTTATAAGAGGATTAATTATTATTATTAAATCTTAAATGAGTGTATAATCTATTATTTAGTGAGATCTTCTTACATTTGCAGATTAAAATTTTTAAACCTATTTACAGTGAGTTTAAACCATTTATATTTGATTACTATTGAGTTTATCTATGCATAAATATATTTATTTGATTTTTGTTTTCTATACACTATGGTTTCATTTCTTATTTATTTTTAATCCTCTCTATTTAAATAAATTACTCTTTATTGAAATAGCTATTGGAATAATGTCTCTTTTCATTTGCTCTTTATTGATTTGGATCTTCTTTATTATCTTTCTGTTATTTTAGTGCTTATTCCTAAGTTATAATTTGCACACTGGATTCAACTAAGACTAAAGCTAATTCAGTAGCATATTTCAAGAACTAGAGTCCAAAGAGCCACATCTCTCATATTGATTGGTACTAAAATGACACGTTGTTCATTAACTTCCTATTAAACAAAATGATTGTTTCAGTTGTTTTTGTTCTTATTCTGCAAGCAAAATGCTTACCAGTTTATTTGCTCAACATTGCTTTTGATTTCAACTTCATTTTTTCTGGGTTCATTCTCTTTCCAATTGAAGTACAAATTTATCTTCAAGTGAGAGTCAGGACATTTTTTTTAGTTCTCTTTTTGAAAATGTATTAATGTTCAAAATAAATTTATTTATTAAATTTATTGAATATATTTGAAAATATATTTGTTTTCCAAAAACTATATATTTGCTCTCACTCTCTTCTCTTCTTCACTTCTCTCATTCCTTCTTCTCTTCATTACTTATTTCCAAGAAGCTACTATGTAGAAGGCATATTCTAGTTCCAGGGGAAGCAGAGGATACAATGGTACACAAACTAAATATACACAATTTCTTCAAATAGCTTACAGTATGGGTCCCTGCCCCTTGCAAAGAGCTTTTCTGGCACTTAATAAATCCAGCTCTGCCTTGCTCACTCTCACGTGTCCGTGTGTCTTATTCTTTTTGATCATGGGATAAGAACCCAGGGCTTGCCAATGGTGGAGTCAAAGAGCTGTAACATTCCCTCCCGCTCACCAAACAATAGGAGTTGTTGTAATACTTGCTTCTTACCTACAGAGGCACTTAGAAGGTCCTGTCTGTCACAATTCCATTTCCCCATTCCCTATGTAAACTTAAAAAAACAACAACAACAACAACAAAAAAAAAACAAAAAAAAACACTACATTATTGGGGTATGACTGACATTCAAGAAGGTGTACATATTTAATTTCTTCTCTTCCATGTTTATTTCTAAGAAACTACTATATATAAGGCACATTCTAGTTCCAGGGGAAGCAGATGATACAATGGTACACAAAATACATACATACATACATACATACATACATACATACATACATATATATATATATATATCCCTGTCTTCACCTAGCTTTGAGTTTAGTTGGGAAGAGTTTTATATGCGTTTACTCAATTTCCTCCCACTAGGTAGTAAACTGCTATTGGAAAGGAAATTATCTCCTCTCCCTCCTCTCCTGAATACAGAATTCCAGGTTTATAGCCATTTCCCTTCAGATATTTGAAGACACTTTATTTATTATTATTATTATTATTGAGTCACTGCTCTGTTGGCCAGGCTGGAGTACAGTGGCATGATCTCAGCTAACTGCAACCTCTGCCTCCATGGTTCAAGTGATTCTCCTGCCTCAGCATCCCGAGTTGCTGGGATTACAGGTATGTGCCACCATACATGGCTAATTTTTTAAATTTTTAATAGAGATGGGGTTTCACCATGTTGGCCAGGCTGATCTCAAACTCCTGACCTCAGGTGGAGGCCTGCCTCGACCTCCCAAAGTGCTAGGATTACAGGCATGAGCCACCATACCTGCCTAAGACACTCTATCTTAAGAACTTTGTTTCATGTGAGAAGTCAGCTCTTGTTAAAATTCTAATATCGTTGTAAAATAAATACCATTTCTGTACAATTTTTATGTTTTGTGTGTTTTTTAGTTTTACTATAATATGTTTAAATGTGGCTTTACTATGTTTGTTTTCCAGTGAATGCAATATCTGATTCTTCAACCTGAGAATTTATGGCTTACACGTATTCTGGGAAATTGCCATTACAACTTTAAATATTGCATCTCACATATTGTCTGTTTTTAGAAATTCTCTTAGTCATATGTTGGCATTTATAAGCCAATTTTCCATATTTTCTAAACTTTCTTTCATAAATTTCATGTTTAAATTTCTCTATGCTGAATCTTTTGAATTTTCTAAAATTTTTATTATACTTATTTTTTTTCTATTTAAATATGGCTAATCTGCTATTTAACTTATCAATTAATGTTTTATTTTATTGACAATATATGACATTGCTAAAAGTTCTATTTGGTTGTTTTTCAAATGTGCTCTCCCTCTCTTCCAACAAAAATGCTCTGTCTTTTCATGTGGTCTCTAGTTCTTCCTTTATTTCTTTACACATTTCATTCATTCTTATTTTATAGTCTCTTTCAGACCACTCTGAGATTTTAGACAGCACAAACTTTATCTATGTTTTTATCTTCTAATTCTCTATTTTCATTTAAAATCTTTTGTTATAAATGTATATTTCATTGGGTTGTGGGAGCTGCATGTACCTTCATGTACCACATAAGTGGCTCTTCAGATTCATTTTGTATTTGCTTCTTTCCTAGATTCCAGGGGTTTTATTAAATGAGGACCAGTTTGTTGTTGTTATTGCTGTAATTAGTGTTATTGTTTGTGATTGTTGTTGTTGACCTCTTGACTTCAAATTCCACATCATACGTGTAATGTAAACTTGAATTATGTACCCTAATATGCTATGAACTCATGTTTTTAGAACATTTGTTTTTCCAATAAAGATCACAGAAAAGGGTTCAACTTTCTTGTGAGAGAGGAGAAAGGAAGAAACCAGTCAGGCAGGCAGTTAGGGTGGGTCCTCAGCAAAACTCCTTCAAACCAAGAACAACATGAAAATCAAGCTGCTGGTGCCAGATAAGAAAGAACCTGCATCCTTGAATGAAAATCCTACTCTGTAAACCCAGATGAACGAATTCCACTCCTTATTTGGACACATTTCTCTCTCCATGGCATGCCTTTGTCTCGTTTCACGTGATTCCTCCTGACAGGCCCTTACCTTTCACCTATTTTACATATATCTATCTTTCTGTTGTTGGCCGTGGGCCAAATCTTTGTTTGCATAAAGTGTAACATCACTCCAGCCCATGATTGGTTGAAAGTCAAGCCTTCCTCTCTGCCTCCAGTTGGTTCTATTCACTATCATGTCTCTTTCCGAGTGGTGCTTTCTGCAAGATGGACTGCAGAACAGGCAGTGTACTCCTCCACCTTCCTAGCCTATAAAAACCCTGAACTTAGGCCCACAGCTGGCAACCCTCTTTTGGGTCCTCACTCCTTTCTGAGAGCTTTTCTCTCACTTAATAAATCCAGGTCTGCCTTACTCACTCTCTGTTGTCCGTGTGCCTTATTCTTTTTGGTTATGAGACAAGAACCCAGAGCTCTCTGACAGTGCGAGTAAAAGAGCTGTAACATTCCCTCCTGCTCACTGAGTAACAGGGGTGAAAAAGGTGCAACATTTGCTTCTTACCTGCAGAGGCACTTGAAGGTCCTGTCTATCACAATTCCGTTTCCCTATTTCCTATGTGGACTTTAAATAAACTACTTTATTGTGGTATGATTGACATACGAGAAGGTGTACATATTTAATGTATAAACTTGATGAATTTGGAGATAGCTATATACCAGTGAAACCATCCCCAAAGTCTATACCATAAACATATCCATCACCTTCAAAATTTCCTGCAGATCTCTTTATTATTATTGAAAAAAATATTTAATGTAAGATACACCCTTTTAGCAAATTTTTAAATATACAGTACAGTGTTGTTAACTAAAGGCATTAGGCTATACAGTAGATCTCTAGGACTTATTAATCTTGAATAACTGAAATGTTGTACTCCTTGAAAAATACCTCCCCACTTCCTCCTCCTCACTCCAGTCCTGGGCAACCACCATTCCCCTTTCTGCTTCTACGGGCCTGACTCTTTTATGTTAGTTATGTAAGTAGTATCATGTAGTATTTGCCCTTCTTTGTCGGGCTTATTGCAATTAATATCTTCCACATTCATCCATGTCAAAAATGGCAAGATTTCCTTCATTTTAAGGTTGAAATATATATATATATTTGTTCTTGTTCAAAATGGCTTTGACTATTTGGAGCCATAGTTCCATATACATTTAATTTTCTTTCTATTTTAGTTAAAAGTGCCATGAGGATGGAATCTATACATTGCCTTGGGTCATATGGATATTTTAACAACAGTAGTTAATTTTTCCAATTCATGAAAAAAGCTTCCTTTTCTATTTATTTGTGTCTGCTTCAATTTCTTTTGTCAATGTTTTGTGGTTTTCTGTTTTCAAGTCTTTCAACTCCTTTATTAAATATATTTCTAAGGATTTTATTATTTTTAATGTTGGTTTAAATAGAGTTGCTTTCTTAACTTCTTTTTCAGATAGTTCCTTTGTACTATAGAGATTAACAATTCAATTTTGTATGTTTATTTTGTACCCTGCAGTTTTATAGAATTGGTTGATTCCAATAATTTGTGTGTTTGTGTATGTAATCTTTAGAGTTTTCTACATATAAGGTCATGATATCTGCAGATAGCAATAGTTTTACTTCTTCCTTTCTGATTTGAGTGCCTTTTATTTATTTTTTTATTAATTAATATTTTTGACTAGCACTTCCAGTACTATGTTGAATAGAAGAGGATAAGGCCAGCATCCTGCCTTTTTCAAGATCTTAGAAGAGAAACTTCACATTTTCATCATTGTTATATAGATATGGGCTTTTCATATATATTTTTTATTGTGTTGAGGTAAGTTCTTTCTATGCCTAATTTGTTGAGAATATTTATCATGGAAGGGTGTTGAATTTTTTTTCAAATTCTTTTCTACATCATTAAAATGATCAGGTGATATTTTATCCTTCATTCTGTGACTGGTGTGTATCAACTGTAACTTATTTGCATATGTTGAATCATCCTTGCATCCAACTTGGTTATGACATATAATTTTTTTAATGTTCTGTTAAATTGGGTTTACTAGTAATTTATTGAGGAGTCATGCATCTATTGTTCTTCAGGGATATTGGTATATAATTTTCTTTCCTTGTGGTGTCCTAGTCTGGCTTTGATTTCAGGATGATGCTGACTTCATAAGAAGAGTTGAAAAGTGTTCCATTTTCTACATTTTAGAAGTGTCTAAGAAGTATTGCCATTAATTATTCTTAAATATTTGGCATAATTTGCCTGTAAAATAGTCTGGCCGGTTTTTTTTTTTTTTCTTTCTTGGGACATTTTTGATTATTATTGATTTAATATTCTTATTTATTATTCGTCTGTTCAGGTTATTTCTTCTTGCTTCAGTCGAGGTAGGGCATGTTTTTATAAATTTATCAATTTCTTCTAGGTTGTCAATTTGTAGGCAAATAATTGCACATAATAATTCTTTATGATATTTTAAAATTTCTGGAGCATCAGTCATGGTGTATCTTCTCACTTTTCTGATTTTATTTACTTGAGTTTTCTTTTTTTTTCTAGTTTAGTCATGTTAAATGTTTGTTGGTTTTATCGTTCAGCATACTAACTCAGTTTCATTAATTTTTTTCTATTAATTTTCTTTTCTCTATTTATTTTATTTCTGCTTTGATCTTTGCTATTTTCTCACTTCTGTCACGTTTAGGCTTGATTTGTGTGTGTGTGTGTGTGTGTGTGTTTCTTTGTGCTATAATTTTAGGTTGTTTATTTGAGGTCTTTTGTCTTTTTTAATGTAGGTGATTATCATTATAAACCTCCATCTAAGCGCTGCTTTTGCTACATCTCATAAGATTCAGTGTGTTGTGTTTCTTTGATTGTTTATTTCTAGACATTTTCTAGTTTCCATTATGATTCCTTTTTTGAGCCAATGGTTGTTCAAAGATATGTTATTGCTGTAAATTTGTAAATTAAAAACTTCTTTCTCTTCTTATTGATTTCTAGTTCCATTCCACTGTGCTCAGAAAATGTACTTGGAATGATTTCAATATTCTTAAATTTATTAAAAGTTATTTTGTGGCTTAGCATGTGATCTATCCTAAAGAATATTTCATGTGCTCTTGAAAAGAAAATAGATTCTGCTACTGTTGGGTGGAATTTCTATATATGCTCATTTCTTCTATAGTGTTGTTCAAGTATGCTGTTTCCTTATTGATTTTCTGCCTGATATGTCCATTATTGTAAGTGGGCTATTGAAGTTTCCTACTAGTATTGTATTGTTTATTTATCAATTCAGATGTCAATATTTGCTTTATCTATTGACATACTTTGATGTTGGATGCATACATATTTAGAATATTATATCTTTCTTTTGAATTGCCATTTTTATTATTACATAATATCTTTCACCAACGTTTTTTACTTAATGTCTATTTTGTCTGATATAAGTTTAGCCACCCCTTCTCTCATTTGATTTTCTTTTGCATGGAATATCCTTTTCCATCCTTTCCTTTTAAGCCTATATATTTACTTAAATCTAATGTGAGTCTCTTACAGACAGCATATAGTTGGATCTTTTTAAAAATTATATCTTTAATTTATTAGTTCATTTACATTTATGGTAATTATGGAACTGTAAGAACTTACTATTGCCATTTTGTTGTTCTTGTGTCTTTTTGTAATTTTTTCCTCTCTTTTTCTCTTGCTGTCTTCTTTTGTTTTGATAATTTTCTGTAGTGATATTCTTTGATTTTTCTTCCTTTATATCATTTTTTGCATCTGATACAGGTTTTTCTAGTGTGGTTAGCATGGGGCTTGTATAACATTTTTTATAGTTATAACAGTCTTATCAGCTAATAACAACTTCAATCACATGCAATAATTTTGCACTTTTACTTTTCCACATACACTTTATGCTATTGAGGTCAGAATTTACTTTTTTAATTGTGCAGCCATTAATCATTTTTATGGTTATTGTTGTTATCGTGTTTCAACAACATTGACAAACTACAAAATAGAATTACATAATGCATTGCTTTATTTTCTTGTTGATTTAAAAAGGTAAAAATGTCTGCCTTTGAATTTCAAGTGCCACCTCTTTTAAATCTGCAATAGACTATTTATATGTATAGTATTTTATGCTGTTTAATTCATTTTGTAAATGCAGATTTAGTACTATTTTCTCTGATTCCAGCTGACTAGATTGTGATTAGGTATTCTAGATTTTACTGAATAGCTTCTTCCTTTTCTATTTTTTTAGCACTAACTTATATATTTTTTGTTCATTATTATTTTGCTTTTCTTATTTTACATTTAGAAAATAAAAGAGGCATATGCCATATATAAATAACTATTTTTATCAGAAAGGAGGTGAATTGGGACATCAACAAGAAAATTTTCTGTTTATTCAAAAGTGATTATTGAGTGCCAACTTTGTAACATTTACCTCACTAGAAATGAGGTGCAGCTGATAGTCAAAAGTGAAGGACTCATAATATAGATGTTAGAATAAATATGCATTATGAAATGGAAAAATAGAGTATTTTATTCAGACAGGGAGTGAAAGGAAAGTTTCCCACCAGGAAGTGATATTTCCACTGAAACTGGAAAGACAAATAGATATCTTCAGCATGAGAAAATAACATGTCCGAAATATCAAGAAGTGAGTAAATATGACGTATGAGAAAAATACAAACATGTTGATATAGCACATGGTATGGAAAAACTTGCCTGGTGATGAGATTGAATGAGCTTTCAGATGTAAGAAGCTACCAGAGCTTGAATATCTTTTTTATTCTACTAAGGAAGTTGAATATCCTTTGGAAAACAGTAGAAAAGTATAGATAAGTGCTAACAAAGGAAATAGCCTGAGTAGATTTACAGATTTAAAAGATTGTTATGAAAGCAAAACTGAATAATGAAGGCAAAATGCTATGAATTATTCTTATCACACAATGAAGTAGCTCTACTGCCCCTGATAACTCATTTTCCTACTTTCTTTTTTCCTACTTAATCCCCAAAAGTTATCTGGGTCAATATGTATGCATAATTTCCCAATTAAAGTAATTTCAATAGTACTGACTGTGTCCTACAACAAGCATTGAAATACTAAGTTAAGCACTATAAATACTACCACAAATAAGACCACATCCCAGCCCTTTAAAAGTTTGTGCCTTTAGTGGGATGGCAGACGGGTGAGGGGTAGCCCTTTCAATACCATATCAAGATGATTTTATACCATTATGCATAGGTTGTTATATGTATAGGAGCAGAGACACTGTGAGCTTAGATCAGTTGATTGAGAAAATATTTCTTTCAGGAAATAAAATTTATACTAAGTCTTATAAGATTAATAAAATTAGAAAAGGTGCTCACATGCCTTGGGTCAGTATTAGTTATTGCTCCAACTAAAGAGGACTAAATATTCGAAAATTCCTCTTCCTTTCCTTCTTGCCCTTCATTCCCAGCATCCTATATCTTATTAGTCACCAAGACTTTTTGTCTATTGGTGTGTATTGAAGGGAGAAAGCTTTAACTCAGTCATTTCTTTCCAGTTCTGCTCTTCATTTCCTTCCCACTCTTTAGTTCCTCGCCATCTCTCACTTAAACTTTTGTAATTACTTCACCCTAGGACAATCAATCTTCCATACTGCTGCTAGAGGGATCTTTCCAAAAGATAAATTTGCTCTTATGATTCCCTTGATTAAAAAAATAAAACACCAATGAAAGTGTTCAGCAATCTTCCATTGCCTTCAGGGAGAATCTCAAAATCCTACGCCAGTGGTAGAACACCCCTTACCAGGTGACAGTGACTGTTCTCATCTGTTTTCATGCTGTCTTTTCTTTCACACTCACATACTTTAATTTTTTAAAAAATGTGTTCTTGTTTATAAAGATTCCCTCCCTATCCCATAGGCAGAAGTAGCTCAGACCCTGACTTAGAGCACTTTTCTCTTTGAATGAAATTACTTTTATAAATTCTATACTGTTTCACTTCTAGACTGTGAACATCTGCAGTTGGGAAATGCATGTTATTCATCTTTGATTCCTCAATACTTGGCCAAATTCCTGGGTCAGTTCTTATCATATTGAAAGTATGAAATACATTTTAAAGTAAATTAAATAAAAATAAATCAACTCAGAGTTGAGAAAAAGATCTGGAAGTTAGATAATAAATATGAATAAACACTTTCCTGGAAATCAAAAATGTCAAGAATTTTCCTGGAGGATACTTCTACACTTAAGTATTCAACATTTGCCTTTGGGTACTTCAAAGTTAACCAAGATTTTTTTTTCAAGTCCATTAGATGAATTTTAGAAAACAAATTTCAAAAAATATACTATATCAAATACAATTTAATGTATAATAATCATATTATTAGGCTTTTAAAAGTGTTGGTTTAATTCAAATCAGAGTATTGGATGTTTGGATAGCTAACCATTTATTTGAATTCAGAATATAGCAGTTCATGTGTTTTATTATTTTTAATATGACATCAAGACACTCCAGGGCACATTTTATTATTCCATTTATTCATGCCTAGGCTATACTATGAGCTGCAAACCTAAAGGCTAAGTACTTTAACCACCCAAATCATGTATTAGTGGATCAATAAAACATACCCTGGAGTATCTTAATTCTATAATATGTCTCCTATTTCTTATTAAAAAGGAAAAAAGCAATTAATCTAGAACAAAACTAATACTTTAAAATCACATCATTCTATTGTTACATATTTTATACAAGGTACAAAGGAAAAACAATGGCAGTTATTTGTTAGGATATTGCTAGGGAAATGATGAATTATGCAGTTCATCTTCTGAAATAATAAAAAGTATTTCTGCTTTAAAGGCTTTTATGGATATACTGTCCAAGTCTATGTGAAGTATTATATATTCAGAACTGGTAATTCCTTATGGTAGTGGCAATCTAAAAACAAAGGAACTAGACAATGGAATGTTGCATTTAATTAAATGTATCTGGTAAACTGCAACTTGCCATGTATTTAATACAATTTTATATTCAATTGCAATAGCTTGTATCAGCTACAATTTCTTAGTATAGCTTTTTCATTTGCTCTGTGTCTAGTATTTTGTCTAAACACTTTTGTCACTAGATTTGTCACACCCAAACTATCAATTGGCACATTGTAGATGCTCAACAAGTATACAGTTTAAATAAAAGTATAATTATATTGCTAAACAATCTCAAATTCCATTTTGGAAGTAATTGAATTATAAATAAAATTAATTATAAATACTTACATGTATTATATGAATAATCGATTATAATAAAATTATAATAAAAGGCAAAAGAAGGCAACAATTATTTATATAATTTCTGATATTAACAGTATTTTGATATATTAACTCATTTAATTTTTATAGGTGCACTATAAACAAAACCTTACTATACTCTCTCAAATGAGAAGTCTGAAGCTAAGAGATATTAAGTGTGTTGCTCATCTTGGTAATTGATAGGGTTAAGATTTAAGAGGAAACAGATCCAGAATCTGTTTGATAACAAACCCTATTTTATTTTTACTGTAACATTTCAAAACTAAATATGCTCAGCCCTTTAATCTTTGTTTAGCAAAACTGATCCATCTTGTATCATTCAGAGATCAGTCTTGGGACTGACCCCATTGTAAACATTTATCATGATTGCACAGTACTGTAGACAATGAGAGTATAGCAAAGTGAAACTGTCCAGACAGAATTTATATCATCCTTACAATATATACCTCACATTGTATTTTTCTTGACTTTATTTTTCCGTAAATATATACAGCAAAAATCATTTGTTTAAACTTCGGATAAGCAGATAAACAGTATCCCTGAGCAGATTAAAGAAGAAATGTTTAATACTTCTGTATATATTTTTTCAGTCTAAATATTGATTGTAGGGAAATGGGAATTGCCATCATAAAACAGTGGTTTTGTTTGTTTGTTTGTTTGTTTGTTTGTTTTGATGTAGCATAGTTCTCTGTTACTACTGCGTTAACAAACTATAGCAGAGCAGATATGAATATCTGCAAAACATAGTGAAGGGGTCAATAGACAAAAAGCTTGAACTAAGGTTGTTTAGTGGGCAACATCCATTGAACAGCACCACCAAAATTGTTAAACTTTCTCATTCTACTTCCTTCTGCCCCACAATCCATTCATCTTCTTTTAACATCTTGCTCTTAATTTATTCAGTGAAGTGCTCACATTAACAACCACTGCTGTATATAGCTGTAACTTTCATTCTTACATTTACCAAATATACTTTGAATGTGTACTAGGTTTCAAGCATTGTGTTAGGTCCTCATGACACAGAAAGTTCCGAGCCTACCTTGAGAACTTATCTCAAAGTCTAGAGAATCGAGATGATTGTAGATTATTTAGCCTATCTAATGGCTTCTCTGTGGAAAATGGTAGAAAAGTCATCAGCAAAAACAGACATGAAAAAAATGAGAGATGTTTTAGCTGTAGTGCACCTATCATCAGTGTGAGCTGAGAATAAACAATATATTGAAGCCAGATTACAGATTATTTACATTTCAAGCAAGGGATTTCAACAAATGATACTGAAACACTGAAGGAAGTTGATTTCTGAAAAAAAAGTGATAGGTTAGAAAGAATAACTTTGTGACTGCACCCAATGCAAAATATCCAGTACTCAAGTTACTTTTATTTTTTGTACATCTAATAGGTGTCATGCACAGTGCTGCAAAGAGAACAGAGACTTCACAATCACTGAAGAAACTATTATATTCTTTGTTGAGTTCACATGGTAACACCAACAGGAGCTACAATTTATTAAATACTTACTATGGCAATCAATATATTAAATTTGGCATTGTAAGCATTATATTCCTTATAGGCATCTTACAAGATGTTTACTATTTATTCCATTTTTAAAAATGAGAAAATTAGGTTCAGTTAAACAATTTGCCAAGCTGAGATCAGAAATGAGGCATTTCTGGATCCACAGTTTGTGCTTCACCATGCCCTTGGCCTTCAAGAAGAAAATGAAGCATTCCTTCAGATTTTGTGGAGGAATTTCTGCTTAGCAGAATATTTATTGAAGGCTTACTGCAATTACTGGAAACATCAATTATTAAGGCTACTAAAGACAAAACTAATTTAGTAGTTTAGGCAAGAACCGGTAAGGCCTGCTTTGCTGGTGAAGTAACATTTCTATTTCAGTCTTTCAGAAAGATGCGCTAGATCTAATGAACAAATAATCCCCAGGACATGATAACTCAGCAGGAAATGATCATATTTTTTAATGCTGGGAATGATAATCCACTTCCCTTGACCACACTTTCTTATGTTTAGCACTCCCTACTGTCAGAACATTCCCTCTTACAGTTAAAGTAAATTCGTTTAAGCGTTACTCTTTGTCATTCAATTATGATTTCTCATGAATAGGATTTTTAAAAAGAGTGACTGTTGGCTTATTTAAGAGGAAAAAACTCAGTATTCCTATGCCCCCTTTTTCAAGCAACTTTGCATCTTGAAAGAGATATAGAAATAGGAAATACAAAAGAATAGTTCACTCAAGGTTTTGTATTCACCACTGGAAATAATAGTAGAGAGAGAATGGAGAAATTACATGGAGATTCTATGCAAAAAATTCTCTGTTGTGTTGTTACTGAACTGTAGGGAAAATCATTTTCAGATCATCTCAAAAATAAAAAAAAATGTGAAAAGAAAATAAGGTATGGTTAGACATGCTGTCTACTGATATTAGGTTTATTGTAATTGGTGCTAATAGCTCAAGGTTTATTATTCTTTTTTCTTTATAGTTAACCTAATCAAATCTGTTTCTTAAAGTTTTGGAATGTTCAGAGAAGGAAAAAGAGGAATTTGTATAAGCATAAATAAATATTTGGCAGATTCTTCCAAATTAGGGTACATCATTTTAGGTACTTTACAGAGCCAGATTATTTGTATACCTGCATATAGTTATTTATTTTTCTACTTTCAAATATTAATTTTTAGAAGTTAAACAAAATCATAAAATTAGAAGTTTACAACAATAAATAAACCCTGAAGCAAAAGGAAACTCAAGATTGTCATTAACAATGAGAACTATGCATATCTAAATCTTTGGAATATGTTTTACTAGCAAAATAATAAATACACCTCTAGCAATGCTACTTAAAAATGGAGAGATTATGCAATGCATAATATTTTAAAGTGGGAGAGATAAATATAGATCAATGGAAAATATGGATAGTCAATGATCATAACCATCTATTATAATGTTTGCATTTAAATCTTTGCAAATAGATTGAAAGTTAAGGCAAATTGTTTGGAGAGCACTATAGAACTGTTTTGGAAATAATTATATGTCTACATTACACTCTAATTTGCAAACGGATAGTTAAATTGGAAAAAATGAGGCTGAAGGGTGGCTCATGTCTGTAATCCCAGCAATTTGGGAGACCAAGGAGGGCAGATGGCTTGAGTCCAGGAGTTCAAGCCAGCCCAGGAAACATGGAGAAAGCACATGTCTATTAAAAAAAAAAAAAAAAATTGTTTGAATTCTTTGTAGGTTCTGGATATTAGCCCTTTGTCAGATGAGTAGACTCCAAAAATTTTCTCCCATTCTGTAGGTTGCCTGTTCACTCTGATGGTAGTTTCTTTTGCTGTGCAGAAGCTCTTTAGTTTAATTAGATCCCATTTGTCAATTTTGGCTTTTGTTGCCATTGCTTTTGGTGTTTTACACATGAAGTCCTTGCCCATGCCTATGTCCTGAATGCTATTACCTAGGTTTTCTTCTAGGGTTTTTATGGTATTAGGTATAACATTTAAGTCTCTAATCCGTCTTGTACTAATTTTCATATAAGGAGTAAGGAAAGGATCCAGTTTCAGCTTTCTACTTATGGCTAGCCAATTTTCCCAGCATCATTGATTAAATAGGGAATCCTTTCCCCATTTCTAGTTTTTCTCAGGTTTGTCAAAGATCAGATGGCTGTATATGTGTAGGTGTTATTTCTGAGGGCTCTGTTCTGTTCCATTGGTCTATATCTCTGTTTTGGTACCAGTACCATGCTGTTTTGGTTACTGTAGCCTTGTAGTATAGTTTGAAGTCAGGTAGTGTGATGCCTCCAGCTTTGTTCTTTTGACTTAGGATTGTCTTGGCAATGCAGGCTCTTTTTTGGTTCCATATGAACTTTAAAGCAGTTTTTTTCCAATTCTGTGAAGAAACTCATTGGTAGCTTGATGGGGATGGCATTGAATCTATAAATTACCTTGGGCAGTATGGCCATTTTCACCATATTGATTCTACAAAGAACTCAAACAAATTTACAAGAAAAAAACAAACAACCCCATCAAAAAGTGAGCAAAGGATATGAACAGACATTTCTCAAAAGAAGACATTCATACAGCCAACAGACACATGAAAAAATGCTCGTCATCACCGGCTATCAGAGAAATGCAAATGAAAACAACAATGAGATACCATCTCACACCAGTTAGAATGGCAATCATTAAAAAGTCAGGAAACAACAGGTGCTGGAGAGGATGTGGAGAAATAGGAACACTTTTACACTGTTGGTGGGATTGTAAACTAGTTCAACCATTGTGAAAAACAGTATGGTGATTCCTTAAGGACCTAGAACTAGAAATACCATATGACCCAGCCATCCCATTACTGGGTATATACCCAAAGGATTATAAATCATGCTGCTATAAAGACACATGCACACGTATGTTTATTGCAGCACTATTCACAATAGCAAAGACTTGGAATCAACCCAAATGTCCATCAGTGACAGACTGGATTAAGAAAATGTGGTACATATATACCATCGAATACTATGCAGCCATAAAAAGGATGAGTTTGTGTCCTTTGTAGGGACATGTATGCAGCTGGAAACCATCATTCTCAGCAAACTATCTCAAGAACAGAAAACCAAACACCACATGTTCTCACTCATAGGTGGGAATTGAACAATGAGAACACTTGGACTCGGGAAGGAGAACAGCACACACCGGGGCCTATTATGGGAAGTGGGGAGAGGGAAGGGATGGCATTGGGAGTTATACCTGATGTAAATGACAAGTTGATGGGTGCTGACGAGTTGATGCGTGCAGCACACCAACATGGCACAAGTATACATTTGTAATAAACCTGCCCATTGTGCACATGTCCCCTAGAACTTAAAGTATAATAATTAAAAAAAAAAAAAAGAGCCGGATGTTGTGGTGCACGCCTGTAGTACCAGCAGCTACCGAGCAGGCTGAGGTGGGAGGATGGCCTGAGCCTACAGGCAAAGGTTGCAGTAAGTGAGTTGAGATCCATCCAGTGCACTCCAGCCTGGGTGACAGAGTGAGACCCTGTCTCAGAAAACCAAAAATAAATAAATTTGAAAAATGAAACAAAAGGATTATTGTGTATATGTATATAATACTATTTTTTTAGTCAGAATGTAAAGACATCTATTTCTGTACATAGCTATGTTTTCGTGTGCCTAGAACAACATATTAGAATCCCAATAAATATGTATTGAATGACTAAATGGGAGAGGCTTTTTTATTTATGGTAAATACAAACAAAAATTAGGTCACATGACAAGACAAAAATAGGAGGAATAAACATAAATTTAGAACCACGAGAAAACATATTTAACAAAATCATCATTAACTCAATAGGAAAAATATAAATAAGCAGGACTTAAGAGGTAAAAGTGATGACACTCCCTTCCCCATGTATGTACCTACATCAAAGAGAGAGAGAGAGAGAGAGAGAGAGAGAGAGAGAGAGAGAGAGAGAGAGAGAGAAAGAGAGAGAGAGAGAGAGAGAGAAACAGGAGAAAAAGAGAAAGAGAACGGTTGAGATTGACATTGAGGGAGAGACACATCTTTAAGTTGTTGATACTAGTGGAATTAATGTACTTTATTCTTCTCTTCAACCTTCATTTTCATATTTTTCTACATTTGATTATATAATTCTGTTTGTTAGAAGAAACAAAGATATTATTTGCTGAGGTTAGGCACTTACTTTTTTTTGACATGGAGTTTCACTCTTGTTGCCCCGGCTGGAGTGCAATGGCGCCATCTAAGCTCACCGCAACCTCCGCCTCCTAGGTTCAAGCGATTCTCCTGCCTCAGACTCTGAGTTGCTGGGATTACAGGCATTTGCCGCCACGCTCGGCTAATTTTGTATTTTTAATAGAGATGAGGTTTCTCCATCGTGGTCAGGCTGGTCTCAAACTCACGACCTCAGGTTATCCGCCTGCCTTCCACATCCCAAAGTTCTGGGATTACAGGCTTGAGCCACCGCGCCTGGCCTGCATTTACATAATTAACCCCCAAAAAACTTGCTGCTTTTTTCCTATTATTTTAAGACAAAATGGTAATCAACAGTGATAGCAAGTGGTCTTTAACTCAAAACCAACATGTTTGTGAGAGCATTTAGTATTACAAACAGAATAGCAGCATATATGTTGTGTTCAATGCTTTAATCCCAGCAATGAACTGTTAAATAATGACTTGAACTCTTAACAATGTTTTAATTTTAAAAGTGACACACTTAAAAATATAGTTAGACTTTTTCATCCCTTTGATTTTTTTCACCAAAGATCAATAATAATTTAATATTTTACTTTTCTACATATTTTTATTGTTGTACAATATAACAACATAAAATCTGCCATCTTAACAGTTTTTAAGTATGCAATTCAGTGATATGACTAAAATCACATTGTTGTGCAAGCATCATCACTACCCATCTTCAGAACTTTTCTCAGTTTTCCAAACTGAAATCCTGTACTCATCAAATAGTAACTCTCCATTCTCCCCTTCCCTGGCCCCAAGTCCTTGGCAACCACCATTCTACTTGCTGTCTCTATGAACTTGATTAATACAGATACTTTATATAAGTTGAATCAAATAATATTTGCCTCTTTGTGACTGGTTTATTTCACATTGCATAATGTCATCAATGTTCAACCATGTTGTCGTATGTGTCAGAATTTCCTTCCTTTTTAAAGTTGAATGATATTCCACTGTGTGTATATACATTTATGCACTCATCTGTTGATAGATATTTTGCTTGCTTCTACCTTTCAACTATTGTGAATAATGTTGTTATGAAAATAGGTGTACAAATAGCTCTTCAAGGTCCCATTTTCAATGATTTAGGATATATACCCAGAGTGAAATTGTTGGACTATATGGTAATTCTATTTTTAATTTTTTGAGAAACTACTAAAGAAATATTATTATTGTTATCTGGTTATACAAATGACCACAGTGTGTTGGTATTTACATGGCACTTGAATTTGGAGTCAAAAAAATAAGGGTGTGATTTTTTGTTCTGCTTTAGCTAATTCACAAGAATCTCTAGACATTTGACTTGTATAATAAGGTAGAACAATATAAGCAATATGACGTTAAGTTTGTAAATTAATGTCTGTGATTTTTAGATTTGGTGGAGGAAATAAAATAAGAGTAAACACAATGACTTCATTTTAACAACATTCTTTTATCCAAGAACTGTGAGCTTAAAGGATTGGGCATAAGCAGTACTCTTAATGTTAATGAGGAAGACATAGAAATAATGACCTACAGAAAGTTTGAATTATAGAGATCCAAATTCGATATGATTTATCCCTGGAAGACAATGTGACATACAAGATTAGCAAGATGACGAGTAATTCGATCTCACAATATTAATTTAGGAATAATATGCAGTTACTTGGAACTCAAAGTCACGTTGGCTGATGAAGTCACAAGGTAACAGTCTTAAAATGAAGTCCCAAGAAGTATCTAAGGATCCAGACTAGAAAAGTTTACAAAAGTTACGGTGAGGCCAGAAAGGATTCTGTATCTTTTGCCTGGTGGCTGTATAGATTTAGAACCAATATTGGCACTCTTAGAATCAACCTGTTTGATTTGAATCTGAGCTCTGTCTTTTCCAGAAATGTATATCAAAACATAATATTGTATTCCATAAATATATACAATAATTATTTGCCCATTAAAAATACAATTAAAACTATCTTAAGCAAGTAGTATAACCTTATGATTCTCAGTTTATTTATTTTTAAAACATTGCTAATACTAGTATTTACCTTATAAATTTGTGGAAAAGTTAAATGAATAAATATATGTAAAGTGTTTAGAATAATGCCTAGTTGAGAGTGTTGCGTAAATATAAGCTATCATCATTACCTGACTAAAATATAGTCATAGTTGTCCTCTCTCCCATGTGGGCCAAAATGCTACTTTATTACTTTAATCATCATTTTGCTGCTGTGGAATACATTGGCTAAAAATTGAAATTAGGCATTTTATATAATAGAGCCTAAGAATATTTATTCCAAATTCTGCCTTGGTAGGTGAACAGGTTTGTCTCTGAAAATAGCAACCTGCAGTAAGGTTTATATCATTTGCTCTAAACAATGTTGCCACCTCTTTCTGGCAAAGGTTATTTGGGAGCAGGGAATATGCCTGACTGATTCATGATTGTATATCTACTGCTTAGAATGGTACATGGCACACAGCATTAGATAAATATTCGACCAGTGAATGAGCAAAGGAAAAAAATCTATTTACTCTCAGTATTCTAATTATAATCTATGTAAAATAATACTTTTTTAGAAAAAGTTTAATACAGGTAACATTTAATTAAAATTATACTTTTGGTCATTATAATCTAAGGCTTGGCCCTTTCTATTACAAATTTCAATAACCTTATATCTCCTCTTTTATCTTTTTCCTATTTTGTCATTCTTCGATCCAAAATTCTGTTTTATTCTGAGTTAGAGTAAGGTGTTCTTGTTAAAGGTATTCATCTAACATCTCAAAGTAAACTCATAATCATACAAGTGATTCACAGCATAAAAAATTTGTGGGGATTCATAAGTGGGTGTTGCACAGGAGGGGCTAATACAGCCATACATTATTCTAACCTTTCACTCTATGACTTTTAAGTGGTATTGTTTTATGGGCCAAAGACTAGAAATGAGTAGGACTAGTACAACTATGTCTTACATGAGTCATTTTTTATGGTAACATTGACTAATGTGCTGTAACACTGAATACGTTTAAATTGGTTCTGCTTAATAATACTTGATCTACATCACAATACACATTCTTTCTATAGAGTGAAAAGAAATGCTAAGAATGAGAGCCACTACAAAAGGCTTCACTGACATTAAAAATAACACTAAAAAGTTGAAAAAATTCACCAAATTTCTGAAAGACTATTTTATCCAACTTATCTTTCTTTTGGTTAAATAGACTTACTCTGTTAACAATCCTTAACAGAAAAAAACTGAATTTGCCACTTTGTGGCATTAAATATTGACTGTAACCATGCCATATTGTTTGTACGCCAGATATAAAAAAAAAAAAAATGCTGGAATAAATTAATGATTATGATGACTTCATTTGGTAGAAAGTAAACTAGATAAGGACATAGATTGTTTCTGTTTTAATCAGTGCTCTCTCTTCCATGCCTAAAAGAGTGAATATGTGAAAAATCATGATTAGATCAAACGTAAACACTACACAACATACCTACTAAGACCTTTGTGTGTATCATTTCATTTAGTCTTCACGAGAACACAATAAGGAGGAAGCCAATCATAATCCAGAGAGACATAATCTATAAAACCTTCATTTTATTTAAAAATATGAAGTTTTTGAAGATGCTTTAACTGGGAGATTGGCTAACAATCCCAAGCCCATAATCCCAAATGTTGAAATCCCAAAAGATCAAAATGCCTAAAGTCTAAAATCTTGAAAATATAATTCAGGAAAAAATAATGTAAATGTTCTTTAAAGACATGTATTTCCTCTTTTGAAAGTGAATTTCTTTGAGAAATATATGAAAATATGAGAAAACACTTCATAGGACAATTTATACAATAAAATAGGCAATAATAACATACCTGTTTTTGCAAGCATAAACACTCAGACATAAACACTGACAGTTTAACAGGTACAACAGTTATGAGCAGGTGAACCATACTCATAAAGAGAAAGCTCAAAAAGTGAAATATAAAAATACACACCACTATAGTTGGAATCATGTGCACCCAGCTTTATAATGGTGTTCATTTGTCATGTGGCTGTCAACCTGAGATTTTTGACAGCATAGATTTAAAAAACCACGAGGGGTTACCACAGTATATGCAGTTACCCAAAGAGCTGAGATCTCAAGATCAAAGATTCAGATTTAGAGAAAAACAAAACAAAACAAAACAAAAACAAAAACATATCTTCATTTATTGTGAAAGTTCCAATGTTTTCACATTGAGAATCCGGGAAGCTGATGGTGTAACTTTCAGTTTGAGGCTGAAAGCCTTACGACCCATGGGGGTCTCTGGTGTAAGTCCTGGAGTCAAAAGTCCTGTGAGCCTGGGGTTCTGATGTCTAAGGAAGCAGAGGAAAAATCTGTCCGAACTCTCAGAGACAGACCAATTCACCTTCTGTAGAGACTGTGCCTGCCAACAGTGAGGGCAGAGCTTTCCCACCTAATACATTCAGACTCACACACTAATCTCTGGAAACATCTTCACAGACACACACAAAAAAATATTTTACCAAGTTTTTAGGTATTCCTTAATCCAGTCAAACTGACACAAAAAATTGTTCATAAATCCATTCCTTATCAATTAGGCATCTGACGTGGTTTGGCTGTGTCCCCACCCAAATCTCATCTTGAATTCCCATGTGTTATGGGAGGGACCTGGTGGGAGGTAATTGAATCATGGGGCAGGTCTTTCCTGTGCTGTTCTCGTAATAGTGAATAAGTCTCACGAGATCTGATGGTTTTAAAAATGGGAGTCTCCCTGAACAAGCCATTTTCTTTTGTCTACCACCATGTGTGACATGCCTTTCACCTTCTGCCATGATTGTGAAGCCTCCCCAGCCACGTGGAACTTTAACTCCATTAAATCTCCTTCTTTTGTAAATTGCACAATCTTGGGTATGTCTTTATCCCAAAAATGTGGAAGCAACTTTGGAACCGGGTAACAGGCAGAGGTTGGAACAGTTTGGAGGGGTCAGAAGAATACAAGAAAATGTGGGAACGTTTGGAATTCCCTAGAGATTTGTTGAATGGCATTGACCAAAATGCTGATAAAGATTCGGACAATGAAATCCAGGCTGAGGTGGTCTCAGACGGAGATGAAGAACTTGTTGGGAACTAGAGCAAAGATGATTCTTATTATATTTTAGCAAAGAGATTGGTGGCATTTTGCCCCTGCACTAGAGATTTTTGGAATGTTGAACTAGAGAAAGATGATTCAGGGTAACTGGCAGAAGAAATTTCTAAGCAACAAAGCATTCAAGAGATGACTTGGGTGCTGTTAAATGCATTCAGTTTTAAAAGGGAAGCAGAGCATAAAAGTTCAAAAAATTTGCAGCCTGACAATGCAATAAAAAAGAAAATCAGATTTTCTGAGGAAAAATTCAAGCTGGCTGTAGAAATTTGCATAAGTGATGAGGATGTTAATCATAAAGACAATGGGAAAATGTCTCCAGGGCATGTCAGAGACTTCAACAGCAGCCCCTCCCATTACAGACTCAGGGGTTTAGGAAGAAAAAAAATGGTTTCATGGGCTGGGCCCAGGGTCCCCGTGCTGTGTGCAGTCTAGGGACTTGATGCCCTGCATCCTAGCTGCACCAGCCAAGTCTGAAAGGGGCAGACATAGAGCTTGGGCCGTGGCTTCAGAAGGTATAATCCCCAAGCTTTGGAAGTTTCCATGAGATGTTAAGCCTGTGAGTGTACAGAAGTCATCAATTGGGGTTTGGGAGCCTTTGGCTAGATTTCAAATTTATGAAAATCAGAAGTTTGTTCTGCAGGAGCAGAGCTCTCAACCCCCACACAGAGGGCCTACTGGGGCACCACCTCCTGGACCTGTGAGAAGAGGGCCACCATCCTTTAAACCTCAGAATGGTAGATACACTGACAGCTTGCACTGTGTTTCTGGAAAAGCCACACACACTCAACACCAGCTCATGAAGCAGCCAGGAGAGGGGCTATACTCTGCAAAGTCACAGAGGTGGAGCTTCCCAAGGCAATGGGAGCCCACCCCTTGCATCAGCATGACCTGGAATTGAGACATGAAGTCAAAGATCATTTTGGAGCTTGAAGATTTGACCACCCTTGCCTGGCTGGGCACAGTGGCTCATGCCTATAATTACAGCACTTTGGGAGGCCAAGGCAGGCAGATCACCTGAGGTCAAGAGATCGAGACCATCCTGGCCAACATGGTGAAACCCCGTCTCTACTAAAAATACAAAAATTAGCTGGGCGTGGTGGCATGCACCTGTAGTCCTAGCTACTCAGAGGGCTAAGGCAGGAGAATCACTTAAACCTAGGGACAGAGGTTGCAGCGAGCCAAGATCACGCCACTGCACTCCAGCCTGGTGACAGAGTGGCACTCTGTCTCAAAAAAAGAAAAAAAGAAAAGAAAAGAAAAGAAAGAAAGAATTGACTGCCACGCTGAATTTTGGATCGCAGGAGGCCTGTAGCCCCTTAGTTTTGGCCAATTTCTCCCATTTGGAACAACTGTATTTACCTAATGCCTGTACCTTCATTGTATCTAGAAAGTAACTAACTTGGTTTTGATTTTGATAGGCAGAATGGACTTGCCTTGTCTCAGATGAAACTTCGGACTGTGGACTTTTAAGTTAATGCTGAAATGAGTTAAGACTTTGGGGGGACTGTTGGAAAGGCATGATTGGTTTTGAAATGTGAGGACATGAGATTTGAGAGGGGCCAGGGGCTGAATGATATTGTTTGGCTGTGTCCCCACCCAAAAATTACCTTGAATTCCCACGTGTTGTGGGAGGGACCTGGTGGGAGGTAATTAAATCATAGGGGCAGGCCTTTCTCATGTTGTTCTCATGATAGTGAATAAGTCTCATGAGATCCGATGGTTTTAAAAACAGAAGTCTCCCTCACAAGCTCTCTTCTCTTGTCAGCTGCCATGTGAGATATGTCTTTCACCTTCTGCCATTATTGTGAGGTCACCCCAGCCACGTGGAACTGTAAGTCCATTAAAGCTATTTCTTTTGTAAATTGTCCAGTCTCAGGTATGTTTTTAACAGCAGTGTGTAAACTGGTTAATATAGTACACACATGCATCTCCTAAAACTACACTTAATTTCCAAATGAAGGCGATAACAAGGTAATATTTCTGCCTAAGATGAGACAACTATCCTGTGATTGTAGTCCAAAGAATTTCAGACATTAGGGATTTTAGACAGTGGAAATTTAAACTTTAGAGGTTTTTATCTTTAGGGATATTGATTGTTCAGGATTTCAATATTTGGGATAAAGGTGTTCAGGATTGTGACCTTGGGATTATGATCCCAACCCCAGTAATGCAGGGCTTATCATTATTAATTTAATGTGAGGCTTAAATAAGATAAAATATCTTGCCCAAACTTGTTAGTATTTGATACAGCAAGAAAAAAAATCTAAACTGTGAAAATATTCATTCTTCCTTTGGGAGAATAACCTTTATTTGTTTTCCTTTATTCAATGTTTGGTAAAAAATAACAAAATATTTGTGTATTCTCATTTTCTTTCTGTATCAGAAACATCAAGGTGTTAGCCACATTAACTGAATGATATAGAACTAGCTTTGTGTTTAATGCCCAGTAATCTGGGCAGGACAGAGTCTAACACTCTGTGTAAGTTCATATCTTCTGCTCCCTCTTCAAATGGCCTCTTTTTTGCCATTTGTCACCAGCTACTCCTCTGCTCCCTTGCCACTATGGATACTTGGGCTGTTAATTGTTTTACTTGGGTAGCTGTTCTCTTTAAGATGGTTAAATTCTACTAATTTCTGACCTACTTAATTTCTCCTAACTCCCATCTTTGCCTAGATTCATTCAAATAGCAGTTTTTTCCATACTAAGAAAAATATTTTGAAAGTTAATGTTACCATTTAAAATACAACTAAAAAAAGAATGACTGAACTCAGTGTAGTTTCCTACAGTATTCCCCAGCATGACATAGTATTCCTTACACAGTAACTGCTCAATAAACACTTGCTGAAACAATAAATCTGATTGAGTCACATAATTTTTAAATCAGCAACTGACATGCTCTCACAAACCAATTAAAACAAGAATAAGATAAAATAATTTATAATAGTAAGAATAATATATGTGTATCATTTCATCTGGGTCTTTTTCATACTAGAATATTTTCCATGAGGATAAATCCTATTCCTCTTACCTCTTAAATTGTAGCTTTCAAATCTATGTATATACTCTTTTACTATTAAATGTCCTTTATATCAGGCTCTGTTCATGTCATGCCATAATTAGTATAACTCCTCCCCTCCAACTGGATGTCAGAGAAAGAAAAGAAAATATTAGCCTGAAATTTTGTTGCTTAACGTCTTTCAATGCCTCCTCAGCTGTCTGTAAGATAAAATCAAATGGCTTATGCACAGCATGTATGACCTTTTGTGGTCTAAGTCTGTCTTGTCAGCCTCATCTCTTGCTACCTACCTCAAAGTGAACTACACTTCAGCCACAGAAAATTACTTAAAATGTGCTATGGGATTGATGAAGTTGAGCCTGTTCAACTGTGGCTCTTCCTGCCAGTATGCTGTGTTGTCTACCAACACCTGTCTCACTGGGTCTTTTCATTCATTTCACTGTTTCCTCCACACTGTTCAAATTACATTCAGATACTACCTCCTCATGGTATCCTTTCTGTCTTCCAGCCGTGACTAAGATGTGCATCTTCTGTGCTCCCTCTCAATCTTATACAAATGTCACCATTATTCTTATTCATCAACAATTATTTTTGAGACTCAACTATGTTCAAGGCACTGTGATAGTTCCGGGGAATGCAGAGGATACAGTGCCAAACAAAACAGATGCCTACATTACCAGTCTTCACAGGGCTCAGAGTCCAGCCGGGAAGAGTAACGTGTTTGCTTACCTCCTCCCGCTAGGCAATGAATACCTAAAAATTGGGGCCTGCCTCTGATTTCTATGTTCCTAATCACTGGTACATCACAGATAGGAAGTGCTCACTGATAAATAAACTTTCCTTGTCTTATATGGAGGAGTCTCAGACTGTTAATGTTCAGGACTTCACAATCACAGTTGAAACATATTTTATTTTGAAAGATTACCCCAGTGGCATATTGGAAAACAGAATTGTATACATAGCTTATTTTCCTTCATTTCAATTACATTATTTCTGCCTATTTCAATGCTTGTTTCACGTTGTGATTGAAAGTAAAATAAGAAATTGTTTACATTCAAACAAGTTAATATTTTGGACTACTACTCTCAATAGAAAAAAATATTATGGAATAAGGTCGAGAATAATTACAGGATCTCAGTGGACTTCAGTAAAATATTACTGAAAGTTGAATTTCATTTTTATGTATACAATGTCTTGATAGAAATTGTCTCTTCTTCTATTTGACTTGTTAACTACATGGCACAAATATATTCACGCAAAGTTCAATTTAGCTATTGTGTTTGCATAGCTGACTAATAACACATATCACTTTAAATAAATTTCCTCTCAGAAGTCTAAGCTACCAATTGAATAAAATTTGAAGCAAGTTGCATAGTTGGAATTTGCCATATTTATTCCTCATTTTCTATAAATTGGCTTAAGTATTGTCATAATCTTATGAATATTACAGATCTAATGTCAACATTTCAGACATTGTAATAAGTCTTTCTTCTAACAGACTCCTCCAAATACAAAATGTACATAGTTGTCTGAATTAATTCCTTTATGTCTTCATGAATTTCCCAGTGATCTTGAGCCCACAGCAATGAAAATTTTACTGCATACTTACTTACTAGTCCTAATCTCTCAGAGACAATGATTATGTCACTTCAGACTTCTAGATTCACATATAATATTCGATATTGTAAATAATGGCAATATTCATCCTCTGTTTTCTATTATTGCTATATAAATATATACATATATGTTTATATGTATGTATTTCACAGATGTGTAATATTGGTGTTATTATTATCAATCTAGAATTGAAAACAGAATTTTTACAAAACATTCATTTCTTCTGTAAAAAATATTATGGAAATATATATGCTTGGATTATATGTTTGCAATATTTACTTATAATAAATTGATAAGCTAAACATGAAGAACTGCTGAAGGAGGAAGCATAGTAAAACTGTATTTAACCAATGTTCAATGGCATTATTTATAAATGTTGTCAATCAGTTATTTTGTCTAGAATGTGCAATAAAATGGGAAAATATTAACTTAATGGATTCAATAACAAGCTCATTATTACTGAAGCTGTAGTGTGACTTCTGCAGCCCTAAAGATTATAGCTGAGCAGCAGAAGGGGAAAAAAGTAGATCATCCATTACATTGAGCAGTTAATGATATTTTATTGCATTATTTATCAAATACTGTGGATGTTATTTGTAGCTGCAAGCTTGACCTTAGCTAATCATAATTTGATGAATGTATATATCTGAAAGGCACTATGACAAAATACTCTATTGTTTTATGAAGCAGGAACATGAGCTATTATTATGAAATTCAATAAGTGTGTAGTTTCAAGATATTAATGCTCACTTATGCACAAGACAGAATAGATGCTTGTAATTCAGACATAGCTGCTGAAATTTATTTCTCTTTTAATAATATAAATATTCAAGCTATCTATCTTAAGTGATTCCTGCAAAGGCATTTTATAAATGCAGTAAGAAGACTATAATGATAATATATTATTAATAGAATAGAGTTGTCATTCTATCAGGAAGATGTGAAGAAAATTAGAAGCTTTTCACAATGCTATTTAGGAGTTTGCATTTAGTTGGATTTCAAATATACATATTTTAGAGAGAAAATATAAAAGTGATAAACAAGTACCAACTGCATAATTTTTAATTTTATCATTCTTCTAGGAAAGGAAATGCATTATAATTTCCAAGATGAGAACAATATTTTATGTTGTACAATTTTCTTAAGGTTGGAATGAGAAGCTAGCTCATTAGAACTTCTTTTCATATGTAAAGAAGCATTGATAATAATGAAGAAATATTTTGAACCAATAATATAACTTGTAAATCATTTCTTGGATATTGAATCATGCAATTTAATTTACACATAGGCCAATTAAATTTTTCACAGAAAGAGATAAATAAAACTAAATAAGAACAGCCTCTAAACTAAGAGATTTTCCCACTGAACCAAACTGCCTATCAATAACACTTGATCAATAAATGGTTTTTGTTGTTGTTGTTGTTGTTGTTGTTTTGACAGAATCTTTCTCTTGTTGCCCAGACTGGAGTGCAGTGGTATGATCTTGGCTCACTGCAACCTCTGCCTCCTGGGGTCAAGCTATTCTCCTGCCTCAGCCTCCTCGGTAGCTGGGATTCCAGGCACCAGCCACCATGACTGGCTAATTTTTTTCGTATTTTTAGTAGAGACATGGTTTCACCATGTTGGCCAGGATGGTCTTGAACTCCTGACCTCAGGTGATCTGCCCACCTTGGCAGGGTGCTCCCAAAGTGCTGAGATTGGGCTCCCAAAGTGCTGAGATTACAGGCCTCATCCACCACTCCTGGCTGGTTTCATTCTTGAGCATAGTTTTTTTTTTTTCTTCTAGTGTATGGAAAGTACTTACAAATTTTATTTTATTTTTTAACTTTTAAGTTCACTGGGGCAAGTGCAGATTTGTTAGATGGGTAAACTTGTCATGGGGGTTTGTTGTACAGATTATTTCATCACCCAGGTATTAAGACTAGGACTCATTAGTTATTTTTCCTGATCTTCTCCATCCTCCCATTCTGCACCCTCTGGAAGGCCCCATTGTTGGTTGTTTTCCTCTACGTGTCCATGTGTTGTCATCCTTTAGCTCACACTTATAAGGGAGAACATGCAGTATTTGGTTTTCTGTTCCTGTGTTGTTTGCTAAGGAAAATGGCCTCTAGCTCCTTCCATGTCCCTGGAAAGGACATGATGTCATTCTTTTTTATGGCTGCACAGTATTCCATGGTCTATATGTACCACATTTTCTTTATTCATTCTATCATTGATGGGGTATTTAGGTTGATTTCATGTTTTTGCTATTGTGAATTGTGCTCAGTGAACATACATGTGCATGAGTCTTTATGACAGAATGATTTATATTCCTTTGGGTATGTGCCCATAATGGAATTGTTGGGTCGAAAGGTATTTCTGTCTTTAGGTTTTTGAGGAATTGTCACAGTCTTCCACAGTAACTGAACTAATTTACCTTAACAGTGTATAACCAGAACTTGCAAATTATAAGGTGAATCTCACTGAAACTACTGGGTGTAACTATCAACTTACTATATTTTACAATGTGTTATGTCTAATGCTGAGGGTTCTTTTCCAAATGTGGATGTCAACATTTTATATTATTTCAAAATTATTCTATGTGATAAATTGAATTATTGTTTCACGAATGTTCATGTTTTCTTTTCTCTCTCTTGGGAGTGCAACATATTTCACCATAACAATGTCTTTGCATGCGATTATGATACTTGTTTTGTCTAGATGAAAGAACATAAAAGTATAGAAGTCTTAAGTGTACTTGTGTAATTTGATTTCGGTTATGTGATCCTGGGATCCTTTCTTAGAGAGCATGCACTTTTTAACAACATTACGTTCAGCCAGGCTCCAGAGTGAAACTCATGATTCAACTGACCTTGACTCAATTGAGGATTCCAGAAACAAGTCCAGTTGACTCACAGCTTATAGTGGAAACACTAAACTGATTCCAAAAGAGCTCAGAAGGGACACTGTTGACTCACAGCCCTGTGAGTTTTGTTGTAAGCCACAGACTTTGAGGTGGTTTGTTTTACAACGTTATTGTTGTATAAATCATAAATACACATACGGGTTTCTGGAGTACTGTCGTTAAGGAACTCTCTTATTTTGTTACATACCATAGTTAAGAAACAAATTTTATTATCATATTAAATTCATATGTTTTCAGACTAATATTTTGTAAATTACTGTTGGATAGAGAGTTAGTAACTGAAATCTACTCTGGGAAAATATTTATGGAAAATGAATAAGTCATAGCAGAAATACTTCATATATTTAAAATTCATTCAACATTTTGAAGAAAATAATATAAGTAAATTCTGTGTACTTATCAATTCACTTTGCAAAAGATAATACATTTGAAAAGAAACTTAAAATCATACTACTCAGACATATAAATCACATTAATGGAGAAACAGCAAACATTCAGAATGCCAGTTTCAACCCAAAATTTGAATCACAAACAAGTAAAGGCTTTTGAAAAAAATTTGGTGACCAGTAGTCACAACCTTTTCTTTATCATGTTTATAAGTTGATAAAGAAAAAATGAACCCCATTCTGCACCTTTCAAATTTTAGTTACCAGGAACAATAATTAGTAATAGAACAAAGAACTAGAGCTTCATATAAGAAATTGAGGCTCAAGAAGATTGATATTAGACCACAAAATACAGAAATTTACAAGGTGGACCAAGAGTTGACCTAAATTCTTCTAATTCTACAACCCATATTCTACTCATGCATTAATCTCATGGAAATATTTCCTATGAATAAACATATCTGATTTCCAGAAAGAACTTACAGGGTTACAGAATATGGGGTTACTGAGTCACTTAATTTTATTTTCTTTCTCATTTTGTGGGATGAGGCATTCAAAATCTGTTTTCTCTATAAAATCTCTTGCAATTTTGCAACTGTCAGCAAAGGTAGTCTTGAGTTTTCAAATTTTTATTTAAGGAGCTTTTTTGGATGATATGAAAAGCAGTTAACGAGTGTGAAATAACTACAGTCTAAAAACACATCAATTCACAGAAAAAAATTTCAATGTATGAGGGAGTATATGTGAGCACTTCGATTTTTAGAGTAAAGGATTTTCTGCTTATCTGACTGGTACTGAGCTCAAAACACAGGACAGTCGTGCAAGGGATTGTTGCTGTTTTAACAGTATAGGGTTAATCAGAATGTGAAAAGGTAGTGAATTGACATGTAATAATAAACAAATATACATATAAATATACCAGTCTAATTAGAGAAGAAGAAATGTCATTGATTTCTAGATAAAATAGAGGTGTATGTGCTTCCACTTTGTGGATAAGGTCCAGTTGTAATATTTACCGAGCAACTTGGTAACTTTATTCAATCAAAAAGTTGTCATTTATAAGGAGGCTGGCTGGGAAGCAAAGTTAATTTGAGTTCTACTCTAAGTTCTGTTACATGTTAGCAGAATAATAGTGAGTCATTTATTATCTTTTAAAATTCTAGTTTATTTACTGATAAATTAAGGATAATAATACCCTGCCTTACAGGATTGTGGTGATGATTTTATATATCTAAATAGTAATTGAATTGTTATGATTATTGGCTAAACTTTACAATGTAACAGTTACAGTGTTTGGTACTAGGGATACCAAGATAAAAGTTATAGTCTTCTAGAAGAAGAGCAAGAATTAGGTAATGTCGGCCAGGCACGGTGGTTCAGTCTTGTAATCCCAGCACTTTGGGAGGCCAAGGCAGGCGGATCACCTGAGGTCAGTAGTTCGAGACCAGCCAGGTCAACATGGATAAACCCCATCTCTACTAAAAAATACAAAAGATAGCCGGGTGTGGTGGCACGCACCTGTAATCCCAGCTACTTGGGAGGCTGAGGCAAGAGAATCACTTGAACCTGGGAGATGGAGGTTGCAGTGAGCTAAGATTGCACCATTGCACTCCAGCCTGGGTTACAAGAATGAGACTCTGTCAAAAAAAAAAAAAAAAAAAAAAAAAAAAAAAAAAGGAAAGAAAGAAAAGGAAAAGAAGAAAAAAAATAAAAACAATCAGAAGAATTAGGTACTGTCAATGAGTAATCAGTGTTACAAAAGCCTCAGCAGCACAGGGTGCAATAAAACCAAAAAGGAGGATATTAAATCCAGACAAAGTGGTGAGGGATGATTTTAGAGCAAGTGATATTTAACTGAGTTTTGAAGGATGTACAGGAATTAAATCTGCAAAACACTGGGTGTTGGGAAATCAAATTCTTCACAATCTGACATATGCATTGCATATTCAGTAAATATTTGATTGATAAATACATAAGTGAACAGATGTGTAAATACATGTTTGAATTAATTAGTTACCTGCTGACAAAATTTATTTTGCCTATGAAAATGGTTGGAAGAAATTCATCATCAATTTGTACACTACAAACAATCGTATTATTATTGATCCAAATATTAACAGAATATGATACATAAATTATTGAAATGTATACAGTTTCACTGTTATTGTGAAGTATTTTAACCTATAATAAACTAAGAAAACAATCTGCATCTTTAAAAGATGTTAAAGTGTACATACATACAAACATGTAAATTAAAACAAAGCTTAGAAGGTCAATTTTTTTCCAGGGAAAATAATATTATCTTTCCAGGTTTTTGAAAATTTACTCTAAAAATACTTATTTAACTTTAGGTTTCTCATAATTACAATTATGTAGAGTTTTCTAAATGTATTTGGCACACGTGAATAAATAAATGTTATTATTTACTCTTCAGAGATCACTTTGCCCAATACGCTTTGGTGAAAAAGTACAGAAATATGCACAGAAAAACTATTTTCCTACAGTATTTGATTTGTATCACTTTCTTAATTACAGCATGTCTAATCCACATGATGTAAAAAAAATGATGTAAAAATGATTTATACGCCTGAAGCTTTTTTATTTCTAGCTTGGAAGGAATACAAGGGATCATACAATCCAGTATTACTGTTTTCGATATAAGAAAACTGAAGTTTGGAGAGACAAATTTTTTTCCAATAAAACACATTTAGAAAACTAATTGGGATTAAAGCACTTTCTTCTATATTATCTTTTTTTTTTTTTTTTTTTTTTTTTTTTTTTGAGATGGAGTCTGGCTCTGTCGCCCAGGCTGGAGTGCAGTGGCCGGATCTCAGCTCACTGCAAGCTCCGCCTCCCGGGTTTACGCCATTCTCCTGCCTCGGCCTCCCGAGTAGCTGGGACTACAGGCGCCCGCCACCTCACCCGGCTAGTTTATTTTTTTGTGTTTTTTAGTAGAGACGGGGTTTCACCGTGTTAGCCAGGATGGTCTCGATCTCCTGACCTCGTGATCCACCCGTCTCGGCCTCCCAAAGTGCTGGGATTACAGGCTTGAGCCACCGCGCCCGGCCTATATTATCTTTTAAAGAGTGAATATATAAGAAACATAACAAAAATCAGTAACTCAATTGTTTTTAGAGATGTGGCAGACTCCGCTATTCACTTACCCAAGGCAAATCCCATCTGTTCCCTGATAAGTAAAAAAATGAATTTATTCTCTTGGCAAAATATCCAGCGTTGGAGAGTATAGTAATCACTGATTCTCAATGGGTGGCAGTGCTGCTCCCCTCCATCATGTATGGAAAATGATGTCTTTCACGGTGATTAGCTATAGGCATTTAATGCCTAGGAATTATGAGACAGTCCTGCACTATAGAGATTGGTATCATCCAAAATGTCAGTGCTGCTAGTTGGAAACACTGGCTTCACTCATCATGCCAATTGTGTCCCTCACTTTGTCAGGATTTAGTGGAGGGATGGGCATGTTAACCAGTTCAGGCCAATGAAACATAAAATGAAGTCTGTGATAGATTCCAATGATTTTTCTTCCTAATATAAAGGAGGTCAGTGAAGAAAGCTCACCTTTGCTCCTTAACACTTCCTTATGGTTTGTGCCCTCTCCTCCCAGAATAACAATAGCAGATGCTGAGCAGCCACCATGAGACAATGAGGCCACTAGCATAATAAGGTAAGCAAAGGGATGGCAGAGAAGAGGGAAGGATTACTGAATCAACTTGGGGAACATATGCCTTCTTAATTCTCAATTGATAAACAACATATAGCCATATGGGCTAAACGCTGTCCATCAGAGTATCCGTTATTTGCTCTTCAAGACATACTAATGGACGAAATAGATACTTTGGGTAAAATTGGTTGTTAAAAATAAGTTATGTGAATATTTTTTGGCTGTTACTAAGTCATTCTAAAGTTAATGCTTGTTCTAAAGAGGCTGTATGCTCCATTGAAATTAGTCCACTGAATATTATCATTGTTCTGAAATATTATTAGAAATTAGGTTTATATATATATACTTTTTTTTTTTTTTTTTTTTGAGACAGAGTCTCTGTCTGTTGCAGTGGTGTGATCTCGGCTCACTGCAACCTCTGCCTCTCGGGTTCAAGCAATTCTCCTGCCTCAGCCTCCTGAGTAGCTGGGATTACAGAATCACACACCACCAGGCCCGGCTAATTTTTGGAGTTTTAGTAGAGATGGGCTTTCACCATGTTGGCCAGGCTGGTCTTGAACTCCTGACCTCAGGTGATCCGCCCACCTCAGCCTCCCAAAGTGCTGGGAATACAGGCGTGAGACACCATGTCTGGCTTAATTATGTTTTTTTGAGGAATATTACATGTAACTTGTTTCACTATTTAAATAATATATCAGAAGTACATTTATGAGTCCCCTTTCTCACTTTTGTTCATATCTTCTTGTTAAGAAACTATATGTCTAAGAGCTTTAGGAAAAAAAAAAAGAAAAGAAAAAATATGGTCGTCAATGATAAGTAGGGATATTACATAATTTAGTAAAGTAATGTAAGGTTAAAAAGATGGAACATAATAAATGACTGTAAGAAAGCAGGCAATCTAGCTAATTCAGGTAACAAAAATTTGAGATCTCAGATCTAATCAGTTTCTTTTGCACATATTAGACAATTTTACTGAATTTTGGGGCTGGAAGATATCATCCTTTGCATCATACATAGGTTCTGACTTATTTTAAAAGAATACTTTTATTACTATAATATTATTCATGGTTTACTTATCTTACCATATTAGAGCATTCATAGGGAAAAAAGATTGTAATAGCTAAACCAATATACATTCAGGACATTTTTAAATTCTGCTTTTAAGAAAAGCACAGAAAATGGAAAATACACTAAGCACCTCAGAACTGTGTATCATCCAACAAGTAAGAGAGAAATGAGCTGAGTTATTAAAGCTTGGATTACACATTTCAAAATTGTATTCAAGGAAAGCTCCTCCAGTAAAAATTTGTTCTTTGTTATGCACGTTCAACCAATGTAACTTTTTGATGTGTGGTACTGAGCTCTTGTATTTTAAAAGTGCAGTGGCCTTTTGAATTTACAATTCAGTGCACAGTAGCTATAATACTGTAATAAATCCTTGATTTTCTTTCCCTTGAAATCTATAACATAGCTTTAAAGTGAATGTCTTCCCAATACAACTTCATCCGGTTTTTTGTGTGTGCTTGTTGGCAGTGATATATTGTATGGATGTAGAATGGGCTAACATATGCCTCAGAGTTTCACAAAAATAATTTAATTAGTACCAGGAGTTAACAATAAATGCTGCAGAATAATAATATGTGGAAATATAACCACAATTTTACATTTTCTAAGCTGGCTATTTTTATTTAGTATAATTTCCTTTATCCTCATCTTCTTATGTCCACGATTTAAATGTACAGTAAATATCATTGTGTTGTGGTTTTTTTCTCTTTCACTATAGAATTTTTTCTCAAGGTAATAGCTATGATTCAACAACAATACTTTGGATTCTGTAAAAAATCTAAAAGTAAAATTAAGAAGTTTAAACTGTTATGTTCAACTGATGGATCTCAAACCTAGATGCATTAGCCTCATTTGGAGTATATTTTAAAATATCAATCCCCAGGCTCCAGTTCAAAAATTCTAAGTTAATGTGAGTTTACTTATTCTGGAGTGAAGCATGTCTCTTAATATTTTTTAAAAACATTCCAGGTGATTCTTATGTATTGCCCAATGTGAGCCTTTTAAAAAATATATTTGTTTTTAATAAATACAAGCTTAGAATCAAGGAATTTTTGGCACTAAAGGCTTGGAGATTATCAAGCTCTATACATCTTAAAAGATTACTATGCTAACACATCTCTAGGCAAAAATACACTGCTGCGTTTGACCTACAGCAGGAAATTAATGCTATTGGCAATTATCTGGATATCCATCCATCATTTGACTACTCATACTTGTAATGGAAAATTTTATTCATGTTTCAAGTATATTTTCTAAAAAACAAAACAAAACAAAACAAAAACACAAACGTGGGGAGCAGGGAGTGAGATAGGATGCAGAAAAGCAGGAAGTGGCAGATAAGATATGGGGCAGGGAGTGACAAAGTTACAATGCATTATGTATTTTACTTTTATATACTTAACGCTTTAGAGTTAATAAAATTTGAAGTAATTGACTCCATTCATGAGAAAAGCACATTTGTAGCTATTATGGTAGCCATAGCTGTTACAATAAAAATACATTCAGACACTGTATTCAGGGGATTTTCCAACAATGTCTTTGCCTACCTATTTTGCATCATATCTGCTAGTCTTCCTTCTTTTTTCTTAATACAAATGTTCCTCAGCATGTACTTATCTAGCCTTTCTACAGAAGCTTTTTTCAATCTACAATTTGAAGATCACTTGTACCCAAACTACTAAAACCTACACATTTCATGACCTCATTGTGACACAGTAAATATGAATTCTCAAAAATGGAGGCCTGTATTTTATTATTATATTGATTATTATACCCGTAGTATTTGGAACATTTGCCTTTACATCACTTGCCGTATTCTATTGAAAATATTCACATTTCAGCAAAAGAATTTTATAGAGAGCAGAAAATGAGTTTTTTTTTTCCTGATGTTCCCAGCAACCCTCATAGTATTTAGTACTTTGTACATATTAATATATATGTATGAAGTAAAAGAATGGCTTAGCCAAGCAACCATTATCATGCTCATTTAGACAGATAACTCAATGTGTCCAAACCTCCCAAACCCTCTTTTGAATCAACTTGATTTTTTTGCCTCCAAAACCCTGTTTTAAACCAATTTGATCTTCACTGGTTTCTCCAAGTATGCTTTTGCCTCATAGCCACACCTTTCTTAGATTTTTTTCCCTTGGGTGTTGGATTATTGAATAAAAGCTTAAAAAGCAGTCTATGAATCAAGCCAAGCACATCCCTATATCTAGTGTAGATATCTTATGTTTATTAGCCCTACTTCCACTGTTTACCCCTGCTTTATGTATATTAGCTCCTCATTAAATATTTTTAAAATAATATATTTTGGTTTTTATTAGACTTATATAATAATCAGTCCAGGCACTTTGGCTCACACCTGTAATCCCAGCATTTTGGGAATCCAAAGTGGGAGAAGTGCTTGAGGCCAGGTATTTGAGACTAGCTTGGGCAAAATAGAGAAAGCCATCTCTACAAGAAAAATTTAAAAATTAGCTGGGTATGGTGGAGCGTGCCCGTAGTCCCAGCTATCTGGGAGGCTGAGGTGAGAGGATGGCATGAACCCCGGAGTTTGAAGCTGCAGTGAGCTATGATCACACCACTGCACTCCAGCCTGACTGACAGAGATGCCATCTCTTAATTTTTTAAATTGTGTAATAATTTGTTTATAAGTTTTAGCATCAGAATATTTGGAAGTTTGTATTCTGAGAAACAATTAGCATTATTTAGTTGGGAACAAAAACAAACAGTATTCGGTGTGTATTCGTTTCCTGATGCCACTATAACAAATGACTGTGAACTTGGTGTTTAAAACCATATAAATTTATTTTCTCACAGTGCTGGAAGCCAGAACTTTAAAGTCAGTATGACCAAGCCAGAATGAATGTTTTAGCAGAAGTTTTAGAGAAGAATCGATTTCATGCTTATTCCAGCTTCTGCTGGCTGTTGCTGTTCCTTGATTTGTAGCCACAACACTTCAATCTCTGCCTCCATGGTCACAACGCATATAGAACCTACCTGGATAATCCAAGATAATCTGTTCATCTCAAAATGCTAAATTTTATCACAAAAGTCTGTTTCAATTTAATCTGCAAAGACTGTTCCTTCATCTAAGGTAACATTTACAAGTTACAGAGATAAGAACTTGATTATATACTATCATAGTATATTAACATACATGTATACCATATATACTGTAATATAAACCATATATATATGTATATATGTTCTTGTCCACGGATCCTGACTCATAACTCCCATAGCCCTTTTAATAGTCTTTTGTTATGATGTTTGGGTGCTTTAGGTCTCAGAAGCAGGTCTCAGGAAACAGAATCTCTCTCATATTCTCCTGCCCATCTTTTACTTGCTCCTTTTTCTTCCCAAGGCAGGTCTTAGAAACTAAAAATATATTCTAATCTTCCACCACCTTTCTGTCTTGGAGTTGAACATAAAAAAAATTATCTCCCCTACTTTGTTTGATTGTACGTCACAGACTCCCATTTTAGAAGGAGTCCAGCCCCATACCAGAGGGAAAGAATGTCTCTTTCTTTCCCTCTGGAGGTTAAGAAGAATCTGAACAGGCAGGCCTGGGATTTCAGCTGTCCAGGCCAGGTATTGGATCACACGTTTTTTGTCCAATTAAATTTCTTTTTATTTATTTATTTATTTATTTATTTATTTATTTGAGACGGAGTCTCCCTCTGTCATCAGGCTGAAGTGCAGTGGTGCAATCCTGGCTCACTGCAACCTCCTGGATTCAAGCGATTCTGCTGCCTCAGCCTCTTTAGTAGCTGGGACTACAGGCACGTGCCACCACGCTCAGCTAATTTTTTGTATTTTCAGTAGAGACAGGGATTCACCATATTGGCCAGGATAGTCTCCATCTCTTGACTTCGTGATCTGCCTGCCTTGGCCTCCTAAAGTGCTGGGATTATAGGCGTGAGCCACTGCGCATGGCCTTTGTCTAATTACATTTCTTTTTGTTCTTTTCTTTTTATTTATTTATTTATTTATTTATTTATTTATTTATTTATTTTGAGACGGAGTCTTGCTCTGTCACCCAGGCTGGAGTGCAGTGGCGTGACCTCGGCTCACTGCAAGCTCCGCCTCCCGGGTTCATGCCATTTTCCTGCCTCAGCCTCCCGAGTAGCTGGGACTACAGGCGCCCACCACCAGGCCTGGCTAATTTTTTTTGTATTTTTAGTAGAGATGGGGTTTCACCGTGTTAGTAAGGATGGTCTCGATCTTCTGGCCTGGTAATCCGCACGCCTTGGCCTCCCAAAGTGCCTGCATTACAGGCATGAGCCACTGCGTCCGACCTGTCCAGTTACATTTCTACACGGTTGTCCTTACTTCAATCATGTCTATCTAATGAAAGGCCCAAGAGGAAAAGGTAAGGTGAGCTTTCTCCGTGAAAGGTCAAAGAGGAGAAGGTAAGGTGAGCTTTTAGACAGCTGAACTAGTGGGAGCTTACAGGAAGGTGAACAGGAAGTCATCCACATGCAGGGAGGGTGTTGCACCCAAACTCCACAGCAACAAAAGTTTCTACACACTCAGGACTCTTTCAGACCTTGCCCTATATATAACTTCACCAGGCTGATTGTTTGTGTCCTTTAAAATATCTTTATAATTAACTGGTAACCCTGTTTCTTTGTGTTCTGTGACCCATACAAACAGATTAATCAAATCCAAGGACACGATTGCGTTGTGAGATCCCTGATTTATAGCTGGTAGGCCAAAAGCACAGGTAAAGCAATGGGGTTTGTGATGGACACTGGAAGTTCAGGGGAGGCAGTCCTGTGGGACTGAGTCCTGAATCTGTGGGATCTGAGGTTATCTCCAGGTAGATAGTGTCAGAATGAACTGGAGGACACCCAGCTGGTATCTGCTACAGAATTGATTGCATGCTTGGTAGGTGAGGGCGAAACTCTCCAACCCTTTTGGTCACAGAAGTCTTCTATATTGATGTTTGTGGAGTGAGAACAGAGGGGAAGCAATTTGTCTTTTTTACTCTATGGGTGTTATTCACGCTATTACAATGTGGCATGAATAGCTTTCCAGTTGTCCCCAATAATTACTTTTCTTTTTATTTCATAGTACTAGGATTCTTACTAAATACTGTATTACCCAACTTCCCTTACTTACAGGTAAAAACATAACAAAGCTTTGACTAATTTTGATGTAGGTAACTTTTGGATCATTCTCTTAAAAGAAAGAGGTACATGATTTTCTTTTCCTATTCTTCCTGCTTATTGGTTGGAATGCAGATTAGGAGGTGAGCCATTTTAGACTAAGCAAATCACACAAGCCTCCAGGAATAGAAAAGGAAAAACAGAGAAGCATTTGTTCCTGGTGCCATCTTTGAACTGAGCTTCATATAAACTTGAATGTAAACATGAGAAAGTAACATTATGTTTAAATTACACTTTTTTGCATTTTCTGTATATTCTCATTAATGAATATTTCAATTAATATGAAGATGTTTTCAGATGTAGCAGGGAATTTTGTAAAGTTAGTGATGGAACCTAGGTATACTTTTATGGTCAGCAGGTTAATATAGAGGTAGTCATAATGATAAAAACAGTCAAAGCAGGATTTTTCTTAAACTGCATACTGCTGCATGACTTGTAAGTAATTTAGCTTCTCTAGGATTCAGGTATTTATCTACATCTAAAGAGTGGTTAAGTGAGTATCTAGCATATGTGTCTTGGAACCTGTGTAGAATGATCTCACAGCAAATTTTAGTGTTTCCTTTTTCCTCCTGGAATAAACAAACTAGAAGGAGAGACTTTACTAAGGAATTGAACCCCCCTATTTATGAAGAAATGGCTGTTTTAAAAAAAACAATTTTTGAATTTATCTCAGTATTTTAGATTAATTTGGTTAATAATAATGTTTATATAGGTAACTTAAATATTTTTGAAATCATGGATTTTTTCTTCATTTTTGGGTGTGAAATTCAGTTTATATAAACTTTCAAAGGTCCCATATTTATGATATTTATTCCTACTAAAGTTATAGATAACATATATGTGTGTGTATGTGTGTGTGTGTGTGTGTGTTTATATATATATATTTCTCTTGTGGTTGCTCATAAATATTTATGGAGTCCCTATTAAGTTAATGGCAGAGTAAAAAGCCATAGAATAACAACAGTACATATAATTTTAACAATAACAACAACAACAAAAAACCACTGGATTTTTCAATGTTACCATGTTATATAACTTGAAAAAAAAGTCAGATAAGGCAAATGGCAATAATTCATTTTAAATTTTACTTATCTCTTCAAAATTTTGTCAAATTAGACAAAAAAGATAATCTATTCCTAAAACCAGCTGATGTTTATTCACTTTTATGCCTGTAAGTTCTAAGAGAAGTTTTTAGTTTTTGGTTCTGATTGATGAGACAAAAGTAGAAAGAAGTCTTCACATCACATCTTATGACATATTTCTAGCTTCCAGCACATTATAACATTAGGAACATCTCCTTGAGAAATAAAGTTTTTGGATGATAAAATATTATTGCACTTAGTTTTACTAGTTTCAAATATTTGCAACAAAAAAAACATTTTGTTATTTAAGCACAAGAAACATGAAAATAGTTAACAGTCAAAATTTAGGCTAAAAATGAACCTATACATGGAAAAGTGACATGGAAGAGTTCTAAGAAATAATTTGATAATTTAGCACTCATAGAAGAACTTATATACATGTTAATGGCTGCTGACTTCTTGAAAATATCATTTTTGTAAAACTGCATGTCCTGTATTAATAGTTAATGTCATATTCTATATTATTAGCAATATTATTATATTATTATTGTTGAAAAATCTTTGCCCTTTAAAGGTATACTTTAATTTGGTGTAGTCTATTTAAAACACAGTGCAAGCAGAATAATGCTCTTTTCAGTTGAAAAAAATAGGCCAGGCACAGTGGCTCACACATGTAATCCCAGCACTTTGAGAGGCTGAGGCAGGCCGATCACTTGAGGTCAGGAGTTCAAGACCAGCCTGGCTAACATGGTGAAACCCCGGTCTCTACTAAAAATACAAAAACGAAGAAGGCATGGTGGCATGCGCCTATAATCCCAGCTACTCGGGAGGCTGAGGCAGAAGAATTGCTTGAACCCAGGAGGCACAGGTTGCAGTGAACCAAGATGGTGCCACTGCACTCCATCCAGCCTGGGCAACAGAATGAGACTCCATCTTAAAATAAATAAATAAAACTATGAGGTTGGAGACAAATTGTTCCCTCCTCCATATTCTCAAACACACTATTTATATTTGTAGTAGAAAAATTATGAGGTTTCATTGTATACAATTTGGTATTCTTGGAAGATAGATAGATAGATAGATAGATATCAGTAGATATATTCTTTTTTGTCTTTGTTCTTCTTGACAATAAACAATGTCTGTTATTTACCATGATTTTTTCTATATTTCCAATACTTTTCAACTTATCCTAGACTCTAACATATAGTAGGCACTTGATTTATATACTGACTTTAAAAGTTAATTTTATCTGTTTGCAAAGACAAATCTAAAAGACTATTTCCTCAAGTATTTTGAGCAATTGCAGCATTACTGATGGAATTTCTTTCTTTTAATGTGATTTTAAATTGCAAACTTTAATGAAGTAAGAAAAAGTGGAATTATTATTTATTGAGCATCTTCTCCCAGCTGACTCTGAACTAGGAACTACACATATAATCTTATTTTATAGTCTCACACTAAACTTTTGGGTTTAGGTAATATTAACTAACATGTTTTATGACAAAGTTGAAGCTCTGACATGTTAAATACCTTGCCTAACTTTATATTGGCCATGACTATCAAATTTGAATTCAACACTTCTTGATTCAATGCCCATCTTATTTCTGCTATAGCATTACTGTTATGGCATCTTTGTTTAAAACAGCAATATGTTTTACTGAGTTATCAGTAACACTTTCTTACATAAATGGTAAAGCTTACCTTCCACCATTGACATTGATTATTATTATTTCCCATAACCTGCCCTAGGGAAAGCTTTATTACAGGGAATGATGCTTTAATACATTTAGACAATGGTCTGTAACCACGTAATGCTGATGGAGATCTCTGGAACCATTCCTATAACACATTTTACTAAGGGAAAATATATGCAAACACCCTGTTGGCAGCTTCTTTTCTTTATAGAAAGCAAATAATTTAATAGAATTTTTGTTAGGGCAGAAGTGATGTACTCACTAGGATTATAGAAATCTCAACCACAAAGAAGGCATAATTCCATGATAGAAAATCTCATTTATTTTAGAAAGTAGGGGTCCCATCTGATGGGTTTTTTTTTCTTCTGAATTTTAAAATTTAAATTACATGCTTCTTTTGGAAATTAGGGCCATTTTATGTTTTTGAAATTTTCACTCTTTTAGGAAGAGAGGTAACAGCTACCAATACATGTAATATCTATGCATTACTTAGGCATACATTTTGGAGGGAAGCAGAGGAAGACTAAAATCTCTCAAGCCATATTTTGCCACTGTTGTCCTGAAATACTTTTTATTGTCCTGGAAGAATGAAGATAGTTTGACTCCCAATGGGGAGACACTTTTATCATTGGTTAATCTGAAAGCATTCATATGGCAAGGACAGAATCTTAAATAACCTTTATTAAAAATATTAAGTTAGGCAGGATAATTTTTGGTAATAAAATACTTAAGCAATTGAAATCTGTAAAATTGTATATAATAGAAGAACTTGGATTGTGTATATGTGATAATGAGATAATCAGATATTACCAGAAATAATAATGAAGACTATACATTAAAACATTTCACTGGACATGGTGATGTGCACCTGTAGTCTTAGCTACTTGAGAGGCTGAGGCAGGAGGATTGCTTGAGCCCAGAAATTTGAGATTGCAGTGAGCTGTGATTGTACCACTGCACTCCAGCCTAGGCAACAGAGTGAGATCCTGTCTCAAAAAAAGATCATAATCATAGTTTAACGGACTTGGTGCAAGAGCATTTAATAGTATCTTAAAACGACAATAAAAATCACAAGACACTAAATTAAAAAAGGCAAGTTTGCTGTATCAGGCTGAACAGTGATTTCCAAGTATGTCATATCCTAGTCCTAGGCCTGGTATATTTTACTTATATATGTCTTATAAAGAAAAAGGGTTTTTGAATATGTGACTAAGGATCTTAAGATGGCGAGATTATCCTGGATTATACAAGAAAATTCTAAAGATGATTCTTTTAAGAGCCCTAAATATATTCTTACAAGAGGGATGGAGAGGGAGACTTCACACACAGGAAAAGAGTAAGCAATGTGACCATGGAGGCAGAAATTAGAATTTCAAAGGCATAAGAGCTCTTTATAGCCCAGTGGTACTAATTTTAAACTTCTGAGCTCCAGAACTGTGATAGAAGGAATTTATATTGTTTCACACACTGAGTTGGTGGTAATTTATAACAGTAGACACAGAAAACTAATACACCCACATTTTAATAAAAAGAAAAGAAAAGTCTGATATAAAAAACAATTATTGAAAGGAAGATTACCTAATGGATATGAAAGATGATTGATCATCTATGAAAGACTTATGGACTGCCTTTGAAAGTAAAAATAGATATTTTCTCTTAGAATCATATGCAAACATCAAATTTAATCCAGTCACAAATATAATGTGTAACTAAATGAGACAGGAAAGTAATAATTTATTTTATGTGATTTGACTTCTTTGGATCTTCCTGGTAGAAAGATAGTAGGTTTAATTTTCCTTTAAAATTATGCATTCCATCTCTCTATCTTTAAAGGGGTGAAATCACATAAAAGAAACAAGAAAAAAATGTTTTCAAAAGCTATGAAAGATTCCCCAGGATGCTTTTTATCAATGAAATTAAAGTATTTTAAATGTTAATAGTAACATTTGTACTCCTATTCCAAATGGTGATGGAAGTTCTAGCCAGTACAATAAGGCAAGAAATTAAGGGAGAAATAAAACTGTTCCTATTTGAAGATGGAATGTTTATGTAAAATAATCCCAAGGAATCTAAAAAATGTTCCCAGAACTAAGACGTGAGTCCAGAACAGCCAATAAACAGCAGAAGTCAATTATATTTTTATATGCCAGCAATGAACTAGTGGACACCAAAACTAAAAATAAAATACCACTTAGAAACAGTCATAAAAAATACTTAGGAGTACGTATAAGAAGGTTTGCACCAAACTTGTATGCTGAAAACTATACAATACTGATAAAAGAAATAACCAAAGATCTAAAAAATGAAGGAGCATATTGGGTTTATGGATTGATTGACTAAACATAGTAAAGATGTCAACTCTCTGAACTTGAAATATAGTTGTAAAGAAATTCTTATCACAATTTCTGAATTGTTTTTATATAAAATCGATACAGAAAGACAAATAACCAAATGAGCTAAAATAATCTTGAAAAAGAATAAACAAATAGGTAGAATCAGTCTAACTGATTTACAGATGCAATATATAGCTGCAGTAATCAAAGTGTGCGTTACTGCTGTAGGGACAGAAAATAGTTTGATGGAACAGAATAGAGAGCCCAGATTTACACGGATATATCCAATTGATTTTTAATAGAGTTGCAAAGCAATTCAATGAGGGAAAGACCGTCCTTCAACAAATGGTGCTGAAACAACTGGATGTACATAGGGAATATATATACTTTATATATATATATACACACATATACACACACACACGCACACAAATATATATTATATATAAATATATACAAATACATATTATATATACTATTATATTTTATTATATATATGCTAATTTATATATATATATATAACTTTGACTTAAGTTTCACCTGGCAAACAAAAATTAACCCTAAATGCATCATAGAATTAAATGTAAAATATAAAGTGTAAGTAAAAATATTTAGCATCTAGAGCTAGTCAGAAAGTGCTTAGATGACAACAAAAGTATGACACAAATTAAAAAATTGATAAAATGGACTTCTGCCAAGTTAAAACCTTTTGTCCTGTGAATTTCCTTATTAAGAGGGTGAAAAGACAAGTTTCAAAGTGTAGAAAAATGCTTGTAAACTATATATGTAACAAAAAGCTAGTATCTAAAATATATGAAGAATTCTCAAAACTCAACAAAAAAGACAATCTGATAAAACAGTTAAAGATATGAAGAGATATTTCACCAAAGATTATATGCAAATGGAAAGTAAGGACATGAAAAGTTGTTCAACATCATTAGCAATTTGAAAAATGCAAATTATATCACTACATACCTATATGCATGTTTGTTTTAGCCATTTAGTAGAATGACTAAAAGAAACAAAGGGAAAAACAGTGATAATAGCAAATGTTGGTGAGAATTCAGAAAAACTGATCCATTCATACATTGTTGGTGGTAATGTAAAATGGTACAACCACTCTAGAAATCAGTTTGTCAGTTTCCTTAAAAAAAAGAAATGTGCAACTACCATATAATTCAGCACCTGTACTCTGTAAAGAATGAGATAAACTTTTATCTCTCTACTCACACTCAACACGAACACTTCTGTGACCAGATGTGTGAGGGTATTTTACACATGTCAAGTAATTCTCCAGCAGACACCAACCAGGTATCTTCCAATTCAATTCAATTCTAATGCTATCTACCTGGAGATATGTCAGATCCATAGGTTGTGAGCTCAGTCCCATATGATTGTCCCCATTTTAGATGCCAGTTGCAAGTAGTAGGTTGTCATCTATACTTCTGACTGGGTGGTTACAAACTCGGCTTCCCATGATCTCCCCTATAGATTGAATTAATTTGCCATGATGTCTCACAGAACTCAGGGACACATTTATTGGCATGATATAAAATATTATATAAATAATATAGGTGAATAGCCAGGTGAAAAGGCACATAGGGTGAGATCTGCATGGGTCCAAAATGCGGAAACTTTTGTCCCCATGGTTAATATTTATCATTTCTCAACATTGTGCTTTAAAATATATAGTAGAATTTAATATATTTATCAACACTGTTTTCATAGAATATATAATCAAGCATCTTTGCTCAGTATTATAATTTCTGACATTATATATTAAATTATAATGGAGAATGCAATAGAAGATTATACATGTTGTTAACCTGTAACTGAAGGGTGTAGTGAGGAAAAGATTATATTAGAACAAGCATTCTTATTCTAAAGTCAATGTTATGAGAATATTAGGTATGCAGACCTCACTATTTATGGGGAAAAAAAGAAAGTTTGGGTGAAGTTTTTATTTCCTTAAAAATGCATACTCTATTGTGGTTTAGTAGGATTAATGTCATTCTAAAGTGGAGGTTACTAGAGTAGGATATTACTTTTTTTAAGTTTAATCAGTTTGCTGTGTGATTCAACAATCCCCTCAGGTGCAATTTGATTCAGTTTCATAAAACTGTTTATTCTGTATGAATTCGTGAATAAATCATACTCCTTGCTTCTCTGTAAGGTTCATTTACTACACATTTGATAGAAAGACAACGTTTTTTCAAGAAGATGAAGACATATTGTAGCCTTATGTCAGCCATAAGGTTTAAACTCGACACAGGAATTTATAGCTGCTTTTTCTTTTTAGAAGCACAGTCTAGTCAAGCATTAAATGTATAGTTAACAGATATCCAATAGTCACAAGAGAGTTGACAACTTAAATCACTTAGTGATAATGAAGATAAATAGCAATCTAAACATGGGTATATATTGCACCCTGCAATGCAATTGACTCTAATGTTGTTGCCAGGCAACTTCCTTGGATAGATTAAACATTCTTCCTATAATTTGATGGTATCAGGACACACACAAACACACAATTGCAGAAATGACCAAAGCTCTTGTGTTTTAAAAAATAGTGTCTCCATAAAATGTGTTTGAATGCATACATGGGTGACATCAAAATAAAATTCTGTTTTGCAGTATGCTTCATTTTGTAACTCTTTAATAAAAATATGAGCCATCATAGATGTTCAATAACTCACAGTACATTTAAGGATTGAAATCAGTTATTTTCTGAGATGAATTGAGTGTTCTTAAGAGATTTATATGTATGTTTAAGGAGATTTTTTCTGAAGCAAAAATTAATTAGAATGAAGTAACTTTTTTATCATTTATATAACTGGAATAAATTGTTATTACACAGTAAACTCTCTCTCTCTATATATATGTATATATATGTATATATGTGTGTGTATATATATACTCTCTCTATATGTGTGTGTGTGTATATATATATTCTTGTATATTGGGCTCTTTTTAACTTTTCTAATTTCATTTTATATTTTTGAAAGTTTATTTTTTGCTTCCCCAACTGGTTTCCTAGAGTCCCTGTCTCTGAAATTCACATACATAAGTACTATTGAAAGATTTATAATAATTTTTGGTAGGAAGGGACATTATTAAAAATTCTGCAACATTTGTGACTCAGCAAAACAAGCTTGCTAGCCTATTTTTTTCTCTTTGAAGAAACAGATTGATCTCATTATTTGTAATCAAAAAGGAGAGATAGAACTTCAGTCCCCATTTTTCCAGAATAATATGTCCAGCTATTCCCTTGTTCATTTTTAATGTCTTCTAAATCATATATAACATTTTATTTAAGTTTTAGAAACGGTTCAAGTCTGTGTAGGTTCAGTCATTCAATGACTTTTTGTGAAGATCAGAAAAAGTTTCTAGACATTTTCTTTCTGATTTATTTTCTTACGATGCCCCCAGAGTGTGTGTTGGTTGCGTTGTGGTAGTGTAGTAAGGAAACTAAATATCTAAGGCAGAAAGTAATTTTGGGAGAGCAAATTAATCTACTTTATTACACTTCTCTGTGAAGAACTATAAATTCAATGGTACTCATTCTATTAAGCTACTTTATACCTAGAAATTATTTAATGAAAATACTAATAAAAAAGTAACTACAGGTTTATTCATTGGGCCAACCAAATTTTATCAAATAAATGATATGTTTTAGGAATGGTAATAGGTGCTGAGAGTAGTAATGATAACAAAAATAATAGTATTCCATAATTAAAGTACTTAAAGAATTCAATGCCAAGAGAGTAATGATAATATATTGGCATTTATAGAAGGTGTGAAAGTTTTCAGATTCAAAATGTTGTCACTAATATTAAACACAATCAAAAACCTGTGGCAAATGGAGACAGAGAAGGCCATGAAGTGAGCATTCTCATCTTTGAATGTTTGTTAACAAAAACTATTACAAAGGGCTGCCAAAAAAAAAAAAAAAAAAAAGTTTGCACAAAGGACATCACAACCTTACAGAAAAATTACTTCTATAAGGAATTCAACCCAACAACTACCTTTTCAACCTCAAACGGGAATTACCCTGATTATTGTACCCTGATCTTTGTAGCCAAGGATAATTATTTCTGATACGGTTTAGAATTGTGCCTACACCCAAATCATGTCTGAATTGTAATCCCCAGTGTTGGAGGAGGGGCCTGGTGACAGGTGATTGGATCATGGAGGTGGACTTCTCCCTTGCTATTCTCGTGATATTGAGTTATCACAAGGCCTGGTTGTTTAAAAGTGTGTAGCACGTCCCACTTTGCTCTCCTCCTCCTGCTCTGGCCATGTAAGACATGTCAGCATCCACTTTACCTTCTGCCATAATTGTAAGTTTCCTGAGGCTTCCCCAACCATGCTTTCTGTGTAGCCTGTGGAACTGTTAGCCAATTAAACTTCTTTTATTTATAAATTACATAGTATGAAGTAGTTCTTTATATTTTGTTGGTGAAAAAATAGCAATGTGAGAATGGACTAATACAAAAAAAGGTAGTGAGAGTGGAGATTTGCTATAAAGATACCTTAAAACATGTAAGCAACTTTGGAACTGGGTAACGGACAGACAGTTTGGAGGACTAAGAAGAAGACAAGAAGATAAGGTAAAGTTTGGAAATTCCTAGAGACTTATTAAATAATTGTGACCAAAATGCTGATAGTGATATGGACAGTGAAGCATTCTGAGGGGATCTCAGATGACTCAGATGAAAATGAGAAACTTATTAGAAACTGGAGTAAAGACACTCTTACTATGATTTTGAAAAGAGCTTGGCAGCATTGTGCCTCTGAGCTAGGGATTTGTGGAATTTTGAAATTTGGAGAGATGATTTAGGGTATCTGGTGGAAGAAATTTCTAAGCAACAAAACATTCAAGATATATCCTGGTTACTTGTAGCAGCCTATGTTTATATTTTTTAGCAAAGAAATGAACTGGACCTAGAAATTATATTTAAAAGGGAAGCAGACTATGAAAGTGTGGAAAAATTGCAGCCTGGCCATGTAGTAGAAAAGAAAACTCCATTTTCTGGAAAGGAATTAAAACTGGCTACAGACATTTATATAAGGAAAGAGGAGCTAAATGTTAATAGCCAAGACAATGGGTAAAGAGCCTCAGAGGCGTTCACAGCAGCCCCTCCCATCATAGGCCTGGGGGCCTAGGATGGAAGGATGGTTTTTCAGGCCAGACCCAGGGCCCCACTACTCTGTACAACCTTGGGACACTGCTCCCTGCATACCAGCTGCTCCAGCTTTAGCCATGGCTAAAAGGGGCCCTGAAATTTCTCAGACCACTGCTCCAAAGAGTGCCAGCCATAAGGCTTGGTGGCTTCCACATGGTGTTAAGCCTGCAGGTGCACAGAGGTCAAGAATTAAGGCTTGGGAGCCTCCACCTAGATGTCAGAAGATGTATGGAAACACCTGGATGTCTAGTCAGAAGCCTGTAGCAGGGTTGGAGCCCTCATGGAGAACCTCTACTAGGGCAGTGCAGAGGGAAAATGTGGGGTTGGAGCCACCCCACAGATTTCCCACTGGAGCACTTCCTAGTGGAGCTGTGAGAAGAGGGCCACAATCCTTCAGACACCAGAATGGTATTTCCACCAGCAACTTGCACTATGCACCTGGAAAAGCTGCAAGCACTCAATGTTAGCCCTTGAGAGCAGCCATAGGGGCTGAGCCATGTAGAACGAAAGAGGCAGAGATGCCCAAAGTTTTGGGAGCCTAACCCTTCCTTCAATGTGGCCTGGATGTCAGATGTGGAGTCAAAGGAGATTACTTTGGAGCTTTGAGATTTAATAATTGCCCTATTGAGTTTTGGATTTGCACAGGGCCCTATAGCTCCTTTGTTTTGGCGGATTTTTCTTTTTTGGAATGGGAGTATTTAACCAATGCCTGTACCCACCTTGTATCTTGGAAGTAACTAAATGATTTTGATTTTACAAGATAGTAGGTGGAAGGGACATGCCTTGTCTCAGGTAAGACTTTGGATTGTGGACTTCTGAGTTAATGCTGAAAGAAATTAAGACTTTAGGGGACTGCTAAGGAAGGACGATAGTATTTTGCAATTTGAGAAGAACATGAGATTTGAGAGGGACCATGGATCAAATTATGTAGTTTGTATTTTTGTCCCTACCCAAATCTCATGTCTGAATTGTAATCCTCAGTCTTGGAGGAGGGGCCTGGTGGAAGGTGATTAGATCATCAGGGTGGACTTCCTCCTTGCTGTTCTCACGATAGTGAGTGAGTTATCACAAGTTATAAAAGTGAGTTATCTAGTTGTTTAAAAGTTTGTAGTACCTCCCCGTTCACTCTCTTCCTCCTGCTTTGGCCACATAAGGCTGTATTTTTTATATTTACTCCAAGGTATTTGGGTTTTGTGATTGCAAGAAAACAGTGCTTTTTAACTTATTTGTTCTGATTAAATAAAATTTTATGTTAAATTGTGTGTTTGATAAATAATAACAAAATTGACTTTTGTATACTGAAAAAAAAAGTACTTGGAATAAGAATGGAGGGAAAACAGACCAGCTGTAGACATTTCATAGATAGAACTATAATTAATGTGGGAAGTACTATCGAGAAAGAGAAGAGTGAAAGATGACTTCACTCTTCTGAGTTTCAGCTAAAAATTGAAGTGAATAGCTAATAAGAGACAAAGAAGCTTGCTCAGAGGAAAATGAATGAAACAAGATGTTGAGCCTCAAGGTAAGATGCCTAATAAACTGAATACAGGACTTTGAAACTCAGGAGAGTATACAGAGTTAGAATCGTAAGTTTGCCAATGAGAAATTGACAGTCATGTTACTAAATTAGGTGAGAAGGGACAAGATCTGTTGTTCAAGATATGCGAATTGTAGATTGGGCCTGTGTGGAAGTTTTCTTCTGAGAGATTTTATTGCTGAAACAGAAAAGGAAGAGGCAGCTGAGAATCAGAAGACATGGGAAGTGTTGGAAATTAGAGCAGAGCAGAGATGTTATAAAGTCGAAGATTTGTTAGAGTAATTTTTTCAAGGGGAATAAAGTAGAATGGTAGTGTTACACTAAAGGGGTCTACCTAAATTATTGCTTATGAGTTGAACTTAAACCTGGTCAGCAAGTGTGTGCAGTTTTATTTTGCCATCTTTAGCTTCCCAAGTATTGGCATACTTAAATCCAGGGCTGGATTTAACCTGGTGGGAGTTTGGACACGTTAGTGTAATGACAAGGGGTTCGAGGGAGAGTAGAAGTAGGGATAGGGAAAGAGAAGTAGGAGAAGAGAGAATTGTTTTGTTCAGTAACTATTTTTTTAGTAACCAGAATTGTCAGCACATAACATACAGTTAAAACCAAGTTTTTACTGCCTAGAACAAAAAGCATTTCAAGGAAGAAATTGCTCCAGCAAAATGCTACAGCAAGTTTTTTTTTTTTTTTTTTTTTTTCCTGCAAGTATATGAAGAGCAACTTGAATAAAGAGTTGAGAAGAGAGATAGAAAAAGGTAATTAAAATTCATTTTGATAGTTTTTATTTATCTAAATTCATATTAAGAATGAAAATCTTGAATTAAATTGACTATTGTGGGAAATAAACCTGAAGAAAAAATAAAGAAAGAAACATAAAGATTCTAAGAATGGATTTTAATTAGTGTTAAACAAGTTCTCAAACCAGAAAGTCATATGCATTAATCAATATAGTGTAAAGAAAAATTGATTTTTGTTTTTTAATTATTCTCCTCACGGACATAGTGTTTACAATATTATGTGTGATCAGCAAAATGTAGCAAGTTAATCCTATTCTCATAAGAACAATTTCAAACTCAAGAGTCTCCTTTATAAAATGCAGGGCACGTAATGGTTACTTTTTTATTGATTTAGACAATATATGAGTTGTCAGAAAAAATCCCATTTTTAAAATCTACAACATGATTTCCTAACTGTAGGTGTTTTAAAACAATCATTAGTTACTTTTTAGAGCCAAAATAAATTCACTTCATGTTGAAGACCTATAATCCTAATCATTGTGTCTTTTCTTGTTTTTCTAACTAGTGTAGCTTAATGGCTGACTGCTCAAAAGGAGATTAGATGTTTTGCTACAAGTGTACTTGTTACAGGGCTGTTTCATATTGAACCAGATGGGGAAGAACTGCTTATTAATTCAAGCCACTTTTTTTGGACTGACATTTCCCTAATTTCATCAGTAGAAGTAGCAGCTATTTTATGCTGCTGCATTCCGTGTAATTAATGATAGTTCATTTTATAGACCAATGTCCCTTCTCCCTGCAAAACAAGTTTAACTCAATGTGTGACTGAGCACTATTTGTACTACAGCAATAAGCATCTGTAACAATGATCTATGTCAAGATGCATCTTGAGTTTCAACTGGTGATACCAGACAAATCTCTCCTTTTTAAACTTCCCCCCCGCCATTCCAGCAGCAGCAGATAATCCATGGGAACATTACGGGGGTAGAAAGGAATGAATGAGAGGCAAGGTGACACCTGGACCTCAAGTCTCTCCTGGACTTGTTTATTCTGAATGTCTATCAAAAGAGAATTACCGGCCAGGCGCGGTGGCTCACACCTATAATCCCAACACTTTGGGAGGCTGAGGCGGGCAGATCACGAGGTCAGGAAATTGAGACCATCCTGGCTCACATGGTGAAACCCCGTCTCTACTAAAAATATAAAAAAATTAGCCGGGCATGGTGGTGGGTACCTGTAGTCCCAGCTACTTGGGAGGCTGAGGCAGGAGAATGGCATGAACCTGGGAGGTGGAGTTGGCAGTGAGCCGAGATCATGCCACTGTACTCCAGCCTGGGCAACAGAGCGAGACTCTGTCTCAAAAAAAAGAGAGAATTACCTCTGTACATCAGCAAACATGAATTTCAGAGAAGAATTTAGTCAATTCCAGGTGTTGTAATTGTAGTAAAATTGCAATAAGGCCTGGAATGACATGGATGTAAAACTTCCTTTCCTCGACTCTCATGCATTCTACATTATTTATACTAATGGTATGCTAGACCTTACGTTAATAACTAACATACAAAGATAATTACAACATGGTGCCTGTAAGAGGAGGGAATAATAACTGAGAGAAGAGATAATCAGTCAGTGGGCATAAAAACACACAGGAGTATCATGGATATATGAAGAAGTGATTGAATAAGAGCTTAGTGCAGTAGATGAGGCCTGTATCGTTAGGACTTTGAAGCTAATTTAAGTTTGAGGATTTATTTTTTCCTATACACAATGGATTCATCATAAACGATTAAAGATTTTTAAAGCCAGAGAATGATATCTCAGTATTTGAATTTTAGAAAAATCATCTTGGCAAAACTGTGGAAAGGATCAATGAAGATACAAAACCTTGAAATAGGGAACCTATCAAGAAGAATTCAGAGAGGACTTCATAGGACTCTAAGAAAGAACATTTGGAGTGGTTAAAAGGAAACTAACAATGTATCAGAATAATGGGTATGTCCATATAACAAATAAAAAACCTATTTTAATTTGTGTTCAACTGTAAGCAAATGTTGATCATTAACAATCTTTGACATGACAATGGATTACTGGAGGAAAAACTCTAATTACACAAAAAAGATTTCAGGAAATATAACCAGGTGAGGATGACTCTAAAAGGAATAATAAGCCTAGAAAGAGAATGTCATGAAATGCTATTTAGAGGGGAAAATAGGCTTATATAAAATGCATTTTGAACATTTTTGTATAGAGGGATATGTGTACACATTTGTATATAATAGACCAAAAATCTAATAGAGACAGAGATTGAAAATTGATCAAAAGAAGAAATATTAGTTAACTAAGTCAAGATAACTAAGAAAGAGTAGACAATATGCTAAATCTGTTGGAAATATTTCTTATTCAAGTGAAGGATCATGTTTTCTGGCTGAGATGGAAAAAAAAATGTGATAAGCTTTTCAAAATAAATTAACTGTGGGATGGAAAAATTTACATTCTGAGATAAAAATTTTTCTTTATAAATCAGTATTTGATTTAATTATGAATCAGGTTTATATTAAAGTTGTAAGGGACTTTTAGACAGAATGCTAGAGATTTGTAAATGACTGTCATACAAAACAGAAGACAGAATAGCTGTGACATTAAGAAATATTGATGAGAGGCACTGGTAATCCAGTTCAGGATTGACACTACACCTGGATATTGGCAGCAATCTTATTCGTTTCAAAAATGTTTCGAGACTATATGGTTGCATTTGGCTAGATTAAAGTGCAAGAGAGTAACTAGATTAGATCCTGCAGAATAACAGGAACAAATAAGTAGGAGTATAATGGAAATGGCACTTGATATAGAACTTGTGGGTTTTGGATGAACACACAAGGAAGTGTAGCCAGGAAGAAGTTGTGAAAAATTAGGAAAAGGACCAAACAAGAAACAGCATGCTCAATGTTATGAGTTGAATTATGTCACTCAAAAGATATGTTGGTGTCTTAACCTTTGGTGTCTATGGCTATAACCTTATTTGGCATTAGGGTCTTCATTGCAGATGTAATCAAGTTAAGATGATGTCATTGGGCTGGGCCTTAATTTAATATGAATTCAGAAGCCAGAAAAGGCAAAGAAAGATTATTTCCTACAGGTTTCAAAAGAAACATGGTCCTGCCACCACTTTGCTTTCAGACTTTTTTTGCCTCCAGAACCATGAGACAATAAATTTCTATTTTTTTAAGCCATCTTGTTGCGGGAAGTCAGGGATCCCAAATGGGGGAACCTGCTGAAGCCATGACAGAATAACATAAATTGTGAAGATTTCATGGACATTTTTTAGTTCTCCAAATTAATACTTTTATAATTTCCTATGCCTGTCTTTAATCTCTTAATCCCATCATCTTGGTAAACTGAGGATGTATGTTGCCCCAGGACCCTGTGATGATTGTGTTAACTGCACAAATTGTTCGTAAAGCACGTGTGTTTGAACAATATGAAATCTGGGCACCTTAAGAACAGGATAACAGCGATTTTCAGGGAACAAGGGAGATAACCTTAAAGTCTGGCTGCCTGTGGGCTGGGTAGGACAGAGCCATATTTCTCTTATTACCAAAAATGGGTAAAAGAAATATTGCTGAACTCTTTCCCCAGTAAGGAATATTAATAATAAACAGCCCTGAGAAATGAATGCATTCCCGGGGGGCCTCTAAAATGGCTGCTCTGGGGGTGTCTGCCTTATGTAGTTGCAGATAAGGGATGAAATACGCCCTGGCCTCCTGCAGCACCCCCAGGCTTGCTGGGATTAGGACATTCCAGCCTGACGAATTCTAGTCGGACCAGTTCTCTGCTCTTGAACCTTGTTAAGATGTTTATCAATGACGATGTGTGCACAGTGGGACATGGAACTTCATTAGTAATTCTAGTTTCACCCTGACCTTGTGATCTCGCCCTGACCTTCTGCCTTTTGATCTTTTGTCGCCCTTGAAGCATGTGATCTCTGTGACCCACACCCTATTCAAAGACTCCCTCCCCTTTGAAAATTGCTTCTAACAACTTGCTGGTTTTACGGCTCAGGGGGCATCACAGAACCTGCTGACATGTGATGTCTCACCCAGACTCCCAGCTTTAAAATTTCTCTCTTTTGTACTCTTTCCCTTTATTTCTCAGACTAGCTGACACTTAGGGAAAATAGAAAAGAACCTACATTGAAATATTGGAGGCTGGCTTCCCCCAATACATCTAATTTATGGTATGTTGTTACAACAGCACTAGGAAACTAATACAGCCAATAAAAATTATCACCAACAGTCTGCATTGGTCAACTGGTTTTTAGAATGCAGAGACAACTAACTAGTTTAATATTTTATTTTATTTTTTTTTTCAAAATTGGTTGGTTTATGAGATATATGATAAGAATATAGATAAATGGATTGAGCAATCATTTGCACACTGAAATCTTAAAATATTTTAATGTTTTATATTAAATAAAATGACCACAATGACCAATAGAATGACCACAGTGTTCTTCAGTGTTGAAAGAATTTAAATTTTCGATACTCTTTTAGGCTAAAGTATACCTTGTTAAAATAAAGTAAAAACATAAGTAATCATGTTATATGCTTAAATGTTGAAAAATCTATTGATGGAAATTTAATTGCATTTTCTATCCCAAACAAAGCACATACAACTAGTAATTCTATTTATCTGCTTTAGTATAATAGTAATTTAATAAAATTAGAATTTATATACATTAAACAAAATATATTAGAATTAAACATTCACCCTGACTGTGAATGTGGGTACCTGTATATATTTTTGACTTCTAAATGCTTGACATAAATGATTGGCTTAATATTTAAATTTTTATGCACTTAAATTAATTGAATGAGATGTATTTATAGGCAGTATTTACAACAGGAAATTTTATTGCCACCATACATTATGTATATTGCAGGGACGAAGAAAAGATAAATACTTTATTTTAATAAGAATATTAATGGTGATGATGATGATAATAATAAGACCTTGGATTTAATTAGTGCTTATTTTCAGATGCTTTACATGGACTAATTTAATTATCAAAAGCCAAAAAATAAGCAAAACTACAAAGTAGCTACAATTACTATGCTCATTTGTCAATGAAAAAATTGTTGCTTATAAACTGAGTTTCTTGCTCAACATTAGACAGCTAAGAAATGGTGGAGACAAGACTGGAGTCCTATCGCATTCCAAAACCTTTATGGTTAATAAGTATATTATTTGAATACATTTTGTAAATACGTATTCAAAGAGTATACATTATTTGCACAAACTTTTTTCAGCTATTGAAAAATAAAAGTCATTTAAAAGGGCTATTGATAAAATACTCTACAATTTTAATATTCTCATTTCAAATGCTACTCATGACTAACTGGAGGTAGACTGAATGATTAGAGCATATGATTTGTGAATCATTCATATAAACATAAGTCTGGTGGTTGATGGATGGCCTGAGTTTTTAACACGTAAGAGGTAATAGGGGCTGGGCGCAGTGGCTCATGCCTGTAATCCCAACACTTTGAGAGGGCAAATCACCTGAGGTCAGGAGTTTGAAACCAACCTGACTAACATGGTGAAACTCTGTCTCTACTAAAAATACAGGCATGATGGAGCATGCTTGTAATCTCAGCTACTCAGGAGGCTGCGGCAGGAGAATCTTTTGAACCAGGAAGTGGAGTTTGCAGTGGGCCAAGATCCTGCCACTGCAGTCTAGCCTGGGCAACAGAGTGAGACTCCATCTAAATAAATAAATAAATAAATAAATAAATAAAAAGAGGTAATGAATAAGTATTCATTTTTGTTGAAAAAGTGAGTAAGTGAAAGTATAAATTAGTATTTAGAGAATATTGCAAAGAATTGAGCTCATCAGCAACTAATTGCAAGGAGGACCAATAAGGAGAAACAAAGTTTAAAAAGAGTAAAGCATCATGTGAGTAGATGGAAGAAAGAGTATTAAAGAAATTGCAAATATAACTAGCTAGGGAAGGAAAGAAAACTGAAGAAAGTTGATTGGATTTTGCCAAGAAATCACTTAAGTCATTGTAAAAATAATGGTGGAAAGTTGAGGTCAAATATTCTGCTGAAATTATTTCCTAGAAAAAATGCTCATATTTTTGTGTCACTCACAACTTTCAGACCTTTCTCTAGTTTAAAGAGTTATTATGGTTATTGCAAAACATTTCTGTTACAGAACAGCAAAACAAAATCTTTTCCAAAATTTCATCTATATAGTGTGTTTCAATCAAATGCATTCATGAGGGAAAAATATAACATTATTTCTCCCTCCAACTTTTAAAAGTTCATGATCTGTTATATAATTATTACCTAAATATGAGGTTATTAATATAGAATTTAATAAAATTTTAGGATTTCTCATACTTAAGATAATTTCTTCAACCTTACAGATCTGTTAAAACTTTCTGCTGAAAGTCCTTTATCCAAAACACTAATTCCAAGGACTTTAACCAGTAATATTAAAAATGAACAAAGAAACTTAGTTTTATTTCAGCCTCTTTGAGATATACATACATATATATGTACATATATCTATACATATATAAATTTTAAATTATATATAAATATATATCACATAGATAATTTAAATTTGAATATTATACAAATTAATATTACCAATTTTGCAACTCAGTGAGTTTTCCAGCTTCCTAAATCAAGGAATAAATTAAGAGGCCTATTCTGAATTCTGAAAGGGGACCAGAAGAATAAAAACATGACATTTTAGTCCTACACAAATTTTCTGAAGGGAGTAAAAAAGAAGTAAAAATAGAGCAATAGATAGTAATATTTTGGTACTCAAGTGGAGATGAATGGACAAGGCCATTTTACTTCCTGAAATTTTCTTGTAGGGGATGGTAATAAAAGAAAAATGAGACCTAAACACTCAAGGAATCAATGTGTTTGTGATATTATGAAGGGTGTGTTTCATAGTACTACAGAAGGAAGGCTAATATTGACCCTATGAATTAAGGGAGTTGTATCAGGGCATAGAAAAAAGCATGGGTAGAGGTTATTTTGTATGTTATGTGTTAAGTGCAGCAGCAAATGTGAGGAAAAAAGAGATAGGAAAAAACACTACTAACACATAGCTTAACTATGACTGTCTTTCCCATAGTTTAGGAATTGCAATAAAGCCTATATATATATATATTTGTTTAAAATTAACCAGTTTAAGTAGGATTCTGAAACTCTAAGTTATTCATGTAGACTTTGAAAAAAAGAAATGCTTTTTACAGGCCTGGTGTGGTGGCTCACACTCATAATCCCAGCACTTTGGGAGGGTGGGGTGAGGGAATTGTTTGACGCCAGGAGTTTGAGACCACCCTGGGCAACACGGCAAAAACTTTTGTCTCTAAGAAAGATTTTTAAAAATTAGCGAAGCATGTTGGCATGTGCCTGCAGCCCCAGTTACTCTTGAGGCGGAAGTGAGCCCAGGAGTTAAAGGCTGCAGTGAACTATGATTGTGCCACTATACTGCAGTCTGGGCTACAAAGCAAGATCCTGTCTCAAAAAGAAAATTTTAAAAAAAATATTAAAAATACATTTTGCAAGTGTTTACTGTTTAAGCTAATGCATAGGTAGCAAGACTATTCATTGGTTCTCTAAATTTGCAATATTTATAGTACCACAAAATAGGCTGGGCCACGTCTTAGCAGCTCATAATATGAAGTCATTGCTGAGATGAATTGCAAATACTACCAGTTCAGCTCCATAAGAAATAAACCATATAAAAATTCATAGTACTTTAAAAACCACATTTTGCTTTGAGATGTATAACAACTTTCATTCCAAGATTCCTAATATTATAGCTTAAAACAACTTTAGTTTAGAAATATATCCAGTTCCATATAGCTGCTACTTGAACAGTTTGGCCATAAAAAACAAGAATACATATTCTCTCTCTCTCTCTCTCTCTCTCTCTCTCTCTCTATATATATATATATATATATATATATATATATATATATATATATATAATTTTTCTGGTAAAATCTGAATTATAGAAGTTATGCTGCATTCCTTTCAAATTGGTTCACATTTCAAAATTCCTTTTAGAGTAATAAAATATAGTGAGACATTGTGAACCAATCAAACTTTAATGTGAGGTAGAATTTGAGTAGCCTCTTTGGAAAGTAGAATACACACCTTTAAACTTGGATCTTCTTTGTCCTGGCTTTTGCTGACTTTTGAATGTCTCTACAGGATAGAAGTAAAATTGAGCATTTCTATGTAATAGTATTAATGATCAGATAATAAATTATACACACACAAAATTGTTTAGGCTATACCTATGGTTCAGATAATTGTTCTACCCCTTGCTGGTAAAGTGACATTTAGATTTGCAGAAGTTAGGCGCATGGTACATTCATCAAATTCATTGTTCTTTACATATTGATTGATTAAACTGAGGCTCATACCTTTGGTTCTCAAAAATCTGTCTTTTTCCAGAGGTATACTTTTTCCCAAATAACCCTATTTAATGATCTGCCAAGCAGCCTATGTTTTTTAAAAGACCTTGGATTCTCTGGGTGCCATGGCTCACACTTGTAGTCCCAGGATTTTGGGAGGCCGAGGCAGGCGGATCACTTGAGGTCAGGAGTTCAAGATCAGCCTTGTCAACATGGTGAAACCCCCTCTCTACTAAAAATACAAAAATTTGCCAGGCATGGTGGCAGGTGCCTATAATAAAAGCCACTCAGGGAGACTGAGGAAGAAGAATCGCTTAAACCCAGGAGGCAGAAGTTCCAGTGAGCCGAGATCGCCCCACTGCACTCCAGCTTGGGCGACAGAGAGAGACTGTGTCTCAAACAAACAAACAAAACTTTGGATTAAAAACCAAATGTAAAATGTAAAGAGAAAAATGTAAGTCCCACATATCGTGTATCTAGTACATAGTCAAGAAAATAAAAAGTATATAAATTTGAAGCATAAGCAGAAACTGTAAGTCTTCATTTGTAAGTCATTCTGAAGAGTCATACTCAACTTCTTAAATGTATGATAAAATCAGTTTAGGCAGAGAAACTAGGTTACTTACTAGTGGTTTATTACAAAATATGTTTTCCTTGAATCTAGGCTTAGAAATGGGGTTTTAATCAAAGATAAGACAGAATGATACAAATTGACAGAATGATGAAAATCAAGGAGGACACAACTCTAAAAAAAATGGAGATAGCATTAATATTAAATATTCAACCATCCCAAAACCTTTTTACTCAAATCTACCCTTTAACCACTCCTATCCTTCTTTACTCCTTCTCTCACCCTAGCTTAAACACAAGGTTAACTGAAGTACAAAATTCTGTCAGCAAGTATACAGCCACTGTTCAAAACCTTGGAACTATAAGAAGTCCTGGATTGTTGCCTTAATTATTAAAAATACACTTATGAGAAACTAATTTATTTTCAAAATTTACTCACAGATCAGTTAAAATAACTTCAATAACGCTGAAACAGTCATGCATTTGGAAAACTATCATTTTTCAACCCTTGACATCTTAAAATTTGCTATAGCTTATAAAAACAAAAGCACACCAATATCTCTGGTTGTAAGAATGTGCTGTAGACTAAATCTAATGGCCAACATGCAACTTCTGTGTCAAAGAAATGACATTTTAAAATCAATTCTCATGCCTATGCGATTTAAATTTAAAAAGAATCTCAAATTAAATTTACAAAGAATTTTAAAAGAATTTAAATTACAATTTAAATTTTGATTTAAAAAGAATCATAACATTTAAAAAGAATCACAAAATTTATATATATATATATATATATATATTTTTTTTTTTTTTTTTTTTTTTTTTTTTTTTTATTGAGACCTAGTCTCGCTCTGTCGCCCAGGCTGGAGTTCAGTGGCGCGATCTCCTCTCGCTGCAAGCTCCACCTCCCGGGTTTACGCCATTCTCCCGCCTCAGCCTCCCAAGTAGCTGAGACTACGGACGGCGCCCGTCATTTTGTTTTTGTAATTTTTTGTATTTTTAGTAGAGAGGGGGTTTCACCGTGTTAGCCAGGATGGTCTCGATCTCCTGACTTCGTGATCCGCCCTCCTCAACCTCCCAAAGTGCTGGGATTACAGGCGTGAGCCACCGTGCCCGGCCTCTATTTCCTTTTCATAAAATAACATGGGTCAATATTCTAGCTAATGTGACACAATTCAATAAAGATATTGTAGAATAATTTAAAATGTAATTGTACTGGTAATTAGTTTCCATTTCAATATACTCTTCTGAAATTGCTGTATCTTATTCTGGAAAAAAAACCAGAGTATTTTGGTTACTATGACAAACCAGTTTTTCTGCACTGCATCTCTCCAGCAAGGGCTTAACATATCTGATATGTCATAGTCAACATTCCTACTAATCTTTCCCACCAGTGTCAAGTGCAGAGAGCTATCGCCTATTCATTTTGTTGTATAGTGGAGGAAGAAAGATGTAGAATGGGCAGAAAGTAATCTGCACAAACATCAGAATAAAATGAGCTTTTTGAGCACAGACACAAAAGAGATGCAAGTAGAATTAGAAAATCAGCTGTTTTCTGAGATTTCTTTTGCAACTCTTTCTTTGCTTGTACTGTTTGCTTGAATGTAAATTACTCTTAATTTTATTATATTACTTAATTATTGAATGTTGTAACACTAAAAAAAAAATTTCTATTTGCATCAAAACTTTATATATTTCACTGCATCATAGAGTCAGGGTGCATTAAATAAAACACTATTAAATATTAAATACTTTGACATCTATGAAGCAATACTATTATTGTCATCTAACATATAATTATGGAATATGTTAGCATGTGAGTACTCTAAAGAAAAAACTAAGAAGTCTCAGAAAACATAAGGTAACAATAGTGTTTACAATTTTACCAACAGTAATGGAATTTTCTATGATAGAACAACTAAAACTTTGACTATCTACTATACAGTTTCTTCTATTGAGTGTTTGTGTGCAAATGTTTGCATGTATAGCACATGTACATGTATAAATGTATGTGTGTGTGTACAGGGCATATAGTGTAATAATTGAATTATATTTTAATATAATTTTAGTTTAATGATACTGGAAATGACTCAGTAGAAAGAATTGAAAATAAAAACCAGAAAAGTCCAAAACTTGATGTGTAAAATATCCATTCATAATGTATTGAACATTACATTACATTATTATCCATTCATAATGTCTTACATGTAAGGAACTATTAGTGTGATTCTTCACTTTAGAATTGGCACTCTCTTGGTCAATAATGAGAAAGCAAAAATAAAGATCTTTTTAAAAAATGCATCTATTTAGAGCCATACACAAGATAGATATTTTTAAAAGGAGCCTCAAAGGGGTAGGACATAGGGAAAATAGGTGTGACTATGCTTTCGAGAGATACAAAATCTTCCACTTGGAAATATTTGCAAAACTAAGTTTTGTTAGTATAGGTTAGCAAATCACACACAGAAAAGGCCTGATTATTTGTGTAAGGATGTAAGAATGCAAATTAAAGAGAGATCTCTCTTCATAGTTTAAACTTTGTTAACCAACATATACAATAAAACCTTTGATAGAAGGAAATAAAAATTAGAAGCATTGTGTTTAAAATTAGAAGAACCTAGGTTCCAGAATCATCGCAGCCACCTATTAACATCTTTAAACCTCCATTTTGTCACCTGTAAAAGAAGAATCTTAATAGTGCTGATTGTTGCATTGTTGCTGTTAAAAGGTTTAGCCTTCTCTTTAGATTTTTGTCCCCTACTCTTCCAGTCATCACAGGGAGTGCACTATGCCTCCTCCATTTGGTTAGAACCTCCCTTATGTTTTATTCAGTGTTCTTTTTTTGCCTGAAATAAAATTTCTTACCTTTCTTTTGATATGAAAAAATGTTGGCTATATACTTTTTTTTCTTTCTTTTTCTTTTTTTTTTTTTTTTTTTTTTTTTTTGAGACAAGAGTCTCGCTCTGTCCCCCAGGCTGGAGTGCAGTGGCCGGATCTCAGCTCACTGCAAGCTCCGCCTCCCGGGTTTACGCCATTCTCCTGCCTCAGCCTCCCGAGTAGCTGGGACTACAGGCGCCCGCCACCTCGCCCAGCTAGTTTTTTGTATTTTTTTAGTAGAGACGCGGTTTCACCGTGTTAGCCAGGATGATCTCGATCTCCTGACCTCGTGATCCTCCCATCTCCGCCTCCCGAAGTGCTGGGATTACAGGCTTGAGCCACCGCGCCCGGCTGGCTATATACTTCTTAAAAATTATATTTAACTGTTAGGATTCAAGGGTACCATTCCACCAATTCACTCACCAAACTAGTTTCAGAGTCAAATCTGAGCAATGGGTGACTGTTCTAAATAATACCTCCCCAGCCTCTGAAGTAATGAAATCCATTGATTCCTAAGTGGGGATGACTGGGCAGCATGAATAGCATCTGCATTATAAATACTTATATAGAGCTTAATCTCTTATGCCAAACACTATTCTAAGAACATATTGATTAAATCAATTAATTCTTATAACAACCCAATAAAGGAGGTACTATTATATATGTGTGTGTGTGTGTGTGTGTGTGTACGTGTATACATATGTGTGTGTGTATATATATATACTTTAGACAGAGTCTCGCTCTGACACCCAGACTGGAGTGCAGTGGTGGGATATCTCGGTTCACTGCAACCTCCGCCTCCAGGGTTCAAGCGATTCTCCTGCCTCACCCTCCCATGTAGCTGGGACTACAGGTGCGTGCCACAACGCCCGTATAATTTTTTGTATTTTTAATAGAGACAGGGTTTCACCATGTTATCCAGGATGATCTTGATCTTCTAACCTCATGATCCACCTGCCTCAGCCTCCCAAACTGCTGGGATAACAGGCATGAGTCACCGTGCCTGACCCCACATTTTAAAATAAGTCTAGCGTGAGATAAAGTACCTTATTCAAATTCCCATACCCATTAAGTGATAGAATCTGAGTTCAAGCCTAGGCAGCAACGTGGTGGCTCCAGATTTCTTGCTCTGAACATTACACTATGCAGTCTTTCATCATAATTTAAGGAGAATGAGAAATACACTGACTTGATATTTTCAAAACTGTTTAATATGGTTTGGCTCTGTGTCCCCACCCAAACCTCACCTCTAATTGTAATCCCCACGTATTGAGGGAGGGACCTGGTGGGAAGTGATTGGATCATGGGAGGTGTTTACCCCGTGATGTTCCCATGATAGTGAGTGAGTTCTCACAAGATCTGATAGTTTAAAAGTGTAGCACTTCCTCGCTCTTGCTCTCTTGTTCTCTCTCTCCTGCCAACACGTAAGACGTACCTTGCTACTCCTTCACTTTCTGCCATAATTGTAAGTTTCCTGAGGCCTCTGCAGCCATCCAGAACTGTCAGTCAATTAAACTTGTTTTATTAATAAATTACACAGTCTCCAGTAGTATCTTTATAGCAATGAAAAAACAAATTACCATACGGTTATACGTATCATACCTCCATTTGACTACTTGCATCCTAGCACTGTTAAGCTTCAGATAGTATTGAGAACATTTTCTAATGCCTTTGGCTCCAAAATCTTGCACCAGTCAAAATCTTGCACCAGCCAGCAAAGCAAATTACATGATGATCCCTTTCCAATGAGAAGACTGAAATATTGCATGCATATAACTTTACCAATATCTTGGGTATTTCCAAGATGAATGAATGGATATTAACTTATATTTGTATAACTAAAAACTCATTCTGATTATTTCTTTTAATTTGCAAATGACTTACTGTCTTTTAATATTTAAATAGTGTTTTAATAAAATTAATAATTAAAATAATTTATGCCAATATTAATAATCACATACTCCAGTCCAGAGTATGCTCATGATATATTTTTTCTCAATAAACTAAAAATTAAAAAGTTTTCCTCTTTTTATGATAGAAGCAAACTATGTTAATGCAATATACATATTTAAATATCTGAGTATATTTCACTTAAAAACTATGTTAGAAGGATACAATTTATTTTGCAGTCATCCAAATAGGTAGTATACTATGGCATCTGCCCCTTAACAAGTCTCCTCTGAATGTGTGGTCCATCAGTCATTGACTCTCTGGGTAAAATCTATTTCAGCAATGTCCTTAGAGTATTAGTGTGTACTTTTAACTCAAGAAAATGGAAAACCTTACACTGCCATTCGTTTACCGATTGGCTCACAAGTTTTCTGCCTTATTACTAGATATTGAGAAGAGTAGACGGTGAACTATAAGAGTAAAATTATAATTATCATATACTGATCATTTATAAGGCACAAGACACTATAATAAACACATTTATCTTCTCAGTTATTTTCACATATAAAAATAACAATCATATGTATAATAAAGTATCATTCACCTTATACAAATAAGGAAACAAAGGCTTAGGGATGTGAGGCAATTGCTCAGGCTAATTCAGCTAACCTGCAGCAGAAATGTTTCTGGAACCCAGGTAGATTGATTCAAAGCCTCTGCTCCAAATGCATACTCCATTCAGTGCTATATAAAGGCATGACTACAAGTTCAAGATAAAAAGAGAAATCACATCTAAGTATCCTGCTCAGACCCTCTTACACCATTGTCCTATTTAAGTGTCCATGCCTTATTAATGTCAGTTAACAAGAGAAGGAGGTATTGGTGAAAGAAAGGCCATCACAGGTTTGGGATACTATTGTTATAGGTTTGCTCTATATGCTTCTTGGAAGGAAAAGTGTGTGTTTCCCGAAAGTCCTACTACCTTTAGTGGGCAGCTTTGAAGCTTCCATTCTACATTTACACATAAATGGACATGTATTTCATAGTACTGTTGCTCTGACTTTGACTATCTAATTACTGGAGAGGTAGAGAGTATTATGCATTATATTATAATGCTACATTAATAGAGTTTGAAATGTGCTAACAATTTTAATTAAGATAATTATAAATATTATAATTATAATATATATTTTCTTTTCACTTTTCATTTTTTCAAAAGGAAAAGTTAATAATATCATGCTTCTGTACTTAATGAATCATAATTTTGATTAAATTATAGAATTATTTCATTCTCCCATCCACCTTACACACACAGACACAAACACTCTCGCACACACATGCACATATGCACACACCCTCTTATCCATTCAGGAAGATAAGCTTTCACATCCTTAGTAGTCACATTCTTAGTTTTCCCAAAAAAGAAACTCCATTCCATTTATACTTGTGGAAATGAAGTATATCATTGCCATATGTTCTCTAAAATGTCATAAAAGGTGAACATTTCCATTCACATGGAATATTTAAAAGCTAATATAGGCTGGGCGCGGTGGCTCATGCCTGTTATCCCAGCACTTTGGGAGGCTGAGGCGGGCGGATCACGAGGTCAGGAGATCGAGACCATCCTGGCTAACACAGTGAAACCCCTTCTCTACTAAAAATACACAAAATTAGCCGGGCGTGGTGTCAGGTGCCTGTAGTCCCAGCTACTCAGGAAGCTGAGGCAGGAGAATCACTTGAACCCAGGAGGCAGAGGTTACTGTGAGCTGAGATCGCGCCCCTGCACTCCAGCCTGGGAGACAGAGCGAGACTCAATTTCAAAAACAACAACAACAAAACCACAACAACAACCAAAAAAAAAAAAAAAAAAAAAAAAGCTAATATTGTATAAAATCATTGTCTCAAATTAAAATATCAGATTACAGGAATAAACAATGCAGATATTACATACATTTTAAGATCGAATTATTTATTTAGATTATTTCATTTAATTATATAAAATAGATGTTATTATCTCCATGCTAAAGATGAGGAAATGCAGAGTGTACAGTCTAATTGCTCAAGTTCCTAACAACTGGCAAGTAATATAAGTAGGGTTTGAACTAAGCCTCTCTGATCCTAATGTACTCATTCTTAACCATGTATCTACAGAGAGCAAGATTGCAGAGCATAATAGAAAAGAATCTCTGAAAAGCGGGGCTCAGTACCTGACACTACAGGCATGTGCCACCATGCCAGGCTAATTTTTGTGTTTTTTTTTGAAAAGGCTTTTTGTCATGTGATCTGCTTACCTCGGCCTCCAAAAGTGTTGGGATTACAGACATGAGCTACCACTCCCAGTCTCTCCTCTTTGACTTTTTGAAAGAGTTTGAGGATTGGTATCTGCTTTCTTTAAATGTTTGATAGAATTCAGCTGTTAGGGCATAAGGTCCTGGTCTTTTCTTGCTGGGAGACCTTTTCTTATTATATTCCCTTGTTAATAGTTTGTTCAGATTTTCTGTTTACTAATGATTCAGTCCTGGTAGGTTGTATGTGTCTAGGAATTTATCCATTTCTTATACAATATCCAATTTTTTGGCATACAATTGTCAATAGTATTTTCTTATATCCTTTTTATTTCTGTGGTACCTGTTATAATGTCTACTTTTTCATTTCTGATTTTATTTGAATGTTCTGTCTTTTTTAGTTATTCTAGCTAAAGTTTGACAATTTTGTTTCTTTTCAAAAAATGAGTTCCTTTTTTTAATCTCTTATGCTGTTTTTCTAGTCTTTATTTCATTTTCTTTTCTAATTCACTCTTTATTATTTTTTCCCATATGCTAACTTTGGGCCTAGTTTGTTCTTTTTCTATTAATAGTTCCTTAAGGTATAATATTACTTGGTTTATTTGAGATCTTTTTCTTCTTTTTTTTGTTGTAGGTACCTATTGCAAGAACTTTGCTATTAGAACTGCTTTTGCTGTATCACATAGATTTAATGTGTTGTGTTTCCATTTGTGTTTGTCTCAAGACTTTTAAAAAATTTTCATTTTAATTGCTTCAATGACCTTTTGGTTGTTCAGGATCATGTTGCTTAATTTCCATATATTTGTGAATTTTCTAAAATTACTTCTGTTATGAATTTTGTTTCAAACAATTGTGTTTAGAAAATATATTTGATATAAATTATATTTTTAAAAATTTGCTGAGACTTGCTTTGCACCTTAGCATGTGATCTATTCTGAAAAATGTTTTTTTGTGTGTGCTTGAGTAGAATGTATATACTGTTGTGGTTGGATGAAATATTTTGTTTATCTCTGTTAGGTCCATTAAATATAAAATGTTGTTCAAGTCCAATGTTTCCTTGCTGATTTTCCGTCTGGATGAATAAAATATTTATGGTTGGTATGCTTTTGTTTTTGTTTTTCTCTTTCAGAAATCTGACTACATGATTCCACTCTCTCTTGGCCTGAAGACTTTCCATTGAGATATTATTCTGATAGTATCTGATAGTAATATTCATACTCTTTCATATATGATGTGTTTCTTATCAGTTGTCCTCAGAAGTTTTTCTTGTCTTTGATTTTTGATTGTTTCGTTATTATATGCCTAGTTGTGCTTCTCTTTGGGTTGAATTTGATTGAAGACCTTCATTCTTTCTGTATCTGGTTATTGGCATCTATCCCAGACAAGAAAAGTTTTTAACCATTATTTCTTTAAATATGTTTTATTGCCTTTATTATCATTTATATCTTTCTGGAACTCCTATTATGTGAAAGTTTAATCTCTTGATGGTGTCCCATAATTACTGTAAACTATATTCCTTTATCTTTCTGCTCCACTTTTCTATTGAATTTTTCATTTCAGTCACTGTATTCTTCATCTCTAAGATTTCTGTCTGGTTCTTTCGTATTGTTTCTATTTGTCTAACTTCTTGCAATTTTGTATATTTTTTCAAATTTTACTAAATTTTATATTCATATTTTCTGGTACTTCATGGAACATCTTTTTTAGTATTATTTTGATTTATCTGCTACCAATTTCTAGATCTCTATTTCTTTAGGGTTCATTATTGAAGCTTTATTAGCTTCTTTTGGAGGTGTCATGATTCCTTGATTCTTCATAATCCTGTGTCCTTATGTTGTCTGCGCATTTGAGGGAATAGCCCCTTTCTTGGCCTTTACAGGTGTTCTCTGGCAGGGATACACATGCATTATTTAATCTAGCCTCTGATTTTGGAAAAGCTAGCTGGTGACCTCCTTGGGGAGGCAGAGCTTTCCATGAGATCTCTAGTTAGTGCGCCATTGACTTTGTTTGGGTGGGGTTGCTCTTTGGACTCTGATGTCCTATGGGAACACTGGCTTTGTTTGACTATAAAGTGGAGTTGCTGGGTGAGTACTGTGATGGATTTTGAGGTCAGTCACAAGATATGTACTCTGGTCAGTCAATTATGTTATTGGTGACCTGAAGTTGGGCAGGGCTGGAGGCTGGACTCCAAGGTTAGGTGGAGTCACTACTCTGGACAGGTGGATCCAGAGGCTATGGTCCTTAGAAATACACAATTAAGGATGTCCTCCCTGTGAATGTGGAGCCATGAAGTGGTTTTTTGGCTATGTTGAGAGGATTTGGGAACTCCCAACATCATCCCTAGCAGATCTAGACCCTATAATTTTCTGAGATGCATGAAGATGGAAGTCTTCTTATTTGGATGGACGTCTCGGGAGGGCTTATATGTGGAGTGAAGATACTACATGATTTTCTGGGTTAAGTAGGTTTAGCCCATTTGCTTCTTTAAAATTCACAGAATTGGGAAGTTCCTTGCCTGGGCAAAGTCACTAGGAGTGTTTCTTGGCTGAGTAAAGCTGCTGCTTGTTAAGTTGCCAAGTTTAGCTGGTCTAGCCCCTTCATTTCTTCAAAAAGGGAGGAGATGGGCATGTCCTTGCTTAGGCAGAATTGTTGGGGTGGTCCCCGAGGTGGGGTGAGTTAAAAAGCATATAGGGACTCAAACTAGGTGAAACTTTTCATCATGCTTTTGAAGACACCTTACTCTGTACTGCATGTTGGCTGTGAGGTTGACTGGTATCTGCAATTGGGCACCACAGCTAGCAGGAACACAGAGGTCCCACCATGATCCACTCTTGTTACTATGGTCTCTGCCTCTTTTCTTTGGTTCTATTTGGATCTGAGTGGTTTAACCATACCATTTTCCTTAGAGTTCCCTGTGAGGTAAGGACAGAGTGGGCTTCCTGGAAAGCATCTTAGAGTGCTAGGGACACATCAAAATAAAAACATGGTAAAACCTAAGCAAATATATTTCCAGGAGAGAGGGTGTTTTCACTGCTTGACCCCAAATCTCCCTTGACAAGTATACTGATGGTCCTCCATTTACAATGGTGTTGTTTTCCAATAAACCCATTATAAGTTAAAAATGCTATAAGTTAAAAATGCACTTAACATACTGAACCAACTGAACATCATAGCTTAGCCTCACCTATCATAAATGTTCTCAGAATGCCTCTGTTAGCCTACAGTTGGGCAAACTTGTCTGGCAACACAGTATACTGTAGAATATCGATTATTTCCCATCATGATTGAGTGACTGACTGGGAGCTGCAGCTTGCTGCTGCTACCCTGCACTTCAAGAGGGTATCATACCACTTTCTATTGAATACGTATTACCTTTGCACCATTGTACGCTAAAAAGTTTCATCTGTATCCACATGGAATCAAGGAATGCATCCAACAATTGATACATGCTATAGGGTTATGCTGTAAGACTGCTGATATTTTAAATAACTATAGAAATAAAGACTATAGAGAGAAGAGGAAAGAGCGAGACAGAGAGAGAGAGAGAGAGGAAGTATTAGGTTCATTATTGTGTCCTGAGGAACGCTTAAAAGTGTACTCCACTCGAAGAAAAAGCTACCAGAGAAACAGAAAGAGAAAAGAAAAAAAAAAAATAGGAGAGTGTTAAGGAGGTAAAGGGAAAACTATCTCAAAAGGAATTGAATAGTCACCTCTTAAATACTGGTAGGAAACCAAGAAAACTGAGTGGACTTAGCAACAAGAAAATAATGTAACTACCTCAGAAAATTTGGAAGAATCACGAGGATTGTGCAAATTTAAAGAAAAATGAAGGCAAAGATATGGAAATGGTATCTGGAAAAAAACCAAAACAACAACAACAAAAAACCATTTTGGATGTTTTTGTGAAGTAGCAGATACATGGATGGTATTTAGAGAGGGTATGTAGTCCCAGCCAAATATTGGTAGAGATGTGTAGTAAATATCAAGAGGTGTTTAATGGGAACAACTTCATGGAGAAAATAGAGGTAAATATTTGGAATAAAAATATTTATCAGGCAGAGGAGTATACCTGAGAAGTCACAAGTAGAAGAGATGGAAGTTGGGGTAATGCAAGTTGGGATGCTTCTTCCCATTATAAATAAACGAAAGAAGAGCAGTATGAGGGCAGATTGGGAGGTAAGCTTTGTAGATTTGGAGGCAAAAGAACACAGGGGAACCCATTAAATGATCTGTATCTTCTCAGTGAAATGGAAAGCAACTTTATCAACTATAAGAAAAGGAGAATGAACGAAGCAAAGAAAATTTGAAGAGTAATAAAATTTTTTCTACAAAATATCTCTCTTAAAAGCAGATTTCTTAAAATATATCTAAAAGGAAAGAAAGTATAACAAAACTGTCTCATTTTGTTTACAATTAGAAGGCAATGAATTTGCATCCTATTTGTAAACTTTTTGTTTCATAAAATCGAAGTTATAAGAAAATTCCCAAATGAAATAAATCATTTTCCCTGGAGTGGGTATGAGGCTTGACAGGAAGATATCTTCATATAAAGCAGCCTCTAGTCTGAGCCATATAGTTCAGGTAGAACGTAGACAAGAGACAGTAGAAAAAGCAGCGTTCTCAAGATGAATAGCAAAAGCAAAGGCACGAAAGTAGAAAATGGTAGGATATCCTGCTGTGCCAAACTCATCAGGGGGGTAGAGATGCTATACTCGCTTCTCTTTCCTATCTTCCAAACTAAAGCATGTGTGTGTATGTTAACAATTGTAGTTCCTAAACGTGAAGATAACAATGAAAAGAAAAAAAAACCACACACATATATTTATAACTATATATATATAATGATATAACTATATATGTGTGTGCATACATACACACACACACACGTATATATACCATTAAATGTGGTTCTTACCCTAGAAGGATTTTTTTTCTGTCTGAGATTCACTTAAAAGTTGGAAAGATATACACTAAGGGAATTGATACTTTATGTTGTTGCTTGCTGCATGTGCCTATAGCAACAAGAGTCTTTAAGAGTGCAGAAACCACAGAAATTTAAAGCAAATACTTTTTTTTTTTTTTTTTTTTTTTTTACTACATGGATTCATGGTAACATAGTTACTGACTTATTTCCCTTAGCTCTCCTTTAAACTAGAATCTCTTTCGGAGGCAAGACTGTCTGTATTTCTTTCAGTGCAAGGTAAACAGGTAAAGATTTCAAATGGGTTGAATTGAATGCATGCATAATTTAAATGAGGGCAGAACAAGGGGAAAATGGCATTGCTAAAGTTTTGTAAGCTTGTGCATTAAAGCATAGAATTATTTTTTACATCTGAAAAAATAAGTCTCATTGTATTCATTGTCATTACTGACTCCTCCTGACTTTACTATTTGTCCTTAGCCAAACCTTCACTATGAATTTGTTATTTTTATGCATATATGTTAAATCCTCATTAAATCTATACAGATGTTATGTTTCATTTAGTTAAGCTACTTATTTCCTCTCCTCGAAGCTTTCAGCAATATACATAATCAATAAATACCTATTGAAGTTATCAGATAAGCATGAATTTTTATTGCAACCTATTAGACAGACATGGCAAGCTGCTTGTAATTTTGAAGCCTGGAAGCCTATCCTGGTGTAAACTCCTGAAAATAATCGTATTTAAATTTCATAGATGTATGTATAAATTAAAACATGGATGTAACTGAGCAACTTAAAAAGAATAAAATCTGAATCATACAAGTTTATTTAAAAAGTAATGTATCTTCAAATGTAGCTGTTTCGTTATAAAGTCTTTTTGATATTTATGTTATTGTTTTCTGAACTAAAGTTTACCAAGAAAATGAAAAGGAAGGGTCATATAAATGAAAATTAAAAGCTATAAATTTCCATAGGGATTACATTGCTTTAATATGCAAATGTGTAATTGTCTAAAATTAATTTTCTTCATGTCAAATGTTACTTATATACATGTACATATTTATATACTTGTATATGCTCTCAATATTTATTGTCATTTTAGACTGATATGAATTCAGATAGTTTATAATACGTAGAGATTCTCATACAAATGTTGAAGCACATTACAGGCTGAAGAAATTACATGAAAAACAAAATTTTGTACTTTGTATATATGTGCACAGTTACAGTCTTTAGAGCTAAAGTGAGAAAACTATTCAAATAAACTCATCCAGAATAATGCCCAGCTTTTCCAATTTTAAATATAGAAAGAGATTAGAGTGGTCAAAAAAATATGCAAGTGAATCCAAAGGCCGAGTTTGGTGGTGGTGAGCTCCTGGGAATTAATAACACCATTGGTCAGGGGAAAAGTTAAACACAAGATTCACTCTCAGCCATGGTATTAGAATACCAATCTTTCTTCACTTCGTGCTGTCCAGGAGATCTACAGTATGAACATAAAATGACCTCACATTTCACTCAACAGAAGAGTAGTTTAAGACTCCCCTATGTCCAATACAAATTTAACATGTGCAATATGACTTAGTGTTTCAGTTTTATCTTGCTATAACATAAAGGCACAAAGCATAGTGAAAAAAATATTTCAAAGAAAAAACATTTTCTGACTTATATAACAGAGTCTCCTCTCCCTGACCACATTACGGTTTAAAAAGATTTCTTATCAAACTCTCACCATAGCAAAGAAAAAGAAAGCTTCTCTTACCAGAGTGGATAAAGCTTCAATCTTGCTATAGCGTTTTCTGCAGCTCTTGTTTGAAAGACAGATCCACAGCAGCTTTGTGCATACAAGTGATCTGGCTGATCCCCAGTTCCTGCACACACACAAAAAAACAGTATAATTGGCTCTCAAAAAGGTGTTGTAAACATTCATCATGATGGCACTTGCATGTTGAATCTCGTGACTGTTACTCTAGTAGACTTTCTCCAAACAGGCCAATTACATTTCTACTTTCAATACAAGCTGTTTGGTTTGTCTGCTCGATACTGAGATTAATAGTTTTAAAGAAAGCATGCATTTGTGAGTATCTGTTCTATTACTATGTCTGAAAGTGTACTCTAAGATTAAAAATATACACACAATTATAAATCAAGATGATATTGTCTGGTACATAAATTTACTTAGCACCAATATGTCTTTATTTTTAAATTTAACAATAATCAGGCCAATATTAATGTACTAATGAGATATCAGTGTTATTAAGTCTCTTTCATTTACTATTTGATAAAACTCAAATGAACATTCTATATCTCTGCTTTGCAAAACACCCACATCAATAATGCCTCCAACATACCCCAGAGTCTGAGACCAAATGTGCTGCATTTCTAAGTCCATTAAATATTCCATGGTTTCTTTGCCTAAACCTTCAAAGTGGCCCAGATACAATCACATCCTTAAATTTTATGGGCGCAATAAAGAGGTCACAAAGCATTGACTTTTTAAAATTTTTACACATTCAATGTTTCTGGAAGCATTAACTCATTATAACTACAAGTGGTATATTCTTCTTATCAAATGAATATGAACACTACATCAAAAATTAATTCTCAATAAAAATAGTCTCAATTTGTGCCACTCTTTATAATGATCTAAGCAATACATTGATCTTACAACTATGTGATTATATAATCTTTGCCTTGCTTCCCATGGGTTTAAAGCCTGGTTAAGTGTTATCAGCAGTACTACAATGAAAAATATGAATTAACTGGATAGAGAGATTTTTTCTTTTTGCATTTTTATATCTGGCATCTTATTTTCCATCATGTATACAAATTAAGCAAGTGCAACAAACAATTTTGTGCAACAATTTATGATTGTAGAAATCTCAAAAAAAATGATAACTTATGACAATATAATTCAGAGGATTATAGGTTGATATATACTAGTCTTTCAAAACAACAGATTTCATTAACCTAATTATGTTACTTAGGGAGTCAGAGGGTGGGGGGAGAAGACCTATACTGTTTTTTAAAATAGTGTGTATCAGTCAACTATTATCCTTTATTATTATGTAACAGTTATCTTTATAAAATTTTCCACTAACATTTTCATGTTTAGTTATTTTATTAGAACAGTGAAAACAGCATTATTATTCTCCATTATACACATGATATAACTAGGACTCAAAGGATAAGGAGTTGAAATTCTTAACTAGAGAATCTTCTGATGTTCAGCTACATCCAAACAACTTTTTTTTAAAAACAATATATCTAATATTTTTCTTTAAAAGAGGTTTGTGTGATTTAGCTTGGTGATTTCAATTGGAGAATAGGCATTTAGTGAATTATTATAACATATTCGGAGCTGTGATACATTGAGACCTTTTCCTATGCCTAATTATTTTGGAAATGATCTGCAAATACAGTTCAAAAAGACAATTACATATGATGTTATGTTAAAAATGTTTAAAATTTAAGAATTATCTATTGAATATCTGCAAAGTGACAGGTTCCTTGTTAAGTTCTAATGTTATGGTAGTGAATAACATAAATATCTCCACTTTATATAATTTTCAATGTAAAAATGAAGATAATTAGCCCAAGATACAAATTTGTTTGGAACATTTTAGTGGCAGTGAGTTAATTTATAAATTCATTAATAGAAAAAAATCCCTAAGATATCAGAATTTTTATGTCTTTATTACAAAAAAATCTAATCATTATTAAAAACAGTATTGTTGAAACATTGAGCTAATCATTTAAAAATGATTCTGAAATTCTTAGTGCTTATATTTTAGAAGAAGATTGTAGACATTTTTACTAGTTATTTTCCAATGTACACAATTTGTATTTATAATACATATGTATATCTACATATACAAATAGTCATATTAAGGTCTTGATTAGATAATGAGGTTTGGAACAGTTCAACTATTATATAATATGATTGTAGGAGTAAATCAAGTTTTCCACTAAAAGTTGTTGACGTCCCCCCTCCAAATGAATATATTAAAAATAAAATGATGAAGGCAAAATAAAATTATCATTAAGTATCATATTAGTTAAATGACTTATAGCATTTATGTGTTCTAGTTATTTTCAATCTCTTTACAAATACAGGAACACATTGTTTTATTGTGATTTGCTTTATTGCACTTTGTAGAGACTGCAGTTTTACAAATTGAACGTTTGTGGTAACTCTGCATTGAATAAATCTATCAGCACCATTTTTCTAATACAAAGTGCTCACTTTGTGTCTCTTTGTCGCACTTTGATCATTCACACAATATATTAAGCTTTTCCATTATTATTCTATACTTTATCTGTTTTGTTATATCTACGATCATTGATGTTACTCCTGTAATTGTTATGGGGCACCACACACCACAACCATATAAGACAGTGAAATGTTGTGTGTGTTCAGACTACCCCACTGACCAGCTGTTATTCATCTTTCTTCTTCTACTGGAGACTCCCTGTTCCCTGAGACACAAAAATATTGAAATTTAGCTCATTGATAGTCCTACAATGGCCTCTAAGTGTTCAACTGAAAGGAAGAGTCATAATCTTTTACTTGAAGTCAAATGGTAGAAATGATTAACTTTAGTGAGGAAGGCATAGAAAGCCAAGATAGGCTAAAAGCTAGGCCTCTTACACCAAACAGTTAGGCAAGTTGTGAATGCACACGAAAAGTTCTTAAAAGAGCTAGTCCAGTGAAAACATGAATGATAAGAAATCAAAACAACTGTATTACAGATATGGAGATAGGGTTAGTGGTCTGGATAGAATATCAAACCAGCCACAATATCCACTTAAGATAAAGCCTAATCCAGAGCAAGGCGTTAATTATCTTTAATTCTATGAAAGTTGAGAGAGTTGAGGAAGCTGCAGAAGAAAAGTTTGAAGCCAGCAGAGGTTGATATTTAAGATATGATGCCCTTAACACAAGAGATGATGCAGAAGCTGAAGCAAGTTATCCAGAAGATCAAGCTAAGACAACTGATGAAAGTGGTTATGCTAAACAACAAATTTTGGATGTCGATCAGACATCCTTCTATGTCAGAAGATGATATCCCTATAAAACAATAAAACAATGAAGAAAACAAAGTAACTAGGTAACAATCAATATGATGACTGGAGCAATATGTCATATCTCATAGTAACTTTGAATGTCAATTATATAAATGCTCCACTTAAATGATACAGATTGTCAGAATGGATACCATAATCACAACCCAAATACTGCTGTCTTCAAGAGACACACCTAACCATGTGAGGATTCTTATAGACTCAAGCTAAAGGGATAGAAAAACATATTCCACACAAATGGAAACCAAGGGCAAGCAGGAGTAGCTATTCCCATATCAGATGAAACAGACACTAAAACAACAAAAGTAAAAAAAACAAAAAGATGAAGAAGGTCATTATATAATGATAAAAGGATAATCCAACCAGAAGATGTTATAATCCTAAATATATATGCACTGGAGCTCCCAGATTCACAAAATTATTACTACTAAACCTATGAAAAGAGGCAAACACCAATACAATGATAGAAGCGATTTCAACACTCCACTGACAGCATTAGACAGATCATTGAAGCAGAAATTCAACAAAGAAATGCTAGACTTAAACTGCACTCTAGAGCAAATGAACCTAACAGATATTTATAGCACATTCTAACCAATAACTGCAAAATACACATTATTCTAATCACCCTACAAATCATTCTCCAAGATAGAACACATAACAGACCACAAAGCAAGTCTCAATAAATTTTAAAACTTGAAACAATATCAAGTATCTTCTCAGACTATAGCAGAACGAAATTAGAAATTAATTCCTAAAGGGACCCTCAAGAATATACAAATACATGGAAATTAAACCACCTACTTCTGAACTATGTTTGGGTTAACAATAAAACCAAGGTGAAAATCTAAAAAGTATTAAAAATGAATGATAATAGTGACACAGGTTATCAAAACCTCTGTGATACTGCAAAAGCAATGCTAAGAGGAAAGTCTATAGCACTAAATACCTACATCAAAAAGTCTGAAAGATCACAGATTGACAACCTAACATCACACCTCAAGAAACTAGATAAACAAGAAAAAAACAAACCCAAAATTAGCAGAAGATAAACAACAACAACAACAACAAAGATCAGAGCAGAACTAAGTGAATTTGAAATCAAAAATCAATACAAAAGGTAAATGAAGCAAAAAGTTTTTTCTTTGAAAAGATGAACAAAATTGATAGACCATAAGCCAGATTAACCGAGAGAAGGTTCAAAAATAAACTCAATTAGAAATTAAAATGGAGATATTACAACTGACACCACAGAAATAGAAAAGATCCTTCAAGACTATTATAAACACCTCTATACATACAAACTAGAAAGTCTAGAGGAAGTGGATAAATTCCTGAAAACATACAACCCTCTTAGCCTGAATTAGGAAGAAATAGAAATCCTGAACAGACCAATAACAAGCAGTGTGATTGAATCAGTGACAAAAAATTTGTCAGCCAACAAAAGTTCAGGGTCAGATGGCTTCACAGCCAATTTCTATCAGATATTCAAAGAGGAATTGATACCTATACTACAGGAATGATTTCAAATGATTGAGAAAGAGGGACTATTCCTAACTCATTCTACAAAGCAAGTATATTCTAATAACAAAGACAGGGAATAATATAACAAAAAAGAAAACTATAGACCAATATTCCTGATGAACATAGATGGAAAAGTCCTCAAAAAAAATTAGCAAACCAAATTCAACAGCGCATCAAAATGATAATTCACTATGATTATGTGGGTTTCATTCCAGGGATACAGGGATGATTAAACACACACAAGTTGACAAATGTGATTCACCACAAAAACAGAATTAAAAACAAAAACCACATGATAATCTCAATAGACATAGAAAATCATTCAATAAAACCCAGCATCGCTTTATGATCAAAACTCTCAGTAACCTAGGCATAGAAGGAACGTACCTCAAAATAATAAAAACCATGTATTACAAACCCACAGCCAACTCATACTGAATGAGGAAAAGAAGAAAACATTCCCTTTAATAACTGGAAGAATACAGGGATGCCCATTTTCATCACTTCTATTCAACTAGCACTGAAAGTCCTAGCCAGAGCAATCAGGGAAAAGAAATAAATAAGTACATCCAAATTGGAAAATAGGAACTCAACTTATCCGTTTATAGTTGATATGATCATAGACCTAGGAAACCCTAAAGACTCCTTCAGAAGGCTTCTAGATTTGATAAATAAATTTGATAAAGTCTTGGGCTACAATATCAATGTACACAAATCAGTTGTACTTCTATACACCAATAACAACAAATTTGAAAACAAATCAACAACTCAATCCCTTTTACAATAACTAAAAAAATTCTGGGAATATGCTTAACCAAAGAGGTAAAAGATCTCTAAACCTAGAACTACAAAACACTGCTGAAATAAATAATAGGCAACACAAACACATGGAAATACATCCGATGCTCATGGACTGGAAGGATTAATATCATGAAAATGACTATACTGCCCAAAACAATCTACAGATCAATGCAATTCCTACCAAAATACCAACATCATTTTCACATAAATAGAAAAAATAATTCAAAAATTTCTTTGGAACCAAGAAAGAGCCTAGTGAAAGCAATTCTAAGCAAAAAGAACAAATCTGGAGCCATGGCATTACCTGACTTCAAAGTATACTACTAGGATATAGTAACCAGGATAGTATGGTACTGATATAAAAGTAAATGCATAGACCAATGAAAAAGAATAGAGAATTCACATATAAAGCCAAATCGACCAACTGATTTTCAACAAAGCATACAAAAACATAAACTGGGGAAAGGACTTTATGTTCAATAAATGGTACTGGGAAAACTGGATAGCCATATGTAGAAGAGTTAAACTAGATCCCTATCTCTCACTATATACAAAACTCAACTCAAGTTGGATCAAAAACCTAAATTTAAAATCTGAAAACATAAAAATTCTAGAAGAAAACCTAGGGAAAACTCTTCTGGATATTGGTCTAGGCAAATAGTTTATGATTTAACCCAAAAGCAAAAGCAACAAAAATAAAAATAAACAAATGGAATCTAATTAAACTAACAATCTTCTGCACAGCAAAAGAAATAATCATCAAAGTCAACCCACAAAATATGACCCACAAAAAAGACAATTCACGAAATGGTAAAAACTATTTGCAAACTATGAATCTGACAAATAACTAATATCTAGTATCTGCAAGGAACTCAAATCAGCACAAATAAAATCACATCAAAAAGTAGGTAAATAATGCAAGCAGACATTTCTTAAAAGAATATACAAATAGTTAACAAACATATGAAAACGTGCTCAACATCACTAATCATCAAGGAAATGAAAATTAAAACCACAGTGGGAAACCACCTTACCTTGGCCAGAATGACCATTATTAAAAAGTAAAAAAAAAAACCAATAAATGTTGGAGTTAATGTAGTAAAAAGGGAAATCTCATATACTGTTTGTGGGAATGTAAGTTACCATAACCTCTACGGAAAACAATATGGAGATTTCTTTAAAAATACTATTCAACCCAGCAATTCAACTGCAGGGCATCTACCCAAATGAAAATTAGTAATTATATAAAAAAGACACCTACATGTGTTTGTTTATTGCAGCACAATTCACAATTGCAAAGATGTGGAACCAACATAAGTGCCCATCAATTGATGAGTGGACAAAGAAAATGTGATACATATACATCATAGAATACTTCTCATCCATAAAAAAGAATGAAAAAAATGGTCTTTGGCAGCAACTTGGATAGAGCTGGAAGTTGTTATTTTGTGTGAAATAATTCAGGAAAACTTTCTACTGATCAGTGAGAGCTAAGCTATGGGTATACAAAGATATACAGAAGGGTGTAATGGACATGAGAGACTTTGAGGAGGAAACAACATATTGGGTACAATGTACACTACTCAAGTGACAAGTGCACTAAAATCTCAGACTTCATCACTAAACAATTTGTTTATGTAACCAAAAACCACTTGTACCTCTAAAGCTATTGATTTTTGTAAAAGATATATTTGTTGACTACCATGTAAAAAGTTGCTATTATATTTTATTAAATCTCCCATTGATCTGGATGCTGAAAAAGGAAAGTGAAAATATTCAGTCACCTGGCAAATAAGATACAATTATGTTATTGAAATATAGTGACATACATATTAAATGAAATATGAATAATTTTGTCAAATTTTTAAAGTGAATTTTGCATCACTAATTGGCCTTATGCAAATAGTACCTTGTGGAGGCCTATAAATGCAGTTTGTCAAAAAATGGTGTCATTTACACACCCAGATAGACAGCAATGAGATACTGATGATTTCATTATGATTGACATTAAATGCAAAGCTGAAAGAAAACAAAATAAAAATTTTTCAAGTTCCAACACAAACCAGAAGAAATGCAAAGAAATTATTTCCCTGAAAGAATTTATAAAACTGAGACCAGAAATAGAAAAATCACTAGACATCTGGGAAGCTTAAGGTGTTGACTGAGCCATCGTGTACACCTCACCTCTCTGGCTTCTCTAAATACCACTGAAATGAAAGAAGAAAACAGAAAAAAAAATAACAAGGTCCACCATTAACATATCATTTTTTTAAGTGCAAGACAGATTTTTTTGAAAAATGGGAGATAGAAATCAGACATGATTGTAATGATATGTAAGTAATACAGAGTAAAGCTCAACCAATAACAAACACAGAAGAGGAATGACTCAAATAAGAACCTCTTAAAGGAAATCCCAGATAAACTTTACAGTTGGAATCTACAGGTACAAAAAGTTTCTTTGGGCCTTGAACCAATAACCAGGAAAGCCAGAAATGAAGCTGCTAAGCTCGCTGTCCTCAGGACTAAGCACCCAGAATTGCTCTCTTTTGAATAGCCGAGGGTTTATTCTGGGAGGGTTTCTAATTTGGCTGCTGAGGATAAAGAGAAGCAAAGCATAACTTGAATTTACTGAATCTTCGAGGTGGGTAAAGAGAAGAAAGGATAAAAAAAATAAGCTTCACTCACTGGTGATATCCAAAAAGCAGAGACCACAGAAGAAAATGAAGATGCCATCTAGAACTTTCATAGCCAGAGAGGAAAAGTCAATGTCTTGGGTTCAAAGCTTCAAAGGACAGGCTGACGTTCTTGTAGCATCTAATGCAGCTGGTGACCTGAAGGCAACATCCATTTACTATTTTGAAAATAGTAGGGCCCATAAGAATCCTCTGAATCTATTTTACTTGTGTTTTATAAATTGAACAACAAAGCCTTGATGATCACAATGCTTTGCAAATAAACTTCTAAAAGAGAATTTTTGTGATTTTAAAAAATTTAATAATTATCTATTGAGTATTTACTAGGTGACAGGCTCCTTATTAAGTTCTGAGATTACAGTGGTGAATAAAAGAAATATCCTCAGTAACTTTATGTAATTTTCAATGTAGAAATACAATAATGAGTCCAAAATACAAGTTTATTTGGAGAATATTAGTGGCCATGCATTATAGTATAAGTTAACTGATAGAAGAAAAGATGCAAAAATTATTAGAATTGTTGTGTCTTTATTACAAAAAAATATAGGATGGTTTACTGAATATTTTAAGCCCAATGTTGATACCTACTGCTTAGAAAAAAAGATTTATTTCTAAATATTACTGCTCTTTGGCAAGGCAGCTAGTCACCTAAAGTTCTAAAGGAGATGTTGTTTTCCATCTACAATGGAGATCAATGTTGCTTTTTTGGCTAATCATACAACATCCACTCTGCAGTCCATGGATCAAGGAATAATTTTGACTTTCAAGTCTTATCATTTATAAAATATACTTTGAAAAGGTATAGCAGCTGTAGATTTTGATTTCTCTGATGAATCTAGACAAAGTACATTGAAAACCTTGTGGAAAGAATTTACCATTCTAGATACCATTGAGAATACTTGTGAGTCACAGTAAGAGGTTAAAATATAAGATTAACAGAAGTTTGGGAGAATTTGATACAAATCCTCATTGATGACCTTGAGAGAGCCAAGACTCGAGAGGAGGAAGTAATTGCAGATGTGGTGGAAATAGCAAAATAAGTAAAGTTAGAAGTGGAGCCTGAAGATGTGACTGAAATGCTACAATTTCATGATGAAACTTGAATGGATAAGAAATTGCTTCTTATGCATAAGCAAGGTGTGTTTGTAGAGAAAGAAAGAAAGAAAGAAAGAAAGAAAGAAAGAAAGAAAGAAAGAAAGAAAAAGAAAGAAAGAAAGAAAGAAAGAAAGAAAGGAAGGAAGGAAGGAAGGAAGGAAGGAAGGAAGGAAGGAAGGAAGGAAGGAAGGAAGGAAGGAAGGAAGGAAGGAAGGAAGGAAGGAAGGAAGGATCTTATCCTAGGGAAGATGCTATGAAATTATTGAAATGACAACAAATAATTTAGAATACTACATAAACTTAGGTAACAAAGCAGCAGCAGAGTTTGAGAAGAATGACTCCAATTTTGAAGGATGTTATATTGTGGGTAAAATGCTCTCAAACAGTAGCACACGCTGCAGAGAAGTATTTTGTGAAATAAAGAATCAGTGGCCAGGAGCGGTGACTCCCGCCTGTAATCCCAGCATTTTGGGAGGCCAAGGCGGGAGGATCATCTGAGTTCAGGAGTTCAAGACCAGCCTGGCCAACATGGTGGAACCCCATCTCTACTAAAAATACAAAAATTAGTCAGGCATGGTGGCAGGCACCTGCAATCCCAGCTACTTGGGAGGGTGAGACAGGAGAATCGTTTGAACCCAGGAGGCAGAGGTTGCAGTGAGCTGAGATCGTGCCACTGAGCTCCAGACTGGTCAACAAGGAGCAAAACTCTGTCTCAAAAAAAAAAAAAAAAGTAATCAGTCAATGCAACAAACTTAATTGTCGTCTTATTTTCACAAATTGCCATGGTCACCCCAGTCTTCAGCAACCACCACCGTGATCAGTCAACAATCATTGACATTGAGGTAAGACCCACCTCCAGCAGAGAGGATTACAATTGTTAGAGGCTCAAATAATACTTAACAGTTTTTAGCAATAAGGTATTTTTAAATTAAGGTGTGTACATTTTTCTTTAGATATAATTCTATTCCAAGGTTAATACACTACAGTATAGCATAAACATAACTATAATATGCACTGGGAAACAACAATTTTGTGGGACTTGCATTACTGCAATATTCATTTTGCAGGTGTCTGGAACCAAACTTGCAATATATATGAAGTATATTTATATTTCCACTGACATTATATATATATATATGTATATACATATATACACATGTACATTTCTGTTAACTCAATACCGTAATTATAGTTTTATGTTATTATATAGGTTTCTCAAACATAATTATCCATTAATGTGGATGTTTTCTATTACAGTGATTAAACAGAAATTTCAACCACTCATTTTGTCATAGAAGCATGCTGAATAGACCTGGAGAAAAATTTAAAATCCTGAAAATTTTATTACTTTAAATTACTGACCATGAAAAATAAATGAACATTTACTACTGCAAAAAATCTTAATTACAACTGATGGAATAGCCGTAAATTTCAGTGAGAAACAATAGCCCCTGTGTAGGAGAGCCCAAATATCAACCCACCCCAACTATCTACCAAACTCTTTTTGTTGTTGTTGTTTTGTTTGTTTTTTTGAGATGGAGTCTGGCTCTGTCGCCCAGGCTGGAGTGCAGTGGCGCGATCTTGGCTCACTGCAAGCTCTGCCTCCTGGGTTCACACCATTCTCCTGCCTCAGCCTCCTGAGTAGCTGGGACTACAGGCGCCCACCACCACGCCTGGCTAATTTTTTGTATTTTTTAGTGGAGACTGGGTTTCATCGTGTTAGCCAGGGTGGTCTCCATCTCCTGACCTCGTGATCTGCCCGCCTCGGCCTCCCAAAGTGCTGGGATTACAGGAGTGAGCCACCATGCCCGGCCTGTCTACCAAACTCTTTTAGCGAAGTTTTACCAAATTTTCTCATGCTAATTCTTCTCATTCATATAAGTTACTCCCTCTGCATTAGTTCATGCTCATCAGTGTTTAATCCTGTTTTAATATTTTCATGCTTCCAAAAATAAACTCCCCTACTACTTTGTCTCTCTAGTAACCATATTTCTACCTTGGAAAATATCTCAAAAATATTTATTTTCTCATTTTACAATATCTTCTCAGCTCACTTTTATAGTACATCCATCCCCCAAGGCACTAAAATAGTCCTCATTTTACCTGGTATTCTAACAATTAACTGATTCCTTCTTGAACCATCTTCTTCTCTTGTCTCTAGTGATACCATATTCTCCTTATTTCTTTCATACCATGCAAAGTCTTTCTATCCCAGGCTCATTTGCTGGCTCCTTTTCCTCTGTCTGCATAATAGGTTTGGAGAATTTCTTGACTGATCATGGACCCCTTTTTCTTCTCAACCTACAGTTTCCCTGCAGATAATTTTATCTGGTTCCATGGCTTTACATATAATCTTTCTTGTTGACTACCAAATTTAGATCTGCAATCTGACCTTTTTCCACTGCGCTTTAAATATGATTCTCCATCTGCATACTGATCTCAATTCCTGGCTCTCTAACAAGGATTTTAAAATTCAAACATGGCAAAATAGAACAATTGACTCTACCATATCGTTGCAAACCTGACCTTACTCCAGTCTTCCATATTTTAATATGGAATTCTTTCAGTTAAAATTATTTGAGTTAAAATCAAAGTCTTAAATTTTTATCTTAATGTTTTATTCTAACAAAAATGCATAACATAAAGTTTACCATATTAACTATTTCTGAGGTACAGTTCTGTAGTATTAAGTACATATTCACTTTGTTGCACAACTAATCTCCAGAACATTTTCATCTTTCAGAACTGAAACTCTACACCACTTAACTCCCCGACAGGAAAGATTTATTGACATATGCAACAATACAGATGAATTTCTAAATTATACTGAGTGATAGAAGCTAAACAAAAAAATACATACTATATGACTTCTTTTATATAAAGTTCTAAAAATGCAAACTTATCCATAGTGACAGAAAGCAGATCAGCTGTTGCCTGGGAACAAGAAAGGTGGGGGTGGAAGAATTGGTGTGAGGGATTGCAAAGGATCACAAAATTTTTGTGGGTAACAGATGTATTCATTATTTTTATTGTCATGAAGGTTTCAGTAGTATACACACATGTCTACACTTATCACATCACACACTTTAAATATATGTAGTCTAATTTATGCCAATTATATTGCAAATATGACATTTATAATAAGTTCACAAATAAAACTTCTAAAAATTAGAAAGAAAATAATTCAATATGTAAAGGCAAAAATATATGTTCAAAATCTTCACAAAATAAGATATCCAAATGACCAATACCATGTACAAGAATATTCAATATTATTTCTCATAATTATGCACATGTACCCTAGAACTTAAAGTATAATAATAATAATAAATAAATAAATAAATAAAGATTCCAATGGCAAAAAAATTTTTAAAAAATAAAATTAAAATTAAAAAAATATTCATTCACCATATTGAGTAAAATTTATAAAAATAAACATTTCAAGATTTGAGGGAATGTGAAACTCATATACAACCGAAAGAATTGGAAATTAGCAAAAGCAGTTTGAGAAACTGGCAATACATACTAAAGCTGAAAATATACTCATCTTATGACCCAAGAATTCCACTCCTAGTTTCATATTCAAGAAGTATATGCATATGGCATCAAAAGATACACATTAGATTGCTCATGACAGCTCTCTTTGCAACAGACAAAAACTGGAAATTATCCAAATGTCCACCTGCAGTAAAACTGAAGAATATCTTTTAAAATATTTACATAATAGAATAAAATATATCAATGAGAATGAGCAAACTTTTGCTATACATGACAACATGGGTGAGTCTTAAACCTAATGTTGAGAAACGATGTAATAAACAAATATTATGTCTCATATAATTTTATTTCTATAGACTGCAAAAATGGTTAATTTTATTTTGGTAAAAGTAGTCAATCTACTGATTATCTTTGGGGTAGACTGGGTTTAACAACTAGGAAAAGGTACAAAATAATCTTTCAAATATTGGTAGTATTTTATTTCCTGTTAGAGTTATACTTCATTATAGAGATGTACTCACTGTGCAAATGTACTGGGTTGTTCACTTAAGGGTTTGCAATTTCTGGCTATGTGTTATGCTTCAGTAAAACTTTATATGTATATGTGTGTGTGTGTGTATGTATATATATGAACACATATAGCTACACATAAAATATATCACAAAAATGTAGAATAAAATGTATTGTGATTTATGTTCTTTAGAACATATTATTTTTTATAAATATATAACTTGAAATACTTTGTGAAAATTTATTGCTAAGATAAGGACCCATTTTTCTCCTGATAATGAAAACAAAACACTTGGATAAGGTGAAAAAGTTCCAGTAAATAAAAAGTCATTTGAATAATTACTCATCCCAGGAAAGCTGTTCCAAATGGCCTTGGTAAAGTACATAATGCATTTATTTTTCTCAAAAGAATACACCATTATAGCACAGATATTTATTTGTATTCATTTCACATTATTTATGAAACTTCTTGAGGCTCTGACTTAGAGAAAGCAACCAGCTGTTTTTGTGATTTGCAAAATCAATGTGTAAAAGACAAAAAGGCAAAAAGTAGTATTTTATCATTTATATTGTCTTATTGCTTTTTTACTCACTTTCTTAATATGAATACCATGCATTATTTCCTATATTATCTACTGTTCATATACAATGAAAACTACTATCAGGACTTAAAGTTACATCATGTAACTCATTCTTAAATATATATGGATGTGATTAGCCATGGTGGAAAGAGTGTGGATTTCACAACTCTAATGAACAGTTTGAATGTATGTAAATTTGGACAAGCTGCATACTATTGCCATGCCTCTGTTTAATTATCTATGAGAGGGAGATGGTAATACTAAACTTACTGGTATGCAAATGTAAGCATTATATGTAAATATATAAAAATTGTTCTAATCTACATGCTTACCATTACTATGTTATGCACTACTAAGAAGTTTTATTGGGCTATGCATTCCTAGTGTTTTACATCAAAAGATAAGTTTGGAATACATTGATTTAAACATTGATAAAAAGATGAACAATACAAAAGCTAAGGGATCGTAGAACAGTGACCCTTCAACAGGAACAGTATCCCAAAGGAGTGCCCTTTCTAAATGAGCAGCAGAATTCTGTTTTGTTTGTTTGTTTGTTTGTTTTGAGATGGAATTTCACTCTTGTTTCCCAGGCTGGAGTGCAATGGTGCGATCTTGGCTCACCACAGCCTCTGCCTCCCAGGTGCAAGCAATTATCCTGCCTCAGCCTCCCCAGTAGCTGGGATTACAGACATGCGCCACCACTCCCAGCTAATTCTGTATTTTTAGTAGAGACAGGGTTTCTTCATGTTAGTCAGGCTAGCCTTGAACTCCTGACTTCAGGTGAAGCATCCACCTTGGCCTCCCAAAGTATCATTCTGTTTTTATAACTGCGACGGAGCACTTTGGCCTGAGTAAAAAAGAATGACTGGAAATAACTTGGCTATCAAAGTAACAATAATTGTGTCAATAAACTTAGTTTAGAGATATTTACCAGTGAATAAAATATTTACACTTCATGAGTACCAGTTTTGTTTGTTTGTTTTTAAAAGAACAAGTTTAACAGACTTGTTTACAATGAAAAGCCCACATGTTGACTAGAGTCTGATCTCATTGTAAATCGTATTGATGTAAGTCGACTTGATTTATAGTCTCCTTCATATTTACGTAGAAAAAAAGGATCTTTTTAAATAATGAGAAGATCCTTATTTAAAAAAAGTAAAAGGGGAATGAGAGGAAAAGAGAGAGTCAGAGAGAAGACGTAAGAAAGATAATTAGAGCAAGAGAGAGCAATAAATAAAATGAACCAAATAATCAATAGGTAAATCTGACTGAGGTTCGTTTTTATTTTTTCTACGACATGCATATGTCATAACATGTTATTATCTCAACTAATTTAGTATTTTCAGAATTTGACTGTATGTGTATAACTAATCATCTCAAACATAATATTCATTTAAAATTGTTTTGTTTCTTTCTAAGAGCAAAACAATTTTTGCCCTTTTTTCCATATGGTTTATTTTTGAATGGCTATATTGTGCCAGAAAGCAGATCAATGATTTGCTGGAGATGGGGCTGGGGTAGAAGTGTTGACTGAAAAAGACACTGTTTAATGTGAGAAAACCATTCCATATTATGATTTGATGGTGGTAACATACTGGCATAAATATATCAATCTGATCAAATTGTACACTTAAAATGGATGCATTTTTTAGTTGTGAATTTTATTTAAATAAAACAAATTAATACTAGAAAATAAATTTATGGCTAAATCAAGTTGTCAATATAAGTACTTTGTATCTCATATTTTGAATAATTCAGAATCTTCCCTTCTGGTGTCACAGTTTTCAAGTCAATCGCTCATCATATTAAACTGATTCTGGTTAATACTGTGTTCTTACTACTATTAGGAAGACATTGTGGAGATAACTGTTATTAACAGCTACATAAATAAAACATAAATTCTGTTCTCAACAACTGGCAATCTAGTTTTAAAAAGTAGAGTATGCATAGTAACAAGGAAATGAAAACTATGATGATCTTAGTACTATTATAGTTGGTAAAATGTCTCCCCCATACTGCATTTGGTGTCATTTAGCATAACCACAACGGCAGACTTCAGATAAACATGATTTTTTTTTTTCAGGAACTCTAGATAAATATGTATTAAGCCTGCATTTAATTTTTAATTAATTGATTTGTTATGTTTGTACTCTCTACATAGAGAGTAAAATAAGTTAGAGAGTAAAATAAATAATAAGAATATATTTAGCTTCTCCTGTACAATAAGAATTGTTCTAACATTTGTATTGGTGAATGAGTATTCCAAAATGATTATGTCAGCCATCCAATATATAGACCAAATACAAGTTGAACAATAGTATAGTTATAGATGCAAATATAGATATTGAGGTAGATAGAATGAAGCCATTTTTTTACAAGCAATGTTTGCCTACTTAGGTGTTTTGTACTTGCTGATCTCTCCAAGTATACTCCTCCTCCATATACTGCATACCATTCCCTCTTACGTTTCCAGGCTTTTGCAAATGTCATTATGGCAAAGCTTTCCATGCCCTGCCCATTTTCCTTCAGCATCACTGATTCCCCTACATGTTTGAGACCTTTTGCTGCATGCATCTGAGATGTTGCTTTCATTGGCCAATGGCACATGATTGACAAGCATACAGGTCAGCTCAGAAGGTAAAATATGTTCCCCAAAGCAGCCTTCAGTTAATGAGAGAAGGGAATTAGTGGTCAAGTGCCTCGCATTTCCCTCAGTCTTTGGATGATAAGATATGAGACATGGTTCACACAATGTCCCAGAATTCCATAGAAGAATGGAGCCCGTGTTGCCTGTAGCCGTTTCCTGATTATTTGTACACTTTTTATTGGAATCCTTTCCTTCTCAGCACTTTCCTATTTCCTGCCATGGTTCTTGAGAATCACCACACACAACTTACTTGTACCTAATTTCTTGCTTCAGAGTTAGTTTCCTGGAAATCCTACCTAAGATAGTCACATTCTTAAATGAAAAATTTACTTTCACCACCCTTGGGCGTGGTGGCGGGCCCCTGTAGTCCCAGCTACTCGGGAGGCTGAGGCAGGAGAATGGTGTGAACCCTGGAGGCGGAGCTTCCAGTGAGCCGAAATCGCGCCACTGCTCTCCAGTCTGGGAGACACAGCAAGACTTCGTCTCAAAAAAAAAAAAAAAAAAAAAAAAAAAAAAAAGAATTGCAACTCCAGCCTAACTCAAGCATAGTCATCTCCTTACCCTATCTTAATACGCTTCACTGCATTGTTATGAAATGAAAAATTATATCATTTGCTCTTTACGTACTACCTGAATCCCTCACTGGAAAGTAAAGCTATGAGAGGAGGAACTTTTGTTTGTTTGGTGTATCTCTAGTACCTATAATTATACCTAGTGAATGGAAGGTGCTCAGTGAATTATTTTTGAAGAAATAAATTATTAAAATGAATCTTAGAAAAAAAAACTAAGCTAACATCAATATTTTCTTCTAAGATTGACAAGGTAGCCTTGGAAATTGGCAAGGAGATAGTGTTTAACTCAACTTTGTGTCTTCCCCAGACAAATCAAAGAACTGAGTCTAATATAACGAATGCTAAAACATACATTTCATTAAAGCTTTGAGTCTTGCTTCAGTGTAATTTTAAACTGTCAAGGAAAGCTAAGAACTGGAACCTTTTATTTTACAACTCAAATAGCTAGGCTTCAGATGTTTATCATTGAGGAGTATATGATTCAAGCAATTATTAAATCTACAGATGTTCAGCTATAAGCTTTACAAGGTTTCTTGTCACTGAAAAGAGAGTAGAGGTATATTGTAGATATTGCCAGAAAAAGTTAGTTGGGCTAAGACAAAATGTAACTTAATTTCTATTGTTGGGGGTTACAAAATGTTTAGGTGGTATGTAACAATGTGCTGAATAAGAAAAATAATAATTGAGAATATACAATCAATAATTTTCAGTTATAATATTTATGGCAATGCCTGTTTTCTTATATACTGGAGTTTTTTAAGAAAACATAGTGAGCTTTCAGGTATTACTGTGAAAAAAAGAATAGTATGACATTATGATGTTTGAGGAAGTTTTAGTTATATAGGTTTTGGTTCAAATTCCAACTCTGCAATTTACTAAAGGTACACTCCTGTATGAGTTCAGATTTACCTAATTTTGTTTCTACTTTTAGTGGGGTAAAATACATAAGGCAATGTGCATAACTCTTAATTGCATAGTTTGATGTATCTTCAAGAAGCTAACACATTCATTGAGATAGCCATTTAGCAAATCAAATTATAGAACATTTCAAAGATCTCAAAAGCCTGCCTTGTGGGCCCTACCAATTATCACTCTAGCCAACCACTCTCTGGTAATGACTCTTCTCACTTCTGTCACCATAAAATAACTAAGTCTGTTTTTGAAATTTTTATAGATGTAATAGCACAGTATGTTTTATGTCTAGTTTCATTTGCAGAATATTCTATTTATAAGATTTAGTACCATTGTTCCATGTAGTAGCCATTTGATCATTTTCATTTTATGCACTCCCACATTGTGTGACCACTACTAATGGTTTTATGACCACATCTAATTTACCCATTCCAAATTTGATGGAAATGTGAGATATTTTTGTTCATTAATATTTATTTTGCTTTGACTGTTGAATGGGTGCAGAGTTTTCTTTTGTGGTAATGAAATGCGTTTGAACTAGATGGAAATGGTGGTTATACAACATTAAGAATGTGTTGGATATCACTGAATTGCACCTTTAAAATAGTTAATTATATGTCACGTGATTTTGTCCTGAATAAAAAGTACTGTGTTGCTTTGAACATTGTATCTCATTTTTGCCCTCTTTATACTGTGAAGTATTCATATGTTCAGCTTTGGTAGATACTGCCAAGTTTTCGCTGTGGCAGTGCCAGTTTCCACATTCATCGAGAGTAAATGAGATTTCTAGTCCTCCACATCATTGTCAACAGGATTTGTTTTTTCCCATACTCATTGGTTTTAATCTGTATTTCACTGGTGATGAATGATGTTGAGCACCTCTACATAAGTTGATTATCTTTTTGGATAGTTTGTTAGCGAAGTGCTTAGTTTTTTTATTAGGTTGTCTTTTCATACTAATCTATATAAATTTATGTATTCTAAATCATTTTCCTCAGATTAACACATTCCAATTGTCAAAATATTCTCTCATTCTGTGGTTTTGAATTTTACAGTTTTACTCTCCTAAGAGTGAATAGAAGTTCTTACTTTCACCATAGTTCAATTTTCCAATTTTCCCTTTATACTTAGTGCTTCTTGAGTTTTGTTAACATATATTTAACTATATCAAAGTAACAACCATATCTTGTTATTTTCTGGAGTTTTCATTGTATTACTTTTTACATTTGAGTTTAAGATCCTTGGAATTAATTACCTGGTAGTATGTAACCTAGTAATCAAGCTTCTTTCTTTTTCTATTTTTCCTTCCTTCTTTCCTTCTAACACACACACACACACACACACACACACGTTTATCTATATGTATGAATATATAAATGTGACTATACACATATGTACATATGATTGTTTACATACACATGTTTGTATACACATATGTATGTTTTTATCCATATATGGGCACATGTATACATTTATGTATTCATACTTATGTATATGGGTAGATATATTGCAATAGATATTGTATAAATCATCTTCTTCTACATTATGTGTTATTTTGTTATTTTTGTCATATATCTGGTAATTATATAAATATGAGTCAGTTATATCAGTCTTATTTAGTTCCTTTGAAGGTGATGTGGTTTGGATGTATGTCTCACATAAATCTCATATAGAAATGTAATCGCCATTGTTGGAGGTGGGGCCTAGTAGGAGGTGATTAGATCATGATGCGGATTTCTCACAAATGGTTTAACATCATTCCTCTTGGTACTATCATCATGATAGTCAGGGAGTTCTTGTGAGATCTGGTTGTATAAAAGTGTGTAGCACCTCCCCTCTTGCTCTCTCACTCCTGCTTTCGCCATGCAATATACAAGCTCCTGCTTCACCTTCCTCCATGATCAAAAACTGGGAGAGGCCTTCCCAGAAGGAGAGGCACTGTTTCCTGTACACCTGCAGAATCGCGTGCCAACTAAACATCTTTTCTTATAAATTAGCCAGTCTCAGGTATTTCTTTATAGCAATGTGAGAACAAACACACAAAGCATTATGCCCTTCCTTTAACCTCCTTTTGAAGATGTTTTCTCTTTGTTTTGATTTTCAATAGGTTTACTATGAAGTGGCTAGATTTTTCTTGTACTTGGGATTCTTGTAGCTTCTTCAATTTTTGGTACTATGTCTTTTGTCAGATTTGAAAAATTATTCACAAGTGGCTCTTTGATTTTATGTTTGCCTATTATTTTCTCTCTTTCCAAAACACTGATTATATATAGATCCCATTTTATGGTCTTTGTTCTTCAAGATGGATAGTCTTTGATTAATTCATTCTTTTAAAATAAGACTATACGTTAATCCTCTCTTCTTCAAAGGCAATCTTCTTTTACACCCACCTACTGAATTATTTATTATGGTTATCAAAAATTTCAGTGCTAGGATTTTCACATTACACACACACACACACACTTTTAATTATAGTTCTCTGTTGAAATTTTCAATATTCTATTTTTCAGAATGTATTAATCATAATTGTTTAAAAGGCTGAATTTCATTTCAGTAAACCTGAATAACTATTCTATTACTTAATTTTTATCTTGGTTTTCAATCATTCGACCCCTGTATTCTAGTAGAATCAATTATTTTTATTTAATTACTGGCAGATAGAAACTCGTGGGCAAATCACCTGATTCAGCTGAGGTTGACCTGTTTCTTGCTTGGTTTTCTACAAGGCAGAGCTCTTCTGGCATCCGCACTGAAAGTGTGCAGTACTAACTAGGGCCATTCTTGCTTATTAGTACCTGAACTTCAACTGTTGACTTCCTTGTCTTGTGTGACTGCCAGATTCTCTGCTTTGTTTGTAGCGGCTATTTTCTTCTTGATTTCTATTTATTTAGTATATGCATTTGTATTTTAGGGGGTGAAAAATGCCTTAACGTATATTACACATAAAATACTAGGCTCAAATTTCTACACTTTATTTTTCTTCTAGAATATTGATTTCCTGAATATAGGGCCAAATTATTGAAAACCAAGAGAAAAATTAAGTAATAGCATCTTCACTCAGGCTTAGTAGATTTTGAAATTATCAAACACAGACTTGTAAATAATTATGATTAATACATGCAAAGGTACTCCTTAGTAACTTTGACTCCAGTGTTTGTCTCCCTAGCCCAGTGAGTTTATGGTCAACTGTAGACTGTATTTGTCTATTCAGACTTTATGTCCAAGCCATGGATTAGCAAAAACCATACAGAAGGGAGTGGAAGAGAATGGAGGTAAATGATGGGCTTGCTACAAAGGATATTTTCTCTCTGATCTTGTTCTTCCAATCTTTAATTGCATTGAAATCTTCAGTCACATGAGTTTTGCATGTAAGACTCTTATTGTTGCTCTTAGTGAAGGAGTAAGTCTTATATCTGTTACTACATTATAGACAGAAATGAAAGTCTGAGGAAGTTATTTAAACTCTCCTGGTTTTTCTTTCTTTAAATGAGAATGAATATACCACTCAAAGTGTATATTTAAATCATAGTTAAGAAGATTTCTTACGTAGAGTTCACTGCAGAGTACACTGTGATTAATAAAGAATAGAGGTTATTATTGTTAGTTTGGTTCATTAATAAACAATAATACTAATTACCATAACAATATTAGAAAGTATACAGTACTCAAATATAAAATATATGAAATTATAATACCAAGAAGAGGGTTTCAGTTTTCAGTAGAAACACAATTATATTTCTATAAATATTGCTTATTAAGTTGTTCTGTTCCGGAAACATTCTATTTATGTAAATCTTCTGGACTAATAAGGGAAAATGTCACCTAGTTTAAGTAATTTGGTGAGAATTCATTCAGCTATGAGTCAAATAAACTTAAGAGTAGGAAGCATGATTTTTTTCATGCTGCAATATGTCCAGTAGCAGGTAACCTAGACCAGCATGGTGACTCAAAATGACACTTGGAACTTGACTCTCTCAATCTTGCAGTTCCACTATTTACACTCTTTGGCTTTTGTCTGCTTTTCATGTTTGACTCTTGTTGATAGGAGGGACAAGTCTCCTCCAGCATCATGTATGCAGTATAGGCAAGAATGGGAAGTTGACAGCAATAATAAGACAATTATTCTTATGTCGGGAAAACGCATTTCCCCAGAAATTATGAGGACTTTTGCTTACTGGATTCTTGCAAGAACTTTAACTATAACCGTAAGGACTGTGGAGACATGTAGCTTTTTAGCTATGTGTATCAACTTTCCATATCAAATTTATCCCACAAATGTACTCACACTTGCCATGCACCAGGATTAGATTCTTATTATCTACTTTATTGTTTCACAAATCACCATGAGCCACAAAAAGAAGATGGCATGACCAAACACATTAGGGCATTACTTACATGACTTATATGATAATGTTTTCAAAGTGCCAATAAAAGGCTCAGAAAACTATAGTAGGAAAAAAATAAAAACCTGTTATTTTCCTACAATTTTTTCTGGAAAAGAAACTAAGTTTTGGTAAAATGCCTACAATTAGAGCACAGAGCTACTATTCTTTAGGAGAAACTCAGAAAACTATTGATACATCATAATTTATGTGCAATTATTACATCCTTTATTATTATTATTATACTTTAAGTTCTAGGGTACATGGGTACAACGTGCAGGTTTGTTACATATGTATACATGTGCCATGTTGGTGTGCTGCACCCATTAACTCGTCACTTACATTAGGTATATCTCCTAATGCTATCCCTCCTCCCTTCCCCCTCCCCACAATAGGACCCAGTGTGTGATGTCCCCCTTCCTGTGTCCAAGTGATCTCATTGTTCAATTCCCACCTATGAGTGAGAACATGCGGTATTTGGTTTTCTGTTCTTGTGATAGTTTGCTGAGAATGATGGTTTCCAGCTGCATCCATGTCCCTACAAAGGACACAAACTCATCCTTTTTGATGGCTGCATAGTATTCCATGGTGTATATGTGCCACATTTTCTTAATCCAATCTGTCACTGATGGACATTTGGGTTGATTCCAAGTCTTTGCTATTGTGAATAGTGTCGCAATAAACATACGTGTGCATGTGTCTTTGTAGCAGCACGACTTATAATCCTTTGGATATATACCCAGTAATGGGATGGCTGGGTCAAATGGTATTTCTAGTTCTAGATCCTCGAGGAATTGCCACACTGTTTTCCACAATGGTTGAACTAGTTTACAATCCCACCAACAGTGTAAAAGTGTTCCTATTTCTCCACATCCTCTCCAGCATCTGTTGTTTCCTGATTTTTTAATGATTACCATTCTAACTGGTGTGAGATGGTATCTCATTGTGGTTTTGATTTGCATTTCTCTGATAGTGAGTGATGATGAGCATTTTTTCATGTGTCTGTTGGCTGTATGAATGTCATCTTTTGAGAAGTGTCTGTTCATATCCTTTGGCCACTTTTTGATGGGGCTGTTTGTTTTTTTCTTGTAAATTTGATTGAATTCTTTATAGGTTCTGGATATTAGCCCTTTGTCAGATGAGTAGATTGCAAAAATTTTCTCCCATTCTGTAGGTTGCCTGTTCACTCTGATGGTAGTTTCTTTTGCTGTGCAGAAGCTCTTTAATGTAATTAGATCCCATTTGTCAATGTTGGCTTTTGTTGCCATTGCTTTTGGTGTTTTAGACATGAAGTCCTTGCCCATGCCTATGTCCTGAATAGTATTACCTAGGTTTTCTTCTAGGGTTTTTATGGTATTAGGTCTAACATTTAAGTCTCTAATTCATCTTGAATTAATTTTTATATAAGGAGTAAGGAAAGGATCCAGTTTCAGGTTTCTACTTGTGGCTAGCCAATTTTCTCAGCACCATTTATTAAATAGGGAATCCTTTCCCCATTTCTTGTTTTTGTCAGGTTTGTCAAAGATCAGATGGCTATAGATGTGTGGTATTATTTCTGAGGGCTCTGTTCTGTTCCATTGGTCGATATCTCTGTTTTGGTACCAGTACCATGCTGTTTTGGTTACTGTAGCCTTGTAGTGTAGTTTGAAGTCAGGTAGCGTGATGTCTCCAGCTTTGTTCTTTTGGCTTAAGATTGTCTTGGCAATGCGGGCTCTTTTTTGGTTCCATATGAACTTTAAAGCAGTTTTTTTTTCCCCCCAGTTCTGTGAAGAAAGTTATTAGTAGCTTAATGGGGATGGCATTGAATCTATAAATTACCTTGGGCAGTATGGTCATTTTCACAATATTGATTCTTCCTATCCATGAGCATAGTATGTTCTTCCATTTGTTTGTGTCCTCTTTTATTTCACCAAGCAGTGGTTTGTAGTTCTCCTTGAAGAGTTCCTTCACATCACTTGTAAGTTGGATTCCTAGGTATTTTATTTTCTTTGAAGCTATTGTGAATGGGAGTTCATTCATGATTTGGCTCTCTGTTTGTCTGTTACTGGTGTATAAGAATGCTTGTGATTTTTGCACATTGATTTTGTATCCTGAGACTTTGCTGAAGTTGCTTAAGCAGGGTCTCACCCTGTTGTCCAGGCTGGAATGCAGTGGCACAATCACCACTCACTGCAGCCTTGGCTTTCTGGGCTCAAGCAATTCTCCCACCTCAGCCTCTCAAGTAGCTAGAACTACAGGTGTAAACTGCTACACCTGATTAATTTTTGTATTTTTCGTAGAGATGTGTTTTGCCGCATTCCCCAGGCTAGTCTTGAACTCCTGAGATCAAGAAATCCACTTGCCTCAGCCTCCCAAAATGCTGAGATTACAAGCATGAGTCGCTGTGCCTGGCCTCATACTCATATATACAACTATATAGAAACATAAAGATTGATAGGTAGATAGACAGACAGACACATTGCTACACAAAAACCAGAAAGATTGTATTTGCACATCAGTTCAAACGTAGATTTTATATGTCAGCAATGAAATTAATAAAATATTTATTGAATACCTACTGGTTTGGGGACTGGAGAAGTAAGCAAAGAGCAAATTCAATGACACGGGGAAAAATTTAATAACAGCAATAGCAGTTTGTTTTTCTCAAATCACAGATTCAGAAAAGCGTAAACTTTCTGAAGTTTGAAGACATTCATATGAAATATATGTAAATTCAAGGTCTGAAATTGAGATATTTAATCCAACAAATTTTAGGTTGTTTCTGTCTCTTAACATTATTTTGTCTATTCCTTCTTTTCTCCATACATTTTTTTCTTACATACTACTAAATGAATTAATAATGCAAAGAGGCTGGTGCTGCTTTTAAGTTTATCACTAATTCATTTTATTATACTAATTTTAGTACATTTTCAAGTTACCTGCTTGCATTGATTGTGAATCCTTTTATTCATTATTTAATTTAGGATGCTCTTGTATCATTTTAAAACCTCTAGAACTTTAGGAAAAAATACGGGTAGTGGTGTTAGTAAATATGTTTGAATGAAAAGGAATTAGTTTTTGTTCTATTCTAGCATCAAATAATTCAGCAATATATGCAGGACTTCCTTCAAAGGTATGTTACAAGTATTCAACACAATCCTCTGTCTTTCCAAAAGGCAATGGGTGTATATACTAATAAATTAATTAAATCACTCCTTGTGTGGGGAACATCTGTTTGAGGAAAGTTTTTGCTCCTCTAGATGAGGGTGACCCTAGTTCAGTTTCTATTGCCAAATATATGTCCTTGTTAATTAACAGGAAGTTTTAATTCTTTAATTTTATGTTATAGAAAAGTGATGCTTTTTAAACTTCTTACTATTTCTGAAAATACAGACATTAAAAATGATATAGAAAGGAAACTCCTTCTTCACAGAGCTAATGAAGCCTTTCTAAGCATAATTCTCTGCAAGTAAAACTTGAAGAAAAGAACTTGGTGATAAGCAAAACATAGAAGTCCCACGCTTACATCTCAATGGACTCTCTTAATATGTGTTCAAATAAAGTTACAGAAACAATAATGTTGTTAAAATAGAAAATATGCAAGTAAAGTCAAATATTCATTTTGCAGGCAAAAATGTGGGATAACTTTGCAAATCATTTCACAGGTGGTATTTTTTAATGCCTAAAATTATTAATATCTAGTTTCTAAACATCCAGGTGTATTCCTACCATTATTCGCAAGGTCTGGTGTGGTTCTTTCATTCAGAACCCTGTCAAAAAAGAAAATTTTCAAGACAAGATTTATAACAAACTGGATTCTAATGCTCTGAAAAAAAATAGATATTACTTGAACTGCTAAATCTTCTTAAATATTAAAGAAAAAGATACATCTACTATTAAACACTAGGAGAATTTAATGTAAGAAAAATATGCTTAAATTATGATTAGCATGAGAAAGTGATTCAATATATCCTTCCTATTCCTCATTCTTCTCATTAAGCCAGTTACAAATAAATGTTTGTTTTATTTAATTTATTGAGGATATATTTCACTAGGCTGGAAGACAAATGCTGAAGCCAAATTAACCAGCTGCCAGAATGTTGGAGGCTAATATCTATCGTTTTTAACATCGTCATCATCATCATCATCATCATCATCATCATCATCATGTTACAGAGAAATAAGGATAAAATCTGATTAAAAAAAATTTGGGGGGGCGGAAGAGCCACATAATCAATGTTAGTTATCGCATAATCTTTATTAAAATGAGTAATAGAGAACTTAAATAAACTACAGTCATGTGGATAGTAAACGGCAGCCTGGCATTCAGATCTATGTGTTTCAAAAACCATCCTTGTAAACATGATCATATTCTTACTCCCTGGAGCTAAATGATTCAGTTTATGTAAAGGAGGACTTATCAAAATCTGAGTTGGAAAGATCTCCCTTTGGCATTGAGTTCTGGTATTTTAAGAGGGTTTTCAGTATAGAATATAATCTGATAAAGTAAGAGATCATAAACCAGAGGCAGATTTTAATCTATTTTTTAAATTTTGGCTCAGGATATGTGTACTTTAGCTACTTCTCTTTAACCCTTTTAGCAAGGAAAGCCTGAAAAGGGGGCAAATTTATCTATATAACCAGGAGATACTTGAGAAAATTAGGAAACTTGAGAAAATTAGGTTGTCCCAGCTAAAAATGTACATTTTAAAAGATGCATGACATAAAACTTACAGAAATCTTGCATTGTGAACTCTCTATCTTATATCCTGCCAAGAAGGTCTATTAGAACCTTCATCACTACCTGGTAGAATAATGGTTTCCAAAATCAATCTAATGATATGCACTCAAGTAGCTTCGAAAGACAACCCCAGGGAGCATTTTCAAAATCCAGACTCCTGGATCTTCTTCCTGAATAATTGATCTGAAATCTCAGATGGTCCAGGATATCCCTCTTTCAAGCAGCTTAAGTGATTGTGACAGTTACCCAATTGAGAATCCACTGTTCTTGAATGTATAAATACTTTTTCTACTATATTATGAATTCAGACAAGATTTATTTTACTTTTTTCCTTTGTGTCATTAAATTTAATATATCATCCTTTTTATTTTAATAGAATTAATTTAATAACTAGTAAACTACTTAACCTGCTATAGTGCTTTCTTACCGCATTCAGGCATATTATTTTTCATTATTTAATTTTCATTACTTGCTTTTCCAAAGCACATAACATACAGAATCAGTGGGAGGCAGAATGAAAATTAATACCCAATCCTATTCACCTAGTACATATAAAGGAGGGTTAAAACAAAATTTTTAAAATAATATACTTTTAAATTATCTCAATGTAAATGCTTGATTTTATTTATGAATAGATTTATTCAGCTTAGCCATACCATAATCTAGGTGGAAAGATAATGTTATTTCTGGTTTACTGTTGTCTCTTTGCTCTCAGGTCATGACAAAAAGAGTATATATGCTGGAGATTTTTTTCATGTGGGAAGTTATTTTCAATATAGTTTAGCTGAAATGTCATCTTAGTTTTAAAGGGAAAGAAAACAGCATGTTAATTTATTGAGCAAGAGAGACTTCTGGTCACAGACTTCAGACTCTAGAGACTGTGGCTTGTAATGAAGCTGTCAGCAGTTGCTACTATGCCTACCCACTAAAGAAATGATGGCATTTCTAGGAAAATCAAAACATATTGCTTTAGTAGAATCTTGTTAAGAAAAACAAAATAATAACAAATAAAATCACAAGTTTTTTTCTTTCACCTCTCTCTAACTTCATGTGCTTCAGTACGGAATAATCCATGTAAATAAATGGGAATTTTTATTTTTATAAAATGCTTTTAAAGGCAGTTTTTTTTTAATTTGATAAATTTTAAGAACTCAAGATTACAAGTCAGAGAATCATAAATTAAAACTTTGTCAATACAAAACAAAAAGTAAAACTAAAAGACAAATCACTACCAACAGCAAATAATACAAAATAACTCATAAATCTCTGAATCAACTATTACCTTTAAAGGTGACAATATGCCTTTAGCTACCTAAAGTATTTTAGCAGCTACTTTAAATTTATTTTAGAAGAAAATAAAAAACTACTTTAAATCATTACAGACGATGAAACTAAGCCATGCCTGATTTTTAAAAATTTTTATGTTGTTCTACATCTCCATCAAGTTGTCTAGTCTTCACTGCCTCAGATGCCTAAGTTGTCTGCATAAGGATTTCCACACCTTCTCTAAAGTTTTCAAAAGTGCAATCAGCCTTTTCTTTGGTAATGTCAGATTTCTACCTGGTTTCTCAGTTCTCAGTATGGTATTATCCTGAATCTACCTCAACAATGTTCCCTTGGACTGTATTTGCATTTAATATTTATTCACAGGGATGATCATAATTCTCCATTTGGAAGAATGGAACAAGAATGTATGGGCCGGGCGCGGTGGCTCAAGCCTGTAATCCCAGCACTTTGGGAGGCCGAGACGGGTGGATCACGAGGTCAGGAGATCGAGACCATCCTGGCTAACACGGTGAAACCCCGTCTCTACTAAAAAATACAAAAAACTAGCCGGGCGAGGTGGCGGGCGCCTGTAGTCCCAGCTACTCGGGAGGCTGAGGCAGGAGAATGGCGTGAACCCGGGAGGCGGAGCTTGCAGTGAGCTGAGATCCGGCCACTGCACTCCAGCCTGGGCGACAGAGTGAGACTCCGTCTCAAAAAAAAAAAAAAAAAAAAAAAAAAAAATTATATGTTGGGTGCACTATGTGTGCTGCCCACTATACTACATATTTTCACATGAACTCAGTTTACCCCTCACAATTCTGAAAGACCATATTAAAAGAATGAAGAAACATAAGGAGTTATAACCTATGCAGATGGAATGAATATCACAGTTTGCTTTTAAATGGAGTAAATTATTTTTAAATGAGTAAATTGTAATTATCTCACAAAATTATTAATTTCAGCAAGGCATTTTTTTCTGTTTTTGAAAAAGCTATTTATATGAACACATTTATTATAATGTGTAGTATACTTTGGGATTATGAACACCAATGCCAGGTTAATCACATTTGACTCCAATTTTAGAGATAGTAATGCAAGAAAGGGTGAAGTAAGTTTTTAGATGCCATTTCCAATTTATTTTTTTACTTTTCTAAAAGTAATTTTTCATCATTTCCATAGGCTCATCACTACACTCACTTCATAGAAAAGTCTAATGAAAAGGCATTTTGAGAATTTATGCCAATTCTCTTATATGTATATGCGTATGAATCATATAGGTATAACTGTAGTAATAGAACATGTATAATACATATACAAAATATAAGTTTTCAAAAGATGAGAAAGTTTAATGTAAAAAACATTAATAAACATAGCTTTATACTATCTTTATTAGTATAACATGTTTCTAAAATGAACTCCAAAATTCCCGCTTCTGGTGTGACACACTGTATAACTCTCTTGAGTGTGGGCAGAATCTGTGAATAGAATGGCAATATCACTCCTGTGATAAGGTTCAAATCAGTTGACTTGGATTTAACCAAGAGGGAGCCTATATTGGGTGGGTGTCAGGGAAACTCCCATCGTTCTAAGGAGGAAGGAGGCATTTGCACTTTACAACCTTGTTGTAAACTGCCTATGGGTCACATAGGAAGGGACTGCAGGTGGCTACTAGTAGCTGAGAATCGTCTCTCACCAACAGCTAGCAAGAAAATTAGAACCTCACTCATGCAGTCAAGGAAATGAAATCTTCCAACAACCAGTTATCTTAGAAGAGAACCCTAAGTTTCAGATGAGAATTATAAATTATTTATGATTGTGGTAATATGCTGAGAAAAGGAGCCGCCCCTCAACCTTCCCCAACCCCCCAACCCACAACTTTCCCCGCCCGCCCCCCCGACATCCACACCCACACACATGAAAGCTACAGGGTTCCTGGATCTGAGCAACATGAGTTAAGGGGAAGTATCCACAATCTTACCTACAGAAACAAACCCCTTTCTTCTTGTCCTCTTTGCTCTACTCTCACCCTAGGACAGCAAGGAAGTTGATGCTTAAAGGGATTAATAATTTCATCTGAATATGAACTACATGACACTAACTCTTATTTGAATAACAACTTATTATTCAATGTCTTCCAATGCTAACATTTTTATTTCTTTTATAGTATTCAGACATCTTTAGTAAAGTATTGATGCTGTACTAACTTTGTAGATTTGTAACGTAAGTTCTTCAAACCTAAAAACATTTTGAGGGGTTGGTGTGATAGTGCCCACCCACGCAGACACTTAAAAAGCTGAGGTGGGAGGACTGCTTGAGCCCAGGAGTTTGAATACAGCCTGAGCAACATACTGAGACCCCAGCTCTAATGAAAACCTCAAAAAGTACAAAAAAAGTTGTGAGTGGTAAAACTGCTGAGTTTGTGTGAAACACACCTGGGCTCCAACTACTTAATCCTCCTGGGGAGAAGTCACAGCGGATAATTAGGCAAACTCTGTGCTATGTTAGGATGAGGTAAACACCTTCCTGTGTTAAGACTATACTGCCTAATTCAATATCTCAACATTTTGTGGTTGTGATTATGAAACTTAGGAAAACAAAGTTGGATCCACATGTAGTAGTTAGGTAAATCGTTATAAGTAAAACAAAAATAAAAGATAGTACTTTATGAAGATCACATTAAAACTCATTATTAATAAACGGCAGTTCTTCTGGTTGAATTTCCATGGCCTTTTTCTGAAAGACTTCATATTATTTTAAAGTATTTGCATCAAATTGCAGGATAGCATGTGTGTGTCTGTCTGTGTATGCATGTGTGTGTGTTTGTCTGTGTGTCCCTTACCTTTAATAAATAATACCATCTTAAAGATTATATATATATAGAGAGAGAGAGAGAGAGAGCTGATTCAAAAGTAAGAATATACTCTGTTAGCTTTTTTCTTCCATGAGAAATGTATGTCATAAATAGAGTTTGAGAGCCACTAGTCTAATTCACAACAGTTAAATTTAAATTTATTTTCCTTGCCATTTTAAAAAAACTTAATACTAAATGTCAATAGTAAACAAGGTTATGGCAGGAATAGCCTACTTTTTAAATTACACTGCTATGGCAATTATGTCTTATTTTATTCAGGATGTGAAGGAAACATGTTACCTTAACACAATGAAAGAGTTTGAAGTCTTGTCATATTTTTTAGGTCAATTCTTGTTTCCTATACTCCTTAAAATACAAATATTTATTATGCTTCATGTCCTTTTCACGTTACAACTCTCTGAAAAATTATAGGTCTCAGAGCCATTCAAGTGTTTATCATGGGAAGAGGTATAGATTTGACAAACAGCATAAAATTCCTACTTTATACATTTTTAATTATTTTTGCAGTAAATTCCAACGTAGGGAAGCCAAGTAAAGCAGATTTTTGAAAAATTTTTGTCTTCTTACTGATAGTTATATAGATACTATAACTAGTCTCAGTCAACAATTCTTTTGGTGGGCTTTTACATTTCAATACAAAAAAAATCCACAGCAATATTAATAAAGGCTCATAAAGTGCACTAAGAATTCTATCATAGAGACATAAATATTCATTATTTGAGAACTCTACAGAATGTAATAAATTTCTAAAAAAATTAAAATATTAACAGACAGTTTAACAAAATGGGGGTGGTCAGAATTTTAGTTTATAAATGTAATTTATACTGGGAAAGTCAGTTTTGTGCTGTGGTGAATATTTGACCTTCCACTGTCCCTAGAATAAGGTCATATAGCATGAAACTCTATGTCAGAGATTAGCAGGCTTTCTCCTTTATTTCTTTCTGTAACATAAGGGAGCCCCGTACTCGCTGCATGCAGCATTACTTCAGGAGTGTATAACTATATTTAAATCATTTATATATTACATTTTACAAATGTAATAGGGAAATGTGTTCTTTTGTATTCATGGTTAAGAGTTGGAACAGATGGCAAAAAGCTCAGTTTAAACTAATATGAGCATTAAAATAACTGATATTGCATGCATTCCTTGATATAACAGAAGTTTAGTTCACTATAAAATGGGCTTATAACTTTCTAGAATATATTAAACATAATGTTTCTTTAGCAACAGTTTTTTCCACATTAGGAATTTTGCTATTAGGATGTATCCAGAATAAACTTTCAAAGTTAAAGAATGTAGTAATTCCTTTAACAAATATTTACTGAGCACTTATTATTTTCAGGTACTGTGCTTAATATTGAGTTGCTTAAAAAGACTAATAAGGCACGGTTCCTGCTTCAAGATAAGAATATCATCCGATGAAGGAGATGGAGACTTTACAAAACACTGACAACACATGGAACATTTGAAACACCTTTGTATTAGTCATGGTTCTCTAGACGAGCAGAACTAATAAGATAGATGTATAGATAAGGGGGAGTTTATTAAGGAGTATTGACTCACACAATCACAAGGTGAAGTCCCACAATAATCGGATATCTGCAAGTTGAGGAGCAAGGAAGCCAGTCTGAGTCCCAAAACCCCAAAAGTAGGGAAGCCAACAGTGCAGCCTTCAGTCTATAGCTGAAAGCCTGAGAGCCCCTGGCAAGCCACTAGTTTAAGTCCAATAATCCAAAAGCTGAAGAACTTAGAGTATGATGTTTGAGTGCAGGAAGCAGCCATTACAGGAGAAAGATGAGACTGGAAGACTCAGCAAGTATGCTCTTTCCATCTTCTTCTGCCTGCTTTATTACAACTGTGCTGGAAGCTGATTAGACAGTGTCCACCCAGATGGAGAGTGGCTCTGCCTCTCCCCGTCCACTGACTCAAATGTGAATCTCCTTTTTGGTGACACCCTCACAGACGCAACCAAGAACAGTACTTTCCATCCTTCAATCCAATGAAGTTGACACTCAATATTTAAGCATCAAAACCTCTATCTGTAGTGACTGTGTCTGTGGTATTTCCATACCACCCAGAATCTGAGCCTTCAATTCTGTCAATTACAAATTGTCAATGGAGCCTACATCTGGAGCCCAGCCGGGACACTCTGTCCTTTTGTATAGGGATGGATAGCTGAGAATAAATTAATTTATGACTCATACATTTGCTATATCCTTTCCATCAAACAACAGAAGAGTTAAAGAATTTTTTTTTTAAAATCACCATTGAGCAATCATTTGAAAATACAAAAAGACCTTTTCACATGATGAACCATTCTACCAGCCACAGTATTTTTCTTGGCATCTTATCTTGCATGTAATCATGCCCCAAGAAGAATATTTTAGTCATATCTTTGAACAAATTATTGCAAGATCCAAATTCTACTAAATTTCTATAGTTCTTACATGCATCTCAAATTTCCCATTCCTCTATGCTTTTCTAATGTGTTATTGCCCTGACCAAGGACACCTGCAAAGAATCATTCCTAATATCTTTTTGTGTCCTTTCTCCTTGTAAACTCCTATTCATGCATCAGAACTTGACTTAAAGGTCACTTTTTCAGGGTATGTCTTCCCTGATGTACAAATTAGGTTAGATTCACCTGAAATATCTTTATTTAAAATTCTTCATTTTAAGAGCATTCATTTTTATTTGTTTTAATTCATTGCTTAACACCCATTATGTGCAGCAAGAAAACAAACACAATAATTAGTATATAATTACAGTAGAGAAAACTCTAATATAATCTTCCTCTTATATTAATAAAACACTTTCTTACTTTGCTATATTTTTCTTATATCCGTTTCTATTGGGGATATTGTTTAAAACAGTGATAGGTGAAAAAGAATGCAAAACTTAAGATTTAAAATGCATACTAAAAATTCTTTATTTAAATGAGTACGTTATAGTCTTTCTTGTGATTCACTAGTTATATCTACTTCCTTTTGCTATTTCAGAGATGTTGTTAAGAAAGCAGCACCACAGAGTTAATGTGTTTTTAATTTAGCCAGATTTCTTTCTGAGTGCTTTTTAAGTTTGGTTGATAAACCAATCTAGTTTCTTCACAGGTGCTGCCATACTGTAAGATAGTACTTCGTGACGAGTAGTTTTACATTATTTTTTTCCTTGATGCCTCACTGATGATTCCAAATAAAGTTTACTAGGTAATTTGGAGAATATAGGGCAGTTTAACCACACAGAATGTCATACAGGCTGCTGCTGAGTCTTTCGCTAATCTAATGAAGCTCTCTAAAGTTAGAGGCAAATTGTTTACTTAAAACATTAAAGAATTGTTTTGCAGTATTTAAGTAAAAAGGAGTAAGCAGTGGGAATAGAGAAAATTGCATCTGCAGTTCTTAAAAAGATTTTATATCAAAATCACTGGATATGAAAGTCATGATCATTCAAACGTGCACACCTGCTTACATTTGATGGTAACATCAGTCTTTCAAATAACCATCTATATTCTCCACATATACCTAATTCACCTGCACTAAAGGTTTGCTTTGATGACTGCACATTCAAATTTCTGCAGATGTTCTTAGAGCATATATTTATGAAAATAACATTCAAAACAGCCTATCATTTAAAATTTACTTGGATGTAATAACTGTATGTGGGCAAATATATTCATTTCTTTACAAATAAGAATTTATTTTGCTAATTCAATTAGATCTTTTACAAAGGGAGTCTAGTCTATAAAATATTAACACTGACAATATTCATGAAAACTATATTAATATTTCTATATTAACTATGAAAGATACATTACATTATGTATTGAACACTAATATCATTTCACTTACTTTTGACAAACAAGTGTATGACTTCCATGTAAGAGTTCATTGTTCATATATGAATAATGCATTATATTTATATGATATACTATAAAACACTTTGATATTCACACTATTTTGTTGGGTTCTAGAAATACTGAACATTAGTAGAAGTACTACTAGCTCTATATTGCAAGTAAGGAAACTGAGGCTCAGATCAGTTAGATAATTTATCAGAAGTCAAGTAGCTAGTAAATGATTGGGTCATAGATTAACTCTGGGCTTTCTGTTTTCATGGCCTGTACTCTCTCTCCACTGAAAAATATGATTATTCAATAAATGATGCTAAAACAAATGGACATTACATTAAAAAAAAGACTTGAGACATAAGTCATATACCCTTCACAAAATTAACACAAAATGGATAACAGACCTAAATATAAAGTGCAAAACTGTAAAACTCCTAGAACACAGCATAGGTAAAAACTTATATGACCTTAGATATGGTGATGACTTTTTAGATACAATACCAAAGGGAACAATCTATGAAAGAAAGAATAGATATGTTGGACTTCGCTAAAATTAAAACTCCTGCTCTGCAAATAATTCTGCCAAGAAAATGAAATGACAAACCACAGACTGAAAGAAAATATTTGCAAAAGCCATGTATAATAAAAGACCATTATCCAAAATATTCAATGAAGTCTTAAAACTCAACAATAAAAAGCAAAAAACTTGAGTAAAAAAAAAAAATAGTATTTGGCCTGAACACACACCTCATTAAAAAGAATACACAGATGACAAAGAGCATATGAAAAGATGCTCCACAATATATGTCTTTTGGAAACTGCAAAATTAAAACAACAATCAGATAACCTGCAAGCCTATTAGATGGTCAAAAATTCACAGCACTGGCAACACCAAATGCTGGCAAGGATGTGGAGCAATGGGAACTCTCTTTCATTGGTGGTGGGAATGCAAAATTGTACAGCATTTTGGAAGAGAGTTTGGTAATTTTTGGTAAAACTAAACATTCTCTTACCATATAATCCAATAATCATGCTCCTTGATATCTACCAAAGGAGTTGAAAATATGTCCCATCAAAAACCCAAATGTAGGCTGGGAGCGGTGGCTCATGCCTGTAATCCCAGCTCTTTGGGAGGCCATGGCGGGCGGATTGCCTGAGGTCAGAAGTTCGAGACCAGCCTGGCCAGCATGATGAAATCCCATCTCTACGAAAAATACAAAAATCAGTCAGGCATGGTGGCAGGCGTCTGTAACCTGAGCTACTCGGGAAGCTGAGGCAGGAGAATTGCTTGAACTCAAGAGGCGGAGATTGCAGTGAGCCGAGATAGTACCATTGCACTCCAGCCTGGGTAACAGATCGAGACTCTGTCTCGAAATGTGTGGATCTCAAAAAAATTGGATTTTTACAGTAGTTTTATTTGTAATTGCCAAAATTTGAAAACCATCAAGATGACCTTCAGTAGGTTTATGGATAGCTATACTGTGGTACATCCAGTCAATGGAATATTATTCAGCAGTAAAAATAAATGAGCTATCAAGTTATGAAAAAATTTAGAGGAAACTTGAATGTATATTATTGTCAGAGTGAATCTGAAAAGGCTACATACTGACTGTGTTAGTCCCACTATTTGACATTCAGATAAAGGAAAGTCTGTGGTGACAGTAAAAATCAGGTGATTGCCAGAGTGTTGTGTGGGAGAGGGATGAATAGGCAGAACACAGAGGAGTTTTAAGGTAGTGAAATTGTTCTATAGAATACTACAATGGTTGACAGATGTCATCATATATTTGTCCAACCCTAGAATATACAACACAAAGACAGAACTCTAATGTAAACTATGGAGTTTGAGTTACTATGATGCATTAATGTAGTAGGCTTGTTAGTTTTAGCAAATGAAACACTGACTGGGGATGCAGATAATAGAGGAGTCCATGCATGTTTGGGGCAGGGAGAATATGGGAAATTTCCATATTTTCCCTTCAATTTTGCTGTGAATCTAAAACATTTTCTTAAAAATTACTTTTATTTCTACATGATGCTTAATATTTGGAAAGTCACATAATTTCTATAAATTTCTAGGTTGTATAATTTTTAACTAATCTGCTGGCATTTATGTGAATCTGCTATATAAAATATGACATTGATTATTTTATATGTTTTATTCTCAAATAAAATGAGGTTTTGCTATAGTTAATGCATCTCAAGATGACATGCAATATAGAAACTAGTAGTTTTCTCTAAAATAATTGATGCAGCTACAGACTATATTACCTATAGTCCTTGAAGTTCGATATGACCAAAGACTAGTTTAAGGCCAGGGAAACGTGAATGGAAGCAACATGTTCTACTTCCTGGCTATGTCCTTAAAAGAACCTTACTCTTTCTCTCTCCTTTGCAAATTATTAGTATGGACATGTTTGTGAGAGTCAGAGAAGCCATTTTGGACTCAGAGAAATAAATTTTTCTCATGAAGATAGCAAAATGACAACAAATTAAACAAAAAATGAAAAACCAGAGTTAAAGAGGCAAAGACCAAGACACCATGGAGTAGGTCCACGTTAGCATTTGGGAATACCTTTGCACTGTAATATGAAAGGGAAAATTCTATCATTTATAACCAATGTTATAATTGGGCCTTTGTAATAGCATCCAGAGCCTATATTCTACTTATATATACACACACATACACAAAATAACGAGGGTTACAACTAATTCAGGAGTTGCTTTTTTATGTGTTATAAATGTTATTATAAATATATATATATAATTTAGATACATATTTATTGCAAAAATAAATGCAAATTTTTCAGATGGACAATTTAATGAATTGATAACAGCTTTCTCTTTGAGAAATGTTTATCTTTTTTACTCTGTTTAAATGAGGTTTCTCTGAAAGCAGCTTTCTCTTCAATTGAGAAATGTTTATCTTTTTTACTCTCTTTAGATAATGTTTCCAGGATTCTTGACATAAAGGGTAATAGTTTCCACTGATTCCGAGAAATCTAAATCTACCATGCCTCTCAAGCCAAAACCAGTTACATGGTAGATTGACAAATATCAAATTAATTTGAATTAAATGAAAAAAATAAGTGGTTATTTAATCTGAATTAGTTGGTATCTTTTTCTACATCATTAATAATGTTGGAACAATCAATGCTTCTATCCTCTACCTCTTCTATTCCCTAGTTACACTTCTATTTTCTAGCTATACCGTAGCATGTCTCAAATGAATATCTACAGCCAAAAATTATTTCCTTAACTCAAAATTCATATGCCCTACTGTCTACTTGGCTCTTCCACTAAACATATCTAAGATAAAACTCCTCATTCTTTCCACCTAAAACTAAAGCTTACTACAAACACAACCATCCCAATGTTCATTGACAATAACTCCATTGTTCTAGTTTTTATGTCCAATAACCTTGCAGGCAAAACCTTTTGAAATCATGTTTTTCTTTTTTCCTTTTCTTTTCATCTTACTTCACATCCAGGCTACCATAAAATATTTTTGATCCTAGTTTAAAGGTTGTCCAGAACACAGCCTGTTCTTCATATCTTCATTGCTAGTACTGTGCCCCTATGTCATCTTATCTTCCCAGAGTTGTTTCCGTAGCTTTTCAACTGATCTTTCCGCTCCACCCCACATCCACCCATAGTGTATCTAAATGCAGAAGTCTGAGGTTTTTCTTTTTAAATATAAGTTGGATTACATAAATCCTCTATTCAAAATCCTGTTACTGCCTATCCCTTTACCTAAAATAAAAGTCTAAAGCTTTTAAATAACCCATAAAGCCTTACATGAACATAACCCTTGTTATTTCTCCACCTTTCTCTTCTACAACATTTCCCCTTCCTCGGTTCTAACCACACTGAGTTTCTGGCTGTTTCAGATATAGCAAGCATATTCGCATTTTACTGCCTTTATCCCATCTTTTTCTCTGCCTAGTGTGCTTTTCTTCTAGATATCTATTTCACTAACTGCTTCAGGTCCCTTAAGACTTTGCTTGAATCTTATATTCTCAATGAATACTGTTGTAAATTACATTTTTAATGCCACAACTTATCTCCAGCTTACCATCTGCTCTTTAGATTATTTCAATTTCCTCTAGTCTTTTTTGCTTATCTTTGTATTCATAACATATATCACCTTTTTACATATTATCTAATTTAATTATTTTGTTTGTCATTCATAGTCTCTCACCTTTCCCCTCATATAAGCAGGGGATTAATGAGGCTTGTTCTTTGATGTATTCTACAGCCTAAAGCACATGATACTTACCGAAAAGTATTTGTTGAAATATACACACCTGCTGTATTTAGTCATACTACTGTACATTTTTAAATATATAATATCAGTTAATCCTGTGGTAGGCAAATTCTAGATGGTTTCAACAATCTCTGCTTTCTGATATTTACCCTATTGTATAATGCTTCTTGTTGTGTGTGAGCTGTACCTAGAGAATTGCTTTTAATGAATAGAATATGGCAAAAGTGATAGGTTATCACTTCTATGATTGAGTTATGAAAGACTACGACTTCTGTCTTGCTAGCCTCATGTCTTTTGCCAGCACTCTCTCTTGTCTGCTTCCTTTCTCTCATAAATCAAGCTGTGATGTTGTACTCTCTTAGGCACACACAGCAAGGAACTGAAGAAGTCTTCTGGCCCACAGGTCATCAGCAACTGAGGCCTCAGTATAGCCAGCAAGGAAGGGAATCTTGTTAACAGTCACGTGAATCAGGTAGGAGACTGTTAGATTGGTACCAAAGAAATTGCATTTTTTTTTCTCCCCTGAAAGTAATGGCAAAGATGGCAATTAACTTTTGCACCAACCTAAATATCTATCTATCTATCTATCTATCTATCTATCTATCTATCTATCTATCTATCTATTTTTTTTCCAGTTGGGACTTCAGATGACTGTGGCCTTGCAAGAGCCCAAGTACCCAAGGAATTAGTACCTAGATTCTTAACCCATAGAAACTGTGAGATAACTGCTATGGTTTTCAGTCACAAATCTTTTGGATTCTTTAGTATGCACCAGTAGATTACCAAAATAATGATCAATATGAAACCATATATTTGCATGAAGACCAAATCCTGCTATAGAAACTGAGGGAACTAATAGTGTTTTTGTTTAGTTTAGTTTAGCTTAGTTTTTTCTCAGTATTTTTATTTCACTTAGCATAATATCCTTTATGGTCATCCATGTTGTTGCAAAAGGTAGAATTTTCTTTTAAAAGCCTAAATAGTATTCCACTGTACGTATAAACCACATTTTGTTTATTTATCTGTTGTTGGAATTTTAGTTGTTTTTTAATATTTTGGCTACTGCAAAACATCTAAATTATCTAAGTTAAGGTTTAAATACTGCTGCTTACAAGCAGAACTCTAATTTTATTTTCTCCAAAAAGTAATGTTGCTACCTAAAGAACTATAATTTGCAGTCTTGCTTACTTCTAGAGGTGAAGAAAAGAAGTCTTCCAGGAAAGATACTTATGTATAGCTAAGTCATATGGACATTGTACCCTTTGGTTCTCTATCTTCCCCACCTTTTTTTTGTTTTTTTACTTATCTGAAATGAAAACATGAGGACTCAACTTTGCCTCTATCTTGGGTGACAAGGAGAACTGAAGTAGGAAGCAATCCTATGCTAAGTGTAAGAGAGAAATAAGACAGCCCACGCTCCACTGCCTTCCCCCACCACCAAATGTGAACCTATCATTCAACCCACAGCAGACTTTATAAATGAGAGACAAATGAATCTCTAATGTGTTCTTGCAGCTTATTTGCTTTTTTATTTTAGGAACTGAATCTTAATTGTAAACTGATACAGTGTCTCTATTTACTTTGCTTTGGTGTCCTAAGTAGAAACTATAAATACTATTTAGACTTATTGTAATAGGCAAAGGGCATATTTTAAATCATATTATGGATATCTGCAACTTTGTATCTTTTAGTTTTACAGCATGTATTGTCATAGTTATTATTGTAATCACAATGCACTAAAACTTTACATAATTTTCAACCATATATTAATACCAAAATAACATAAATACATTATTTTCTCTTTCTCAGCTCCTCTCACTATCTATATATGTACTTCCTTTATATTATTCTTAACTTCTTAGGTGCGGAACAATGGTTTAAATGACCATGGATTTCTTATCAGACATTTATGACAGTCAGAAGACCATGAAACAGCATCTGGAAAGTACTAAAGGAGAACCACCGAGCCAGAATTCTATATCTAGCAAAAATATATTTCAGAAATGAAGACAAAATAAGAAAATTATCAGGTGAAGGTAAACCAGGAGTATTTATTGTTGACATATCTAAAAGAAATGTTAAAATAAGTTTTTTAGGCTAGAGGGAAATGCCAGGGGGAAATATGAACCTTCAGGAACAAAGAAAGAAAAACAGAAATGGTAAATATCTAAATTAACATTTTCATTTAACATTTAACATTACATTTAACAAAAGTAGAAAAGACAATTTTTCTACTGTTAGTTTTTTAAAAATATGTATAACTCTTGAAAGAAAACATTCTTATCTGGTGGAGTTTTCAATGTACATTCGTGTAATATACATGACAACTATAACATGGAAGCCACTAGGGGATAGTGAAGTGATGTATGGGACTATAAGTCTTTCACATCTTACTTGAAATATTACATTTTTAACTCAAGAAAGTGTGATAATTTAGAAACATATATTGTAATCCCTAGAAAAAATACAAAAATATAAAAAAGCCTACAGATTAATTAAACAGTATACTAAATACTTACAAAAAAAGGAGAAAATGAGAAGTAGAGGGACAAAATAAGAATATGCACTATATAGAATATAGTATTTGAATTACTAGACCATAAGTTCTAGCCCATAAAATTAAGTCCGTGATGTGAGAAAATTTTCGCTTAAGAGAAAATGGAGTAAGCCACAGAGTAGAAGATTCAGGGCAGATGAGTGAACCCTTAAAATGATAGAGACACAAACTCTCCCTCCAAAAAATCAATGAATCCAGGAGTTGGTTTTTTGCACCCACATCATACTTATCAAAATTGACAGTTTTTTTTTTATAAAAAGTAAATGTGAGCAACTCCTCAGCAAATGTACAAGAAACAAAATTATAACAAACTGATTCACCACCGTCTCACATCAAAACTAGAACTAGAAGAGAGAAGCTGAATTGGGTAGACAGTAAATTACAATGAACAAATAGAATATTGCCTTTTGTTTACTATCATTCAAAGTATTATGTTGTATACTATTACTTGAAAATGCTATGAACCATAGAAGTGGATTTTTCCAAATCATAAAATTCACTAATCTAACTTAATTATGGTGTTTATAAATACTATTGATAATATTAGTAAACACTTTTAATACATTTTTTTATCATATAAACATTTTGGTACATGTTATTTATCTTAAGTGCCAATAGTTTTTTGTATTTTAACTGCATCTAGCAAAGTATTTTCCTAAAATATTAGAACTTTTATCAATGGTGCATACTTTACCTCTTTGTAAAGTTAAGCTAATGTTCTAATTTTTTAAGTTGTTCCCATTAGGCCCCCAATTGTAGGATGTAGTGGAATAAAATGATAATCTCAGAAACTTTAGACCCTTAAAAGTTAGACCTAATAACCACCTGGCTCCCGTTTGAAAATCCTAGAGGACAAAAAACAAATGAAGTAACATACCATGCTTAGGATAGGAAGAATTTCAATATCGTGGAAAAATGGCCTCTATACTTTGTCTCCTTCTTATGTGTCTGCCTCCAGTAATTGTAGGCCATTTGAAGATTATTGTTGCTGGTATTCTGGTTTCCTAGAAAATGAGACAGATTATAAGGTCTATGAAAAGACTTTATTTATGTAGAATTTTCATTAAATTTGCTAAAGAGAAGTGCCTTAAGGAGGTTTTCTGTCTTTGGCAAATATATTTATTGGTGACCAGATTCTTTTTTGCCTTACTTTCACAGTTATTTCTCTAACATCTGAGGTTTTGGTAGTCCGATTTTTAGCTAAGTATGGTATTTAATTCAACTCAAAGTCTATATTCATTAAAGAAGGCTTACATTAAGAAAAATGAAGTTCTAATTTATTTTCATCCATCTCTATATATATTATTTTTGTGTTATATAACTAAAAATCTTATAGTATAGATTTTTTTTTCTTCTAGCTTAAAAGTTCTAAGTGTTCTATCTTAGTAATATGATTTATTCTGGAAGAGAGAGCTGAATTGGGTAGACAGTAAATTACAATGAACAAATAGAATATTGCCTTTTGTTTAATATCATTCAAAGTATTATGTTGTATACTATTACTTGAAAATGCTATGAACCATAGAAGTGGATGTACATGTTTATTTATCTTAAGTGCCAATAGTTTTTTGTATATAACTGCATCTAGCAAAGTATTTTTCCTAAAATATCTGTGGTTCTAAATTTTTTTAAGTTGATTCCCATTAGGCCCGCCCAATTGTAGGATGTAGTGGATGGTTAACAAATACTTTCCAGTACAAACTAAGATATTTGCACTTTCAAGTTTTATATTAGAAGCAGTTTTGAGTCTTAGTAGTCTTATGAAATTATGATTAAATGACCAACAGTTATAAATTTTGAGTCACAAATATTTAATTATAGTCAGATGAAAAGAAGAAAGAAAAATAATTGGAAAAAGATCTTTCACAGGAAGCATGTCTTATTGTTAGTACAAAAGAGAAATAAAGGAGAAAGAGAGGAAGAGAGGGAGAAGCTAGATATTTATTTATTTATTTATTTAGAGATGGAGTCTCGCTCTGTTACCCAGGCTGGAGTGCAATGGGGCAATCTCGGCTCATTGTATCTTCCGCCTCCCAGGTTGAAGTGATTATCCTGCCTCAGCCTTCTAAGTACCTGGTATTATAAGCATACGCCACCATGTCCGGCTAATTTTTTGTGTTTTTAGAAGCGGCAGCGTTTCGCCATGTTGGCCAGCTAGTCTCGAACTCCTGATGTCAAGTGATCCACCTGCCTCAGCCTCCCAAAGTGTTGGGATTACAAGCGTGAGTCACTGCACTGGGCCTGATTTTTTTTTTTTTAAATGTAAGTAGGAATGGAGGGCAATAACCAAGAAATCTGAAATGACATCCAGACAGCAAGTAATGCCAACTCTGACAAACCACTGCTGTGATCAGAGTTTGCACCTCTTTAAGATTTCAAGTATTTATTTTTTCTTCAGGCATAATCCCATCAGAACATTTATCACTGATACAGATTTCTTTATAGCTGAAAGTTTACTCATTCCCAGAGATTGATGGAGAAAATAATGTTACAATTAAGAAAAAGATCTTGTACCTGTCATAAGAAAAGAGACACCATTTGGAATAAGAAGACCAAGGATCTGCTGTTTACTGCCTTCAAGAGCCTTGAGAAACTGCATAAAGCAGTCTTAAGAGGATGAATTCAAATCATGGCAATATTGCATAATAATGTTATTTTTAAAAGATTAAAAGAAATTCTGCCTGCTGCATCGTTTATTATTAAAGTGTATATTAAGACTTTCTAAATTTGCTTCCCTAAGATAGAATGATGTTCAATCATTTTTGCTTTAATGAATAAAGTCTATCTTTAACAAGTAATTGCAAGTGGGACAGAATTGGGCCTTTTCATGTCAAATATACTTGAGACATGAGGGTTCACAAAATCTGACTATGGAGAATTTGCATAATAGGATTCACTGTGCAACAGAAAGCAGAAATTTCCATCAATGGATAAATTGAAAAGCAAGATTGTGTCACAGGTTTTTTGTTTCTTTGCTGCTATATAATGCCATACTCCCTTCTGACCCTTGTCCAAAGTCTCCCCAGGGTAGACTATACTAATGAGATCCTTTTTCAGCAAAAGAAAGTCAGGAACAGAAATGTTAAAACCTCCCCCTTGACTAGAAGTAATTAAGTACCTAAACTACAAATACACACCCTTACGTCTGGGGAGGTTAAATTGATTTTTTGAATTGTATAAATGACAAGGATTCATACTCTGGCTTTTCATGTTTCTTTTTTTATATAAGAAAGCCCATCATTTAACAGTAAATAGAGGTTTTCTAGTGTGTCAAATGGGGATATAGTCAGATTAATGGAGAATTCAATGCTACACATGCTTTTACCCTATCTCTTTGTACTTTTGCAAGATGTGGACACTTTTAAATGCATTAGTTTCTTCCTGCATTGTACAAAGCGAATAAATAGATAAGTTCTTTGCATTCCAACCAGTCAATCATTGAAATATATGCACAAAAAGTAGATGTATAAAAACACATGTAAACTGATCAAGTGTCCTAAAAATACATTTAAAATAAAAATACAAAGTTAAAAGTTAAGCACTTAACTGAATATATGTTAACATGCATTATAAAAATAGTAAACTCATATAACAGAGAGAGTATAGCTTGAAAATTAAGGACTAACGTCAGAATGCCTGTTTTCAGCTCCCCAATACTCCTACGTATTTGCAATGTAACTTTTGACAAACTTCTCAAACTCGTTAAAACTTAGCTTCCTCAGTTGCAAAATGGAAAGAAATTTATCACTAACTCAAACGTTGGTTTTAGTGATTAAATAAAATAGAGTAAAAAGTTTTTAGTAGAATACTCAGGATACAAAATTCTATAAATAATTACCAAATAGAATTTGGTTGCAAAATGGTCACAAAGATAATTGCAGAGAATATTGGAAAAATAATTGACAAAAATTTATATATTATTTAAAAGATTCAAGTTTATAATGCAAGCAGAAAAATGCATAAAGTCATTATAAAATTTAGGTGTTAATGTGATTTTTACTACACAAGTTGGAATAACTGCATAATTTCAAATATAATAAATTGTTAGTTATCAATTTGAAAAGATTTATGAAAAAAAGCCATGATTTTATGATACAGAATCAATATATTGTTTAGAAAGTATGCATTATATTTCATTTTATTTATGGTCTCTCTTTTCTTGATATACTTAACATTTAAAATATGTTTTCAAGGGTATATTTTTCAATGTCCCTATAAATAATTTATGTTAATAGAAAAGCAGAAATTAAAAATGTGATAGCCAATATTTTGGGTACAGCAACTTTCATGACAATCATTTATTTTGAATATGTCTGTCATAAATAAAAATTGACACAAAGTATAAAGTGTCATGAATTTTAAACTATTTAATTATCATCATTATAATTGCCAAGAATTCCTGTGCAGTCGCTATTTACCAAGCATTTTTGTGTTACTTTTTACTTTGTGTGTTAATTAATGTCAATTTTATAGAACTATTTTATTGTGCATATTTAAGGTGTACAGCATGATGTTTTGATATGCAAGTAGATAATGAAATGATTACTATAGGTAAACACATTCACACATCCATCACCTTCCATAATAATGTCTCATTGTACATGTGTGCATGTGTGTCTGTGTGTTAACAGTAACTAAAAATCTACATTTTATCAAATTTTCAATATAAAATATAATATTATGCAATATTCTTTATACATTATGCAAAAATGTAGACCAAGGGTAGATTCTCAAGTTATGCATCTGACAAAGGTTTAATATCTAGAATCTATAAGGAGCTTAAACAATTGAACAAGCAAAATACAAATAACCCCATTAAAAATGGGCACTTCTCAAAAGACACTTCCGAAAAGAAGACATACAAGTGGCCAAGAAACATATGAAACAATGCTCCACATCACTAACCATCAGAGAAACGCAAATCAAAACCACAATGAAATACCATCCCACGCCAGCCAAAATGGCTATTACTAGAAAATAAAAAATTACAGATGTTTGTAAGGCTTTGGATAAAAGGTAAAGCTTATATACTATTGTTGGGAATATAAATTAGTTCAGTGCCTGTGGAAAGTAGTTTGGAGATTTCTCAAAGAACTTAAAACAGAACTACCATTTGACCCAGCCATCCCACTCCTGGGTTTATACACCTAAAGGAGGGGGGCGGGAACATGTTATCAAAAAGACACATGTATTTGTATGTAAAATGCAGAGCTATTCACAATAATAAAGACATGGGATCAACCAAGGTGCCCATCAATGGTGGATTGGACAAAGAAAATATGATACATATATACCATGGAATACTACACAGCCATAAAAAGGAAAAAAAAATTATGTCATTTGTGGCAGCATAGATGGAACTGGAGGACATTGTTCTAAGCAAATTAATGCAGGAACAAGAAACAAATATAGCATGTTCTCACATGTAAGTGGGAGCTAAGCCTTGGGCACACATGAACATAAAGATCTTAGCAGCATACACTGGGGGATACTAGACAGAGAAACGATGAAGCGGGGTATGGACTGAAAAACTACCTATTGGGTACTATGCTGACCACCTGGCTGATGCAACCATCCATATCACAAACCTCAGCATCATGCAATATACTCATGCAACAACTCTGCACATTTAACCCCAGAATCCAAAATGAAAAACAAATAAATAAATAAATAAATAAATAAATATTTGTACTTATTATAAGTGAAAATATACTTAATATTTTCAGATCCTTTATTGATAGTATTTATAAATACAATTGACTTTTGTATATTGAAAAAAATGTTGTCTATATACAACATGGTATACTATGCAGCCATTAAAAAACAAAACAAAACAAAACAAAAAACTCTTGTTCTTTGCAGTGACATGAATGAAACTACAGGCCATTATCATAAGATAATTAATGCATAAATAGAAAACCAAACACTACATATTCTCACTTATACGTGGGAGCTAAACATTGAGTTCTCATGGACAAAAAGAGGACCACAATAGAAACTGGGGACTACTAGAGGAGGAAGAGAGAAAGGGGGACAAGTGATGAAAAGCTACCTACTGGGTGATAAGATCATTGGTACCCAAGCCTCAGCATCATGCAGTATATCCAGGTAACAAACGTGCACATGTACCCCCCTGAAGCTGAAATAAAAGTTGAAAGAAAAATGCAGATAAAAGGAAATATTTTCTTAAAGCATATTAATATATAAAACAGTCTTCAAACTAACTTGGAATTACAAATTTACACATTTTCTTTTAAGAGCATTTCACATTTTCTACTTTACTTCCGAATTTTCAAGTGAGAAATTTTGTTTATAATTTAATTTTCTGTGGATTTTATAAGGCACTACAAGATCATTGTAGATTAAAAATTAAATATTAAATATTCCCTAACTTCAAGTTGTTCATAATTTATCACAGGCACTGAGGTGCATGCCTAAATGGCATACTCATATATAGGAGAGAGGTCAGAGGCCGGTCTAGCAACTGAATTTTGTGGATTGGTCGGTAAGAATTAGAAAAGTAGTTGTGATGTTTATGACAATAGGGTGAAAGAGAGATGTAAAAGATGTCATGTGGGCTGGGCGCGGTGGCTCAAACGCCCGTAATCCCAGCACTTTGGGTGGCCGAGGTGGGCGGATCACGAGGTCAGGAGATGGAGACCATCCTGGCTAACACAGTGAAACCCCGTCTCCACTAAAAATACAACAAATTAGCCGGGCGCGGTGGCGGGCGCCTGTAGTCCCAGTTACTCGGGAGGCTGAGGCAGGAGAATGGCGTGAACCCGGGAGGCGGAGCTTGCAGTGAGCCAAGATTGTGCCACTGCACTCCAGCCTGGGCGACAGAGCGAGACTCCGTCTCAAAAAAAAAAAAAAAAAAAAAAAAAAATGTCATGTGGAGACTGAAAATTATTTTCCTTTTTGAGTTAGATGTAATAGTACGTATTCTTTTTCAGTCTGTTTTAAAGCCCTTAGCCATGAACAGCAATGTATTCAGGATCTGTGGAACAGGTAGCAGCACTGCCAGAGCGAGAAGAACCAAGAAGTGGAAAAGAGCAGTGAACTAAGTAAATCCTTAGATCCATATCATCTCAAATTGGCAAATGGGTTCATATTGTGATTACGTATCAATAATATCAACAAAAAATATTGGTAATTCATCTAAATTTGAAAATTGAGGTTTTTCTGTTTTTTTTTTTGGTTTTTTTTTTGTTTTTGTTTTTGTTTTTGTTTTAAATATCAAAGTCAGTTCCCCACTTACTGCCCGTGGCAATTCAAATTCCCTGATTAACACTGGAACTTTTTGCAAGATTTGAAAATCTTTCTCAAGATCATAATTTATCCAACCTTTGTTTTTAATTTTTCAACTAATTCAAACCTTACAACCATATTGTGCTAATATTAATACCCATTTTAAATAAACTGAGGAACGGGGATTGAAATCGCTTCTCAAATCTATCCAACTATTAATATTAAGTAATGTGAAAAAGAATAAAGCCCAGAATGTCTAAATTATTTAATATCGATTTTTAAAATAAACTCTTGAATTATTCCAGAATAAATTATTCTTTAACATAGTCCTAAGATTAAAATTTTTGTTTTGAAATCTCACATACTTGAAGGACATGTGACTTTTTTATACCACATCTTCATACTCTTAGTTTGAGCAGTGGAATTTTGTCTGAATTAATTAGCAAAGGTATTGCAAGCCAAACCAATAGCATAATAGTGAACACTTCTTCATATATTAAAAAATCAAATTCTATAGACCTACTAAACTATGAAAAATTTAGATTTGTCATTCAACAAACTTACTCTGTGTCAGTACCTGTTTCATCCATTTAGATACAACAGTGTATGAAAACAGACAAAGATTTCTGTTCTTAAAAGTTTACAAAGAGGAAAGCCTGCCAATATAAAAAATGAATGTATAAATTTTGAGGTATGCAAGAAATTAATAAATACTATAAAGAAATAGTAGAGCAAGGCAAGTCTTTTTAATATTATCTAGAATTTTCAAATCTTCTTACGGTTTAAAGTATAGTCACGACACTGTTGGGTAAAGTGAGTAGGGCTGGTGGGTGCCTGCATGTATGCATGTGTGTGTGTGAATAACTGTGTTTTGCTATTTAGAAGAGTTAGGGTGGTCAAACTCTAAATAGATTCACATTGAAATAGTCATCTTCTAAAAGGTCACATGATATATTACCTTAGCTATTTTTTTATACTTGAAATACCTTGGGCAATAACAACTCTTCCCCAATTTGATTTAAATGATAAAAAGAAAGATGAGTGAATGACTATAGTTATAAAAAATGTCTATAACAACTGTCAGCAATCTCCAGCAATTTATGGTACTCTTTGTAAGCGAAATGACTTTATTATAGAGCAAGAGTGGAGCCTTTTCACTTTAAAAGTTACCTACATCTAGCTGCAATTGTTGGTAGGATTAAGCCTCATCAAAAATGAAATTGGGAGTAAGGAAAAATCCTAGAAATCAAAGTTGCAAAACAGAATAGAATAGAAAACTGATCACACTTTGGAGGTTACTCTGACTAAACACTGAAAAACAAAATGCCTTTTGAATACTTATTATTATCATTAACTTTGGAAAGAGAAAGGATCCTAAGTTAATTTAACTGTTAGTCAATTGTACATGAATACATAATACCCTAAATAAATATCTTGTTCATTAGATAAGCATATAGTTTTATGATAAAATTTAAAATCTATGCTTCTATTATGATTCAAATTTACAGACATTTATTTGGAAGACATAGTCATATTATTTTTTATTTTCTATAAAAGTTTTGGAAAAAAATTACTAAAGAAATACTGCATTATAAAAACCACTCTTGCCATTAGAGAACATGTAAGTGTTCTTTCATGTATAAGTAATAAAGAATCAACATTTGCTGCTTTTGAAAACAAAATGAAACACAAGAAGAAATATGTCTAGCTTATAGGGCAATTTGGTAATATTTGAGAAACACAGCCTGACAACTTAAGGGGTATTTTTTAATGTTTATGTATACGTATACATATGCATATATATGTACATATAAGTATATATATCCAACATATAAACATTTATGTATGCATATATAGATATATACACCTATACGTATGTATGTATACATATATAGATATGTACACATATATGTATGTGGATAAGTAGTTAATGTATAAACATGTACGTATGTGTGTGTATATATATATACAAATTTGATAGATACATGCTACTTATAGTATTTATAAAAACACATATTGCTGTAAGTCTTTATTTCTCCAACTTCAATGCAGCAATTAATACAAAATAGGTGCTAAATGATTTTTATTCCTATTGATGCTCTCTTCCCTTCTCTACAAAAAAACCATCATTTGGATTGTTTGTGTTTCTTTTTTTTTCTTCTTCCTGAATTTGAATATATGTTCTCTACTTCCTTAATCAAATCAGGACATTTTACACACTCTGAAATACCCACTTTGAAGTAAAACTAACCATATATTATTGTGAAAATGTTAGAATGTGAGAAATAAAATCTTTCAATGTAAAACAAAACATTCCAAAATAAAACATGCCTATAATCCCAGCAGTGATCCTAACAAACATCAAGGAGACAATGAGGAATATCTAAATGTCTAAAAAGTTAATCTTAATAAGCATCTATTGGCTTATAATGTTATAAATTCTAATGTTTTGTATAGGAAATATGTATATTTCATTTTCTTTTTAAAATTTTCTTGGTAAAAAATGTACAGCTTTCTTTTATAGTTCAGTCTAGAGCGTTATAAAGAAGCCTGAAATAATTGTCTTCTAGACTTAATACCAAGGATCAATGGAATTGGCAAAAAATTTTTTAAAGTTACAAAACTTAGTGTGAGGGAAATGATTGCTCTCATATGCTTTTGTTAGCAGTGTGCATTGACACAGCCTTCTGGAGTTCAGTCTAACAACATACATTAAGAGACAATAAATGTGTGTATTACCCTCTGATGTAGCATTTCCGTTTCTAGAATTCATATTTTTTAAAAAGTCAAAGAGATACACAATATTTAGAGGCAAGAATCTTCATAGCAGTATTATTTGCATACACATACATATACATAAAGAATTAGAAGCATCTACATGTCCAGCAATATGTATATGATTATCATTATACACATACATGCAGACACACACACCCATAATAGAATTCTAGTTAACTATCCAAAATGATTTTGGAGAAAATAAATCATATTGAAAAATATTTAAACTTTCTTTTTAAGTAAAATGGTAACAGCATGATATGTATAAATGATATATTTTATATATTTTTAACTTTTTTTTTTAAGAGATGGGGTCTTGCTATGTTTCACAGGCTGGTCTTGAATTCCTGGCCTCAAGCAATCCTCCCACCTCAGCAATTCCAAACTGCTGGAATTATAGGCATGAGCCACCACCTGTATTTAAGAATTTGTTCTAAATACAATAATGTATTTTTAAAATGTATAATATGTATTATTTATTAGGAGATCATATATTAAAATATTACTGATGGTGAAAATTTTTAGGTTGTAAAATATACTCTTTTTTCTTATTTGAATTTTCTAAATATGTCACTACACACACACACATACACAAGCAAGTCTTCTCTTTCAAAGAACAGAATAAATTGATATAAGTTGTATTTTCACATCAAAGTATTCTTAGACCATTTTCAAATTTGATAAGGATATTTCCACTTCTACATACAAGCATTAGAACAACACTACTCTATTTTTACACAACTTTTTAATCTGCTAAAATAAAAAAAAATCTGTGTAAATACACTTGAGAGACAAAATTTATAGATGTTATCATATTTTAGTAAAGTTATTCTTGAGCATCCAAATACTGCTATCAATTCTGTCTTTAATTTTCAGCAGATTGACATAGTTATTTATAATGTCTTCTCTAATAATTAACTTGAAAAAGTTGATGCATTTTTATTTCTAATTATATATATATATATATATATATATATACTCTTGGGATAAGGATAATCTCTTTAAAAAATGAAAAATTCGAAGGATTGAAGTTTACATGAGTATGATCTTAGTAATTTACATTTTCTACCTTCTAAATTTATATGTTGTTGAAGAGAATTCCAACCTTATTTATTCTTGAGAAAGTATTAAAAAATATACCATTTTCAAATATCTTATAGAATTTTTACAAATGTTTTCTTACTTAAAAGTTTTCAACTTGTTAGACCAAATTTTCTCTAACTTATAAAGTCTATTTTCATGGGTGAAGTTGCAAAGGTTGTCAGAGATTAATGAAAAGGTCCAGTGAAGTTACAGTCATATATGATACAATTCATATTTTTGTTTATGTCACAGAACTTACAATTTTATATTTATTTACCAGAGTAAATGTAAATTTTGTAATTTGTTTTATGTGACCAATTCTACTTGTTTATACATTCAAAGGAGAATAGCTGGGTCTAATGCTAACATTCCATTCATGTATTTACTTACAAATATATAATGATACATAAAAGTTTAAAGCATTTGTTTGTCTTAATCGCTTCTGACTGTTACAACAAAATATGAGAGACTGAGTGATTGTAAACAACAGAAATTCATTTCTCACAGTTCTGAAGTCTGAGAAGTTCAATATCAAGGATGGTTAGAGCCTTCTTCTTGTTGTGTCCTCACATGGCAGAAGCGGTGAAGGAGCTATCTGGGTTTCCTTTATGAAAACACCAGTCCTGTTCATGAGGTCAGCACCCTCATAAACTAACCACCACCCAGAAGTCCCAGCTCCAGATATCATCACATTGCACATTAGGTGTCAACAAATGAATTTCAGGGAGGCATAAACATTCAGTCTACAGCACTGTTTGCTATGAGTGAGCAGGAATAAAAACAAGAGATAATTTCTCCTTAATAGTGGCTATTATTTAATAAATACCATTTTACCCCCCAAAATTATGAGTTTGAAATATTCTATAAAACATGTAATTAGATGAGTGTGTATTGTTTCTATTCTAAATAGAAAAGTCAAGATTCTTGAAAGAAAATAAAAAGGTTTTATGGAATGTAAATAATTAGAAGTACAATTTATCTAGAAAGGTATGTTGGGTGCAAAAAATGAAAGTTTTGAGGGTAAAGACAATGAAAATATATCTATTCATTAGACAAAAGGGGCTCCTTTGCAATATGGAGAGTGATTCTATTATTTTCTGAATCAATTCACTCCAACATATTCTTATGGCACTTACTTATTTTCAGAACTTTAGACTTTAGTAGAGACTGTAAGTCTCCTACTTGGTTTCATTTCTGCCTCACTCATCCATGCCTTTCCAGCCATTCTCCATGGTGTCATTAGAGTGATCTTGATGTTAAGACAAGATGGCCTACTAGATGCAGTCAGGAAGTTCCACTTGCACAGAGAGAGACCAAAATATCAAGTACACCAACATATTTTAAACAAATATTTAAAGAGAAAACAACAAGAGTTGTTAGAGATGCAAGGTAAACACTGCAGCTAAAGAGTAAAAAAGCATGAAACCTTGTGCAGGGTTGCTGAATGCCAGGGCTAGTTTCCAGTCCTGATCAGCTTCTAGGGAAGGTGTGGGAAAGGGATGGTGAGGTGGACCACTCTCACTGCAGACCTCTGGGATCCCAGCTACAAGAGATGCCATGACACCGAAGACATTTGAACTGACAGAGGGATCAGCCCAGAAAGTAAACAGAGACAGAGACCCATCCTGCAGAGCCCAGGAGCTTCTGTGTTCTGAGAGAGCTGCAGTGGAACACGACCACAGGCACCCTTCTCTAGAGGCTTTCTGTCTTTCTCTGAAAAGCTTTATCTAACACCAGCTGGTCACCAGGCCAAGAGAGAGCAGGACCAACTTTCCCGCAGGACTGGGTACATCTTTTCTGTATGTTCCCCTGCCTGCTAGCCTGGCTCAAGATCCCTCCCTGGCTACTTTCACAGAAGCATGTGCACAGTACAGCCTCTGCTGTCCAACCTGGTGCTTTGCCTGTAGTCCCACCTGAGTACTTTCCCAGTGGACTGAGAGTAGTTTGAATCCCCCAACACAGTCAATGTCTGATCCCGAAGGGCAAAAGGATGTAACTGATTGTTGATCCCAATCCTTCAGGGCTGCAGCATGCAGCTTGGGAGGATCCCCCACACTCAGAAAACTAAGAGGATATAGACATATGGGTTTGTGGACCGGCGTGGGAGTGGGCTTTGCCTCCAACCACAGGGCTGGTCCAGGAAGAGTGAGACCTGTCACTCAACCTGACAGCCTTTCCTGAGAGAGCTCAAATGCCCAGAACATCTGCCAAAGGAAATGTGGACATGGCACCAGTGATCAGAGGAGGTTCTCCCAATGCCCAAGAGCAGGCCTGGTGAGTGGGGTCGGGTCTCTCCCCAATCCACCAAAAAGCACCACTGTGAATTCAATGAAATAAAATATAGCCACACAGCTGATCTGGAGGCAATCTCCTGGCCACTACTCTTAAGTACCATCTACTAGATTACAGTCCAAATTACAACACCAAATATATTCTGCCAATATATACCACCTGTGACACCCAAGGCAAGAATTCAGCCACAAATAAAAATCCTGTATAAAGCCTTTTCCTTCTAAAGGACTCAGAAACAAAGCTTACTGACTATACTAAACTCACACCACAGTTAAAAGAACAAAAGCTTCTGATGAGAAAGAATCAGCATAAGAACTCTTACAATTCAAAAAGTCAGAGTGTCCTCTTACTTCCAAATGAGTATGCTAGTTCCCCAGCAATGTTTCTTAACCAGACTGAAATGACAGACAGATAATTCAGAATCTGGATGATAAATAAGCTTACCGAGATTCAGGAACAAGTTGAAACCCAGTCCAAGAAATCCAAGGAATCCCATTAAAATGTTCTAAGAACTGAGAGGAAAAAAAAAAAAAATAGCCATTCTAAGAAAGAACCAAACCAGACTTCTGGAATTGAAAAAATCACTACAGGAATTTCATAATACAGCCTGTAGCATAAATAGCAGAATATACCAAAGTGAGGAATACCAGAAACTGAACATTAGTTCTTCAAGTCAACTGAGAAATTAATAAAGAAAAGAAATTTAATGAACAAAATCTTCAAGAAATATGGGACTATGTAAAGAAATACAACATTTTACTCATTGGCATTCTTAAGAAAGGAGAGAGTAAGCAACTTGGAAAATATATTGGAGGATACAATCCATGAAAATGTCGCCAATCTTTCTAGAGAGGTTGGCACGCAAATTTGAGAAATACAGAGAACCCTTTTGAGGTACTATCTAAGACAACAAACTCCAAGACATATAATCATCAAATTCACCAAGATCAGTGAAAGAAAATAATAGCAGCTAGAGAGAAAAGTTGGGTTACTTACAAAGGGAATCACACCAGGCTAGCAGTGAAAATCTCAGCAGAAACTTTACAAGTCAGAAGAGATTGGGGCCTATTTTTAGTATCCTTAAAGAGAAGAAATTCCAACCACAAATTTTATATCCCACCAAACTAAACTTCATAAAGGAAAGACAAATAACATTATTCTCAGACAAGCAAACACTAAGGGAATCCATTATCACTAGACAAGCCTTATAAAAAGTCCTTAAACATGGAAGCAAAAGAACTATACCCACAACCACAAAAACACAAATAAGCACATAGTCCATCTATAAAGCAATTATGTAATCAAGTCTACGAAACAACTGCCAAACAACGTGATGGCAGGATTGAAATCTCACATATCAATATTACCCTGGAATGTAAATAGGCTAATTGCCCCACTTAAAGAAGATAGAGTAGCAAGCTCTATAAAAATACAAGACCCAACTGTCTGCTCTTTTCAAGAACACCATGTCACGTGTAATGACACGTACAGGTTCAACATAAAAGAATGGAGAAAGATCTATCATGCACATACAAAAAAAAACAAAAAAGAAGAGCACGAGTTGCTATTCATATATAAAACAGACCTACCAACAATCAAGAAGGAAAAAGAAGGGCATTATATAGTGATAAAGTTTCAATTTAATAAGAAGACTTAACTACCCTAAATATATATGCACCCAGCACTGGTGTACCCAGATTCATAAAACGAGTTCTTCTTGCCCTATGAAAAGTTTTAGAGAACCACACAAAAATAGTGGGAGACTTCAATACTTCACTGATGGCATTAGAAAGATTATTGAGGCAAACAACTAACAAAGAAATTCTGGACTTAAGCTGAACACTCACCAAATTGGACCTAATACACATCTAGAGAATACTCCACACAACAATCACAGTTTATATATTCTTCTCATGTGCCCACAAAATATTCTTATTTTATAAGTTTAAGAGTGTTTTAACATCAGTCTGTTGATAGTTAAGCCTAATAAGTAAACACTGGGAGTCTTTGCCTAGAGATTTGGATTCTGCTGAATTAATCAATCATGAAATTTTCAGGCTCAGCAAAGCAGTTTTATCTGAATGCTTAAAATGGATATACTAATCAAGGGAAAGACTGATATTGATTGAATGCTTGCAAGAGACTGGTATATAAACTGAAGTTCCAATCATTTTAATTTATGACAAGAACTATGACAGAAAAATCAGAATAATTATGCTATAATGGCCGCACCTTTCTCTCTCTGTAAAATAATCAAATGATGATTTCTTAAATAGAAATGGAGTCATTTGGTACCATTGTTTAAAGAGATCATTCCGTGTGAAAGAGATCTATTAATACAAGAGCCAGAACATTCCAACTCCTAACTAGTGCATATTTAGATACTGATATATAATGCCTTAGAGCTAGTTTTCCAACTTTCCACTTTGATATATGTATTCTTTCCTTGAATTTATCCAGTTAGGAAAAGGCCTGGAAATTGTTTTGCTCCGAAAGGTGACTTTGCAGACCAGACTTATTCTCTGCATTGCTTGAACTCCTGGAAGGGGATCTTCATTTCTTATTCATAAGTTTTGGACTGGCTATTGACTTTTGTTGTCATAAACTTACCACTTCAGAAAACAAGTATTTCTGAATTTTGATGTTTATAATTGTGCTCTTTTAGGGGTTCTTGATTTTCTTAGAGCTGAAGAAGTTAGTAAGTATTTGACAAATGTCTGAAGATTTTCTATTTCTAACTACCAATGGTTAAGTTTAAATATATTTACTTAACCATTTACATTTTATAACATTTACATAATATAGCATTTTAGGGCAATTAGACCTTTATGCCATTTGAATTTTCAAATACAATCACAAATAAAGCAACAAAGAAAATTAAGTTTCCAATTTTATTCCAAATACTATTCTTTCCTGAAAGTTTCCCATGAGACTTACTTTACTCGTCAAATTTCTGTAATTTTACTAGCTTTACATAAATTTTAAAACATTGTTTTTATATAAATAAACATTAAGTGTCTAAAATAAACCTTACTTGCTTAACATCATGTTTATAGCAAAATAAAAACAAATACATTGTGAATGTGGAGTGTTATTTGTAAGCTAATGAAATCATTTAGGAGTAAATTCAGGATTGAACCTATAAGAACGTTTTAATTCACAACTCACAAGATATAGATTAAGAAAGGTAGCATTGGTGGCCTGAAATCAGTGGTAACTTCAGAGTAATAAAAACACAGTATTCAAAATATTGGCTGGACATAGTGGCTCATGCTTGTTATCTCAATACCTTTGGGAGGCTGAGGTGATAGGATAGTGTGGACCAACAACATAGTGAATTCTCACTATGTTGCCCAGGAGTTTGAGACCAGCCTGGACAACATAGTGGAACCTTGTTCTCTACAAAAAAATACAAAAATTAGCTGGGCATGGTGGCACATGCCTATAGTTACTCCAAGAGGCTGAGGCAAGAGGATCACTTGAGCCCAGGAGATTGAGGCTGCAGTGAGCAGAGATCATGGCATTGTACTCCAGCCTGGGTGATGGAGTGAGACCCTATCTCAAAAAAAAAAAAAAAAAAAAAAAAAAAGCAAACAAACTCAAAATGAAACAAAACAACATTCAATAATTTATCTAAGGCGGACGCCTACAATTTGCCAGATTTTGTTTTCTCTCTGAACTATCCAGTAAGTAAGCAAATTAGATTTATTCTGTCTTTTATATATTTCACTTCCAATGAATGGCTTGAAGAGTCTCAGTGGCCTTCAGTTCTCTGATTTTTTCCTAATGAGAATCTTAATTCCAAAATCTATGAGGAACCATATTATTTCTCAGTTGGACATTATTCTTCTCAACATTGCACCCAAGTGCTTTCAAGCATAACAGTCCTTCTTAACATTAAGAAATATCAGAGTACATTATATCACATGAATGAAGTTCTATTAGCTGCTGTAAATGGTAGAATAAAATTAGTAATACTTTAAAATAAATTTCTATTTGATCAACAAAATAATATATGCAGTTATTTAAAAAAGAGTGGCAACAACAGGAGGCAGAGAAATTCTGGGCAGACAGGGGTGGGTCCCTGGCAAAACCCCACTTTCAAGCTGAAAAGCTTGAAATCTATGGCCCAAAGTGAAAACTTCCAACCCTGTGTGCCCACTCTATTCCAACTGGTTCTTTCTGAATAATGCCTTTTTACCAATCGAATGTTACCTTTTCCAAAACTACCTAGAGCTTGACCAGTGCCTATCTTGTGCCTATAAAGACCCCAGACTCAGCCAGCAGAGGACGGAAGCAGCTGGACATCAGGGAGAAGTGACTTAACTTCAGAGACAGTGGCTGGTTGAGGCAACTTAACTTCAGAAAAGAAAGGCAGAAAGGTGGCTTGACTTCAGGGAAGAGTAACTTACCCTTCCCGTCCCCTTTCCAGCTCCCGTCTCCACTGAGAGCTGCTTTCATCACCCAATAAAATTATCTATATTCATCATCTTTCAAATCATCTGTGTGACCTCTGGACATGTGAGCTCTGCGTGACCTCTGGGCGCTGGACAAGAATTCAGGACACACCAAGTGTGGGTACCCTAAAAGGCTACCATGCTGGCCCTTTCCAGTTGCTGCCAGAGGGCAGCTGCCCCAAACTACAAGGCAAAGGGCCTGTTGAGCTGATAACACACTGCTGGCTGCAGACAGCAGAGCTAAAAGAGCACTGTAACACACCCTCTGGCGCCTTGGGGCTGCAGGCACCCTGACCTGGATGCTACTGCGGGACCTGCATGAAGTTTACTCCTGCTGGCACTGAAGCTGCTGGCCAGTTCCCATACTGTTTGTTCATACACTCCCTCCTATGAGGGGCTGAACCATGTGGGCTGAGTAAACGAAGCATCCCTGTCACGAGTCCTGCAAAAGGGTCAATAAAATATCCTGCATCAATAGCAGCACCTGTGCATACAGAAAACAATATGTTTAGGCTACAGATGTTTGTGCACATACTGAGAATGTATATTCTTGCAACATCTCTGAAAATGTTCAGATTTTTTTCTCTGTACTACTTTATTGAGTTACATGTGACATAAAATAAAATATCCTATTATAAGTGTACAGTTGAAACCTTTTGGTGATTTTGTATAGCCATGTAATCACCACGACAATCAAGATGTAAAACCTTTCATTCGCCTTAAAAAGTTCCTTTGTGCCCCTTTATAGTCATTCTCCTCCCCTTTTCAGAGTATAGTTTTACAATATATTCTCTCAGAAAGCTTGCAGTTTTTCATTCTTGAATATGTCTTTGAAAGATCAAAAGTTGTAATTTTGATGAACTGAAGTTTATCCAACTCTTTATTTATTGTTACTGTTTCTATCACATTACTTAAAAAAAAAAAAAAAAAAACCTTGCCTAGCCCTCTAAAATTGTTCACCCATATATTTGGAGGCAGTGATCTACAAGATAAAATTCAAATACTTAGTATAGAAAAAATAAACTTTTAGATTTTGTTTCAACTTTATTTTTTTAGTCCCATGTCTTTCTCTCTCTGATATATAGACAACTTCCAGTTTTATCAAACTAAGCATATTATACAAACAATAAATCAAAATAATAAAATAGTGATTTTAAAAATTAGACTATTAAAGAAATATATTTTAGTTAGTTATGTGATTTCATGATAGAAAGCATTGTATAAATGATGCAAGAAACCCCACAAACTATAGCAATGGTTAATAATATCAGTGCTTTAAAATCTTCTACAGGAAGAAATTAAATGTAGAGATAGGGAAAAAATATTTTAACATAAAATTTTAGTTTCAGAAAACACAAAGTATTTTGACTTTTGACTTTCAAAAAGACAACTCAAATAGAGAAGTAGAGAAAACAATAAAAATAGGCAATTAGTTCATAGAAGAAAAAGGGATTGAATTATAAGTAAAACATATTCTTAGCATTATGATAACTAGGGAAATTTAAATGGAAATAGTAATAAGATATGTTTGAATAATGATCAGATGATAACCAACAGTGAGAAAGAATGAAGTTGGGAATATATTTCTAAAAAAATTAAAAATAAACACATCTAATAATCTAGTGATTCTACTTCTAAGAATATGCACATCTTATGATCTAGCAATTCCACTTCTAAGAATATACCCAAATTTACTATTAACCACCGCTCACTCTAAACAGTAGAAATATCCAAATATCTTTATAAACTATATATTTACATATCAATAGTTATAGAACACAGAAATATTCTCTTGAGAGGATAAATAGGCAGCAGGCCACACCCAACACTTATATATGCCCAACACTTATATATATCCAACAGTATACCCAACAGTATATAGTAAAATTGGGTATATACTATATACACAATAGTATATAGTAAAATTATGGAAATTACTTTTGAAGGCCCCGTTATCTGCATTCAAATGCTTATTCGAGGAAGAGGAGGAAAGAAGTAGGACCTAAAGGAAGAACAAAAGGAGTTTGACATTATCTGTAATATTTGCTTTGATATAAATATAGGAATTATACCTATTAGCAATTGTATGTAATAAACAATTACAACAGCTCAGTGGCAAATGAAAACAAGAATTTATTTCTCACATCTATAGTGCATAGGATGGCCCTGCCATTCACACCTGCATTATGCCTGTATTTGAAGACTGGCTGGTGTTCTGTGTGTCCAGGCTGGGCTCAGCTATGCACTGCCACTTCAAGCTGCAGATCTGCTTGGTTCAATTGTACTGTAAGCGTTTTTAATCTGGATCCCAGACGGAAAGAGTAGCAGATACCTACAGGAAGTTTTTGTGGGGATGGTGAAACCGGCCTAATTTTCCCATGGAACTGATGTTTACAGTTATTTGAATAAACAGAAATTGACCCTCCATGTCTTAAAACTTGAAACTTACTTTTGTATTATGAGCTCCTTCCTCAGTAACTCATAATAGTTTCTTCCTCAAACAAGAAACTAAAACTCACCAGATGACTACATCCAGACAATGAGATGCCAGACCCCTCACCCATCATGATTTTCTAACCCCTCCCTAATTACTTTATACCAATTCCTCTTCCTTACCCTTCCCTAATTCCTGTTTTCCTACATGTAACTACATTCCTGCCCCGCTATATAAACTTCTGAGTGTAGTTGGTTGGGGACAGGGAGATGGATTTGAGACTCAACTCCCACCTCCTTCACTACAGTACCCAAACAAGGCCTTCTGCCCTGGCAATACTGATTGTCTTTCTATGCGGTGAGCAACAGGACCTAGACAATTGTTCCCTCCTCTAGTGGATGCATTTTTTGATGAGACCTATAGAGTGATAAAGACAGAAGTGGGACAGAGCCTGGGTTTTGAGTGACTCTCTTGTGGACAACCACATGAGCAAGAAAAGAATTTTGATTGGTTTCCTCTCTCAGATATTTAAGCCTATTTGCTATGCTACTTATTCTATCTAACTAATAGTTGTAGCCTGGTAATTATCTTGTAGAAGCCATTTAATAAGTGAATGAGTATAATAATTATTAGAATGATTTCAGACATGCTAGCTGAAAGAAAGAAATAAGCTCTCACAGGAAAATATTGAGATTCACTTTCTCAATCTTTTTAGAGAAGGTACATGATACAGAGTCATGAATGTCAATACCTAAAATTATGTGGTAATAAATTTAATAATGTTTCAGAAATGCTTAAAATATCTGTAAAAATGAGATAAATGTGTTTCATTGTTCTTTCAAAATATGTTGTTTTCAAGAAAGAGAAGCTATATGTTTGAAAAATTGTTAACAAATGTGAGTGCATGGAAAATCATACAATAAATATTTATATATACATAATGTTCTATTAAAAGGTAAACACTGACTATGAAAAACACTTCTCTAATTAGCTCAGTGTAATTGAGCTCACCATTCAGTCTTTTATAAAACGTTCATCACTAAATGCTTTTAAATAATGTATGAGTCATGTAATTGCTCTGAGTATTTTTATAATGACTGCAGTTCATGCTAGAAAATGTACCTACTATCATATGGGTCTCCCATAAAACCATATTGATGAAGCTTTTAAAATAACCCTAATAGATATGAATTTGAAAGTAGATATCAGCAGATTTATTCGAAAATATAATTAAACTTTATCGCCTCTATTTACAGTTTCAAATTAAAGGTAAAAAGACATTAAAAATTTAAACACATAATACATAGCTTTTCCAACTTTTGATATTACAAAAATGCAAATGTTTTCAATAAAATCCAGATGGCTACAATTGCTAAGGACTTAGTTAATTAAAATTATTTTTAATTCAAAATGTGTACTTCCTTGTAATTGATTTTAAATTACTTAATTCCTTTCTGCATGATTTATGTCATTAACAAAACCAAGTTGCTACTAAGAAAATAATTCAAAGAATTAACCAGTGACAAGTTAGCCTCTTTGGAGTATATACCTATGAGCCATGTCATTTCAAAGTTAAAGCAGAATTTTTGATGCTTTAACAAGAAGAAATTAAATACAGAAATTGCCTTTATCAATATTTTACAGCATAGTACTTGAATAATAATGTTAAAAAGAAGGAAATTGTTACTTTTATTGTGCTCATTGATAAACTGATTTAGGGCTAGTGTGTTCAGACCTAATCAAATTCCTCTTTGCCAGAAATGGATTTTGAAACCCTTTTCCCAAACATATGGAATGCTTTCATTTCTAGACACTAAAGCTAGAAGCTATAAAATATGTGACAGTTTCAGGACACTCTCAGAGTATGCTAGACCCATTCTCATAATACCAGATAACTATATGGAATTTCCAGGATGCACAGGATGCAGGCTACATTTCCAACATGAAAGTACATGTTTCTTTAACAAATTATTTTTTCATGAAGTTTGACTGTATTGTGCCCCATTATTTCCAATTAGCATGGTGACAGTAATTTTGCTTATTTTACATCTTCAATTGCTATAGCTCTATGCAAATTATTTATCTCAGAAAACTGGCCTTTTCACCTTTACCAGATTTCTAATTTTCTCATGAAATTCTTAAGTATATATATACACACACATAATATTATATATAAATATATATTATACATAATATTATATATAATATATAAATTTATATAATGTATATATATAAAATATATAATATACTTTATATAAAATTATATATTATATAGTATATATTACATACAATATACATTACATAATATATAATAAAATAATATATAATACATGATAAAATAATTTACATTATAATTATGTAATATATAATCATATATTATATAAACATAGTATATAATAATAATTATATATTAGTATACTATATATTAATATAATATATATTATATATAATCTTTATATATTATATATATATATATATTTTTTTTTTTTTTTTGAGACGGAGTCTCGCTCTGTTGGATAGTATCTCGGCTCACTGCAAGCTCCGCCTCCCGGGTTCACGCCATCTTTTTTCCCGAGTTTGGGACTACAGGCGCCCACAACCGCACCCGGCTAATTTTTTGTAATCTTTAGAGACTGTAGGGGTTTCCACCGTGGTCTCGACCTGGCCTTGTGATCCGCCCACCTCGGCCTCCCAAAGTGCTGGGATTGTGAGCCACCGCGCCCGGCCTAATCTTTATATATTATATTATATATATAATCTTTTTTGGTTTTTGAATAATCTTTGTTCCAACCTGTGCTTATGAATGTTGTATGTGTTATTACTGTAGTAGATTTTTGTTTGTTTGTATTTTGGTCGTAAGCACATATTCCTCTTTCTGAGTGCAATATCACCACTACTTTCTTTAGGGTATTTGTTTTTCCCTCCTTTTCTCATTTGTGTATTCTATTTGAGACTTACTTTAAAAAGTTCCTGATTATGGCAATTGTCTCAAGTATATGCAGCCAATCTAATCAGAAATATACAGTTGACCCTTGAATAACAGAGGTTTGAACTATGTAGGTTCACTTATATGTATATTTTTTTCCAATAAATCCTTTGGAAAATTTTGTGAAGATTTGCAAAAGTTTAAAAAAACTCACAGGTGAACTGTGTAGCCTACAAATATCAGAAAAATTCAGAAAAACTAAGGCATGCCATGAGAATATAAAATATATGTAAGATTAGTCTATTTTATCATCTAGTACCATCAAATATACACAATATCTATTACAAAAGTAAAAATTTATCAAAACTTACACAAACATTTACAGACCATACCTGACTGCCATTTGCAATCAAGAGAAATGTAGTCAAGTATACAGATGCAGTAATAAATCATAACTTCATAAAATTAACTATAGCATACTGTACTTATAGCCAGCTCCTGTTGCTATTGTGGTGAGCTCAAGTGTAGCAGGTATCCACTTAAAATGCCTTGTGATGCTAATTATCTCCACATAGACAGTTTACCTCTTCAGTAAATTGCACTATTACAGGAAAAAGTGATCTCTCATGATTCTCATGTATTTTTTATGTGCTTAGTGCAAAACTAAACATCGAATAACATCATGGAGCGTATAAGAAATCGTTAGTGATGCTAGAAGTACTTCCAAAAAGGGAGAAGTCACAACATTACAAAAAAAAAAAAGATGAATTGCTTGATATGCACTATAGATTGAAGACTGCAGTTGCAGCTGCCCACCATTTCCAAAGTCCATCAAACTCCAAAAATTCAGAGCTAATCCAGGAGTTGGTTTTTACCCAGAAAAAGAAACTCAAAAAAATCTTGTCAAAAAAAAAAGTGGGAAGCAATTGACTATGGCTAGAATAAAAATCAAAGACTGCAAAACATTTCCAAAAATGAATCCATCTTGTAAATAGTGTAAGTATTGTAAATGTATTTTGTCTTCCTTATGTTATTAGAAATGTTTTCTTTTTTATTTTACTTTGTGTTAAGAATACAGTATGTAACATATGAAAATGTTTTAATCAACTCTTTATGTTATTAGTAAGCCTTCTTTGACAGTGGGCTATTAGTAGTTGTGTTATGGTGGGGTTAAAGGTTACAGGTGGATTTCGGACTGTACAGGAGTTGAGGATGTTAAATGGTAAAGGGTCAGGAAAGCTAACTATCCTAAAGATATTACAGGAGCACCCAGATTCATCAAGCAAGTCCTTAGAGAACTTACAAAGAGACTTAGACTCCCATACAATAATAATGGGAGACTTCAACATATTAGTGTGTGCATGTATGTATATGTATATTTGGTTATTTATATCTGATGTACAAGAACAGAAATTATAACAAACTGTCTCTCAGACCACAGTGCAATCAAACTGGAACTCAGGATATAGAAACTCAATCAAACCGCTCAACTACATGGAAATATAAAATGCTCCTAATGACTACTACATAACGAACTGCCGGCATAAATAAAGAGGTACACAACATGAATCTCTGGGACACATAAGCAAGAAGGCAAAAGAAATTTATTTTGAAAAGAGAAAGCAAGATCAAAGATTGTCTGCATGTATGTATATGTATATTTGGTTATTTATATCTGATTATATATACAGTGTATATACATGCTCTATATATCACCACCGACCCCACAGAAATACAATTACATGCTTGCACACACAAGATAAACCAGGAAGAAGTCTGAATCCCTGAATAGACAATATATACCAGATGGATTCACAGCTATATATATACAAGGAGGAGTTGGTACCATTCCTTCTGAAAACTATTTCAACACAGAGGTTACTGAAGGTAAAACTGCTATAGCCATATTGCCTCTATGATGGGAGAACCTATTTCAAACTGCGCCTAAGTGACCTATAAGAGCTAAACAAAAAAAAACATTAGGAAAAGAAGAGTCAAATGCCTCTGTATATTTAGAAAACCCCATTATGATGGGAGAATTGATTATACACCACGTGTAATACAGCCAAATCAGGAATGAATTTGGAAATACCTCAAAAAAAACAAAAATACCTCTCTTTTGCTTAAGGCAGAAACAATTGGAATCATTCTCAACCCTCTCTTTTTTTTAATACCTAAAAAATTCTGCCAGACCTATATGAAAAGATATCCCCAAACCAACTATTTGTCACTTTTTTACTTAAATTGCTAGTTAATGATACCTCGATATTTTTGCCTGGACTGGTACAATCACTATCTAATAATTCTCATTTTTCCATTCTAGTTATCACAATACATTTTCATCTGGCAGTCAGAAATTATAATTTCTGAATTTGACTGGGACTCAGTAGTTTAGATTAAAATATCATACACTCTTGAACAACTAGAGAAGCGAAATAAAAATACTTCTTCAAAAATATTTGATTGTTATCAGAGAGTATATACAGCCAAAAATGAAGATTCAAGGATCATGGAGAGAAGGTAAACATATGGAAGGCAGTGGGGCTTTTTCTTCTTTTTGCCCATCAAGGGTTACCAATTTCTATGAAAGGTGTGTCTAGAGACAAAGTAGAAAGCAGCAGCCTATGCATTCTTTCAACATATCAAAACATGCAGAGAGCATCCAAAGCTTACAGGCAATGTTACAGCCTTCAATGCATCAGAAATAAAAAAGGAAATTGCTGAATTCATTACACATATATCTATGTATGTATGTGTATATATATGTGTGTGTGTGTATATATGTTGAATATCTATATGCATATATATTTATACATATATGTGTATTTATGTGCACACACACGTATATATTATCTGTAAAAAACTTAGAAAACACACCGTAAATTAGATCCAAAAAAGTAGAATAAAGTAAATAATAATGATAAGATCAGATTTATTTATGTAAATAATAAACTCCAACAAGATGTACCCAAAGAGAAAGAGAGAGAGGAGAGAGGAAACATGAGAGCACACACTATCAAAATTAGGTATAAAGACAGTATATAAGTAAATATCCTATGGCTGAAATAGATTAAACGTTATGAAAAATTATGCCAATAATTTAAATTTTATATTAAATGAAAAAGTTCTTTTGAAAGGCAAAATATAATAAAACTGACATAGTAAAATAGAGAATATAGAAATAATCCATTATTTATCAAATGCATGAATATATAAATGCAAATCATTCTGCAAAGTAAACTTCAAGTTTAGGTTGCTTTACAGAGAATCTTCTTAAGCATGTGAGGAAGACACAATCCACCAATTTATGCAAACTCTTCATGACAAAAGAAAATAGGATGTACTGTTTACTTTATCCAATGATGTTTATATAACTTTGTTTCATAACTGGATACAGACATTACAGGAAATAAAAATTACAGGTCAGAATTTTGCATTAATATAAATACAAAAATATCAAATAAATATTAGCAAGTTGAATTCAGGAAAATATAAAAATATCACAATCTAAGCGGATTTATTGCTTGAATGCAATCTTAGTTTATCATGTGAAAAGCAGCTTAAGTAATTTATCAAATTGAAAAATGTAATAGATAATAGTACAATTACAATAAATAACAAGTCTTTTGAAAAAATTAACTTCTTGCATACTGCCTTGAGGGGAATTCTGAAACAGGCATATACATTCTCCAGATTTATGAGCAAGCTTCCACACAGAAAGAAGATGGTCTCTTTAATTATAAAACTTGTTTAATTGTATAGCCACATTGGAAAAAGAATAAATTCTGAACTCTACATTATCTTATACACAAAAATACATTCTGAGTTGATAGTATGGGGTAAAAAAATATATCAAAAAGAGAAGAACAGAAATGTTTCTAGAAGATAACATAGGCAATTATCTTCATTACACTGGAATTTTAAAAATTATTTTTTCTTTGTTTCTTTTCCCCATAGCACATGTATTTTTATTTATTTTATTTTATTTTTTAAGTTCTAAAGTGCATGTGCAGTAGTGCAGGTTTGTTACATAGTTAAACGCGTACCATTGCGGTTGCTGTACCTGTCAACCTATCACCTAGGTATTAAGCTCAGCATTTATTAGCTCTTTTTCCTAATGCTCTTCCCCCACCCACCCTCCCTCAACAGGCCCTGGTGTGTTCTTCCCTTCCCTATGTCAAGTCCATGTGTTCTCATTGTTCAGATCCCACTTATAAGTGAGAACATGCAGTGTTTGGTTTTCTGTTCCTGCATTAGTTTGCTGAGCATAATGGCTTTCAGGTTCATCCATGTCCCTGCAAAGGACATGATCTTGTTCCTCTTTATGGCTTCATAGTATTCCATGGTGTATATAGAACAAATTTTATTTTTCCAGTATATCATTGATGGGGGTTTGGGTTGACTCCATGTCTTTGCTATTGTGAATGAACAGTGCTGCAATGAACATACGTGTGCATGTATCGTTATAATAGAATGATTTATATTCCATGGGTATATACTCAGTAATTGCTGGGTCAAATGACATTTCCATTTCTAAATCTTTGAGGAATTGCCACACTGTCTTCCACAATAGTTGAACTAATTTACATTCCCATCAACAGTGTAAAAGTGTCATAATTAGGAAAAAACACATAATTATATAGGAAAAGACTGACAAATTGGAGACCTTTAAAATTAAGACTATTGCTACACAGCATTAAAATAATGAAACATAATTCACACCAGATGTCCTTCAAAAGGTGAATGAATGAACAGTCTGTTTATCATTTGATGGATATGGAATGTTATTGGGAAGGAATTATTATTGAAAAATTATACCCTATAAGAAAAGTCACAAAAAGTCTTGGGAAAACCTTAAATACCTATTGCTAAGTGAGAGAAGCAAATCCTAAAAGTCTACATATTATATGATTCCAACTCTGTGACATTTTGGAAAAGGCAAAACTATGGAGACAGAAAAGGGATCAGTGGTTGCCAGGGTGTTGGGATGAAGGATGGAAATATCATTAGGTGGAACTCAGGGGATCTTTAGGGCACTGAAACTATTCTGTATGCTGCTATAATGGCAGATACATAACATTATACAGTTGTCAAAATCCATAGAACTGCACAATACACAGAGTAAACCGCAATGTAAACTGTGTACTTTAGTCAATAATAGCATATTAGTATTGATACACCCATTGTAACAAGCAACAAGCATATGACATATTATTAGTTGTTGGCACAGGGAAAGTAGTATTTGGAGGGTGAAGTGTATATATATATATACACACACACACACACACACACACACACACGTGTATAGTTCAGAATTTATTCTTTTTCCAATGTGGCTATACAATTAAACAAGTTTTATTATTAAAGAGACCATCTTCTTTCTGTGTGGAAGCTTGCTCATAAATCTATATATAGATATATATATACACACACACACATCAGAGTTCTGATCAATTTTCTGCTCAATTTTGCTATAAACTTAAAGCTTCTCTAAAAAATAAATTTCATTATAAAAATCCACAGTTGGAAAAGACTTTTGAAATTTATATATTCAACAAACAACTTAAGTTTAAAACCTTCCTACAAAATAAGAAAAGTAAAGACAATTGATACAAAAGAAATGTGAAAAGGCACTTAAAATGTGAAAAGGCACTTAAAATGTAGGCTACTCAATGGCCAACAAACCTAAGAAAAAGGTGCTCAAATTCAATAGTCATCAAGTTAATGCACATTACCTTCATGAAGAGATGCCACTGCATATCTTCAGAATGGCAAAAATTAAAAACTTGGTAATATCTAGTGAGGATGTAGAGCAATTTTCAGTTTCACGTATTATTGGTATATGTGAACGCTGTCATTACCTGCTGGAGCTGAAAATGCGCTATCCTATGACTCAGAAATTCTACACCTGGGCATGTAACCAAAAAAAATGGTACATATGTATGTGAAAAGTCATCTGCAAGAATATTCATAGCAGCAATTATTCATAGTAAAGAAAAACTAGAATCATCCCAAATGTCCATCTACAGTAGAATGTATACATTTGAGTATTAACATGTGATAGAATACTTTATAGAGTAAAAATAAATAAATAAGCTACTGCATGTACACACACAATCATAAAATGTTTACTTAAAAACAAAACTAATTCAGATTAGATTGTTCTTCTGCTCAAAACCTTTAAATGAAACTCTAAGCCAATATAAAAGTCCAGTCAATCTAAATTCAGAATCCAATCTCTTAATCATTGGGATACATTGCCCTTCTTTCCAGTAAGGTATGTTAGTTAGTAGAAGGACAACATACACATAGGAAAATAATGTTTTGGTTTTTTTGAGACAGAATCTCACACTGTCACCTAGGCTGGAGTGCAGTGGCGCGATCTCAGCTCACTGCAACCTCTGCCTCCTGGTTCAAGCAATTCTCCTGCCTCAGCCTCCTGAGTAGCTGGTACTACAGGTGCACACCACCACGACCAGTTAATTTTTGTATTTTTAGTAGAGACGGGGTTTCACAATGTTGGTCACAATGGTCTTGGTCTCTTAAACTAGTGATCTGCCCGCCTTGGCCTCACAAAGTGCTGGGATTACAGGCTGAGCCACCGGTGCCCGGCCAATCTATTTTTTATTAATTAGTTGAAGGATACAATATCTTATTCATACATATGTAATTGCACAGAAGACCTAGTAAGTAGCTCACACTTATTTCAATACGTGGTTTCCTTAGCATCACTGTGGGTCCTCACTATGGGTCAAGTATCTGCCAGTGATAACGCCTGGTTAAAAAGGAGATTTAAAGTATAATTCTTAGAGAACCTAATTCGGAACCTTTCTCAGAGGACATTTATGGCTTCATGACTACTCTCAATTGTTTCGGGAAAAAAAAAAGCTGGCCAAATGTTTGCTTTCTGGTCTGATGCAAGCAGGTACAAGCCAAAATAAACTACATAAGATACAATTCAGGTAATAGTCTTCCACTTCCATTTTCCTTCTCAATGCAGGAGATGACAAATAAGACTCCAGCACATGATCAAGAAAATTCCATAGATCAAGTTGAATTTAACATCCGATTTCCAAATGTAATTAGGATATGTCAGTTTAGATGAGGCCAGAAGTCAGGCCCACCTAAAATTCTATACTTACATAAACCAGAGTCAGCACAAATGCCATCTTTCAAAGATTAGCACTTCCTAAATAAATTCTTTTTTTATCTGTTTTTCCATGTGGGATATCTATAACAACAAAGAGTATAATAGAAGATGTGAAATGGTTAAGCATACCTTGTAAGTTTTGTAGCTAAGGAAGTTATTTAACATATTTAATAATTTAAGGAAAATGAGTAAAGGTCTTTGTCTTTATTATGACTTAGGTTCATTTGCATGTACTGGAGATAACCTTGGATTATGCAAGATAGAACTGTATTTCTCTCTCATACTAAAATTTACATATATGTAAATTAGTCCTGGTCAGATATCTCCAACACCTTTACAGACTCTTTACAACTTTCTCTTTCATTATTCTTAAGGAGAAATGAATGACCCAAAATAGGGCCCTTGAAATAAATCTAGATTTTAAACAGAAGAAGACAGAAAAAGGCAAAACAACAGGTCATACCACATCCTATCAATGACACATCCAAGATGTTTGACAAATCACTTACCCCTAGACACAAGCCAGAAGTAAGTCAAATTGCCACATTGAACTTTAAGGAAATCTGGTAGGTGCAATCTTTAAGTCAGTGGATCATGTATCCAGCAGGAGTTTTGTTAGGAAGAGACGAGAAAACTGTTTCTGTGGGAAATCTAGCAGTCTCTGTCACAGTTGCTATGATGTGATTCAATGAAAATTCATGTTCAAGTCCTACTCCAAATGGAATCACTCTTCCTTTCTAGAGGAGTCTACTGTCAGGTGCTATCCCCAGCTGATACAAATAGAAAGATAACCATTCAAAACCACAGGTAAATGAAAGTTTTTTTGCCTTGTCTGTAAATATATAAACAACTATAACTTTTAAAGACTTGGAAATCAAAGAAAACAAGAAATTATTGGCAGATATTGGGAATTTCTGAAAGAGAATCTGATTGAAGTAAAGAATGTCTTGGGAACCACAGACCAAAATCAGTAGATACTGAATGATTCAAAATGTAGAGCATTTCACAAAATTTATTTAGAAAAGACAAAGTAGATACTTCTACAAAATCCCTTACACTGATATTCATTGAAGATAATTACACATTAATAACGAAAACCCTTTTTTACTTGTGGTTGATTACATATAAATACATTAGATCACAATAATAAAAAGCCCAACTTCCAATAGCTTAACCACATAGATATATCTGATTTTTGTGTATCAAGAAATGCAGAATTAGTCTAGTAGCTCCAAGATATCATCAAAATCCAGAGTCCTTTTATTCTAGCTTCGAGCATCTTTGGCATGCAGCTTTCAACTTTAGGGTTGAAAGATGGCCTGTATGACATTTAAGTTAGATGAAGGCAAAAAGAGGAGTAGGTCTAAGGAAAAAGGTTAAAACCTTCTTCTTAAGTTTTATTTAACAGTTATTTCAAGCTGGAAGCCCTACTTAGAGATTTTAGCCAAAACGTTATTGATCAGAATTGTATAATGTGGCCATCTTAAAAAAAAATGCTTGGGAGACTGAGAATTAGAAGAAGACAAAGAAAAATGAGGCTGTCTTGATGTCAGGTGGTCAACATACAATATCTGCTACAAGAACTATTTTTAAAGTTGTTGTGACAAACAACATATTTGCACTAATTTTTAACATAACTTTTAGAAAATACTGAGATAAAAATATCTCTCTGAGTTTTTGTAAGAAAACTATCTGATCCAGTAAACCTCATCTGGAAAATACAGAAAAGATTTTACTCCTGAGAGTGGATGTAGTCTATTATTACTCATCTAATATTCACTTCTTAGCCCCATAATACACAGGTACATGCACCTGCATGGGAAGAGTATGTTTTACCTTCCACTAATATTGATCTTTGTTAGGTAACCTTTATTTGGCTTCATGCAAGGAAAATGGGCATGTGCTTTGACTTGAGGTTTGAATATTTGACTTGGTTTGCCCAGTGGGATGTTTATGAATAAGAGGTGACCTAAGCTTTAAATAAGATGAGTGTTCGGGTTTGTTCTCTAGTTTCCTGTCATTAACCCTGTGAAGAATATGCTTTTGCTTGCCACTTGTCCAAAGCAGATTAGAGACACAAAAGCAAAATGCATTTAACCCGTCATTTGGTGCCAAGACCAGCTGAACAGAATGCTGGTGAGCCAGAAATCAGCTCACTTTCAAATGAGTAAGCAAGATATAAATGTTTTTGAAAGTCATATAAGTTTTGGGATTTCCCTCTTATGCAATATTATTGTGGCAATAGTTTACTGAATCTTTGAGCAAAACAACTAAAACAGTACTTCTTTAAAATTGAGTTTTAATTACTCTAGCTTTAAAATATATTTGGAAATCAGGAAGTGTGATGCCTCAGCCTTATTTTTCTTTTTTAAGATTGTTTTGGCTATTTAGGGTTCTTTGTGGTTCCATACAAATTTCAGGATTGATTTGTCTATTTCTGTAGAAAATGTCATTGACATTGTGATAGAGATTACAATGGACTTGTAGATTGTTTTTTGTTAGTACGGACATTTTAACTATATTAAAATGTCTTTCCATTTATGTGTGTCTTTTATATTTATTTCCATTCATGTGTGTCTTTTATATTTCTTTCATCAATGTTTTATTGTTTTCAGTGTGTAAGTCTCTCAGCTCGTTAGTTTGATTTATTCCTAAGTATTTTATTATTTTCATGCTATTATAAATTGAACTATCTTCTTAATTTTCTTTCAGAGTGTCCATTGTTAGTATATAAAAATGTAACTGATATATTTTAAATCTATAGTAATTCAAACAGCATTGTACTAAAATAAAGACAGACATTTATACCAATGGAACAGAATAGAGATCCCAGAAATAAATCCACAAATATACAGTCAACTGATCTTTGATCAGGGGGCTAAGAATATACAATGGAGAAAGAATAGTCTATTCAACAAATGGTGCTGAGAAAACTGGATATCCACATGGAAAAAAAAATGGAATTGTTTCTTGCGCCACACACAAAAGTCAATGCAAGATGGATTATATTTAAATAAAGGCCTAAAATAACAAAATCCTAGAAAGAGACAAAAGTGGAAAGCTTCATGACATTGGTCTTAGCAATAGTTTCTTGGATATAACACTAACAACATTGGTAACAAAAGCAAAAATAAACCAGTGGGGTTACATCAAACTAAAAATATTTTGCACAGCAAAGGAAACAATAGAGTAAAGAGGCAATTTATGAACTGGGAGAAAATATTTGCAATCCATATATCTGATAAAGGATTTATATTCAAAATATATAAAAATACCTACAATGCAATTGCAGAAACAAGAAAAAAAGGACAAAACAAAACAAAACAAAATAACACTATCAAAGAAAGAGGAAAAGACTCCCATAAACATTTATCCAAAGAAGACATACAAATGTCAAATAGGTATATAAAAAGATACTTAACATCATTAATTCTCAGGGAAATCCAAATGAAACTCACAATGATATATCACCTTACACCTATTAGGATTACCATTATTAAATAACGGGTTTGGGTAAGAATTTGAAGACACTGAAAGCATTGTACACTATCGGTGGGAAAGTAAACTTGTGCAACTGTTATGGAGAAGAGTATGGAGGTCCCTTAAACATTTGAAAATATAACTGCCATATGATCCAACATTCTACTTCTGGATATTTATTCAAAATAATTGAAACCAGGATCTTGATTAGATATTTACACTTCTATGCACTTCTATCTATGAATGATACTTGGAGTATCATTCATAATAGCCATAGTATGGAAAATTTTAATTTTCCATTGATGTATAAACAGACAAAGCAAACGTGATATACATATAATAGAGTATTATTTAGCTATTAATAAAACAAGAAAATTATGTAATATGCCAAAACATGGATGAACCTGGAAGACATTATGTTAAGTGAAATTAACCAGTCACAGGATAAATACCACATGATCCCATTTATATGAGCTATCTAAAGGAGTCAAACTAACAGAAGCAGAGGGTAGAATGGTGGTTGCCAGAAGATAAGAGGGAGAGGAATATAGGCAGTTTCTGTTCAATGGATAGAAAGTTTCAGTTGTGCAATATGATAAGTTCTAAAGATTTGCTGTAGTTCATGCCTACAGTTAAGCATACTGTATTGTATACTTAAAATTATTTTTAAAAGGTAGATCTCATATTAAATGTTCTTACTCTAATAAAAAATAATAAAATAAAAACAGAATTGAGTTAGCTGACTGGGGATGGTAAACCTGTGACAACATTTGCCACATAATGCTACACACTATTTATATTTATTCTTATTTTCTCAGCAGAATATTAACTTGAGAAAGCTAATTAAAGTTGCAATGTGTATGCATGTATCCCCACAATTCTTATAATACTTTGCATTTTAATAGTTATGAAATAAGATTAACTACAAAACCAAGAAGTAAAATAGCAACTATTACACTTAAAAATCATGAGATATTCATTTGAAAATTCTTGGATTTTAAATATATTTACAGGAAAATATGGCAAGTAGCAACAAATAGTTACTATCCATTCAATACCACATGACTCAAATTCATGTTAAATATAAGGTTAATGGTAGAGTTCATCCAAAGGATGACAACCAGATGATGTACCTAAAATCATTTGTTCATTTCCGAATGGTTCCAGATGGTCTCCATTTCAGACTTTTCCTGAATGATCTGAAATTTTCCCTTCTTGCATGCTAATAAGTTAGCCTGCTGTAGTTTTATGGATGCTGGCAGAATAGAGTCCAAACATAAAGCCATACATATGTAATCAATTCATTTCAATCAATGAACTGAGGAAAGCAATGAAGAAAGGATAGTTTTTTGAACATATTGTGCTAGAACAACTGAATGTATGGGGAAAAAATGAACCTAGAGTGGTATCAATGGGAATGGTAGAGACTTTCAAGTATCTGTACCTTCACAACAGCAATGATAACACTAGCAAAAATGGCCAAAATCAACTTGTTCAGAACTCTGGAAATGAGCCAAAGTCTTGGAATATTTACTCAAGGAAGACAATAACAGAATCTTTGTTAAGAAAAATGAGTTCTATGGCATTTTAACTTGCCTTTATCTCCTCTCTTCAACTCCACATTAGATTTAGAAAACAACAGTTCCACAATCAAGGTAGCTGTGAAAATCAGCAGCCTAGCAGTTACTAAAGGGGGCACAAAGGATTTGAAGGCCTCAAAAGCCAAATCCCTAGTGAATTGTCATCATCTGACAAGCAGGAAGTACAAGCAAAAAGTGAAAGCAGAGTTGTCAGTTGCCTAAGTGTTGAATGAAGGCATGCACCAACACACACACACACACACACACACACACACATATACATACATATACACATCACCTTAGTAGAGATTTGGATAATTACTGTATAAAATCATTTTAAGAAATCTCTTCCCAATTAGTAGTTTACAATTTAGTTAACTGAGCAGAAATTTCTGTAGACACACAGGACAACAAATACAGAGTTAACAGAATTAGTTCAATAAAGTCACTAAGGAAACAAGCAACAACAACAAAACTTGGGGGAGGGGATCTGTATCATTCTTCTACTGCTGTAATTTAAAAAATGTCACGAACTACGTGGCTTAAAATGACACAAGTTTATTTTATGTCTAAAGGTCAGAGATCTAAAATTGGTCTCATTGGCTAAAATCAAGGTGTCAGTAGGCCTGTATTCCTTCCTGAAACTCTATGGGATAATCTGCACTTTTTCTCTTTTCAGCTTTTAGAGGCCCCCTGCATTGCTTCACCCATAGCCTCATTCTGCCATTACTAAAGCTAGCAAACTATGGTTCAGTTTTTCTCATGCTGCTAAATCTCTCTGACTCTCTATCTTCTGCCTTTCTCTTCCAGATAAAAGAACCCTGTGATTACATCGGACACACTCTGATAATGCTGGATAATCTCTCCATTTCAAGGTCAGCTGATGAGCATTCTTAATTCTATCTGTATCTTTAACTGTGCCTTTCTCATGTAACTTAATGTAATCATTAGTTCCAGAGATTACAATGTGAACATTGTTGGAGATCCATTATTGTGCCTATCATATTTAAGAAAATTAAAACCTAATACCTCATCATAAGCTCTAACAGTCAGAAGGCAGTGAGATGACATTCAGTGCTGAAAGATTATCAACCAAAAATTCTACTTTCAGCAAAATTATTTTGAAAATATGAAGGAGAAATTAAAACATGCATTAAACAAGAACAGAGAGCATATATTATAACTTGTGCTAAAAGACATACAAAGGAGGTTCTTCGGGTAGAAATGAAATGAAATGAAGCATATTCACAAGTTCTGGGAACCAGGATATGGATATTTGGAGACAATTATTCAGCCTGCCACAGAATTATCTTCAACCTCGTAAAGGCTGTCTATACATATCTGGCAGCTAACATGATACTTAATGATAAAAGACTGAAAACTTTCCTCCTGAGATTAGCAATAGGACAAAATAATTCACTTCTCCCTCAATTTATTGAACATCATAAAAGAAATTCTAGCCAAAGCCACTTGCAAGAAAATGAAATGAAAAATTGAAAAGGAAGAAGTAAAACTATTTATATTCCCAGAAGACACAATCTGGTATACAAAAAATTCTACAGAATTTAAAAAATATATATATAAGAATTTATAAACAAATTCAGCAAGGTTGCACAGTACAAAATAAACTTATAGAAATTAATTGTATTTTTATACACCAGCAAAGAACAATTTTAAAATGAAATTAAGAAAACAATCAATGTAAATAGAATAAAAAATAAAATACTTAGAAATAACTAATGCAAAATTTGTACACTGAAAGCTATAAGACATTGGAAAAAGTTAAGGAAGACATAAATAAAGGAAACAGCATTTTATGTTCATGGATAAGAAGATTTAAAAGTGGCAATACTCCTAAATTGTCATAAACATTGAAAGCAATTTATTTATGTATGTATTTTCATATTTATTTATTTATTTATTTATTTATTTATTTATTTATTTATTTTGAGACGGAGTCTCACTCTGTCGCCCAGGCTGGAGTGCAGTGTCATGATCTCCTCTCACTGCAAGTTCTGTCTCCTGGGTTCACGCCATTCTCCTGCCTCAGCCTCCCAAGTAGCTGGGACTACAGGTGCCCGCCACCACGCCTGGCTAATTTTTTTGTGTTTTTAGTAGAGACGGAGTTTCACTGTGTTAGCCAGGATGGTCTCGATCTCCTGACCTTGTGATCTGCCCGCCTCGACCTCCCAAAGTGCTGGGATTACAGGCGTGAGCCACAGTGCCCGGCCGACTTTGTGTTTTTTTATGGTGGTGAGACAGTGGGGCAAAGGGTAGGGCTCCCTTTCATGCCTACTTTGAACTTCCCCATGTTAAAGAAGAAAACATGCAAGCTTTCTTATCAACTTGCAGAGATACGAGGCAAGATGAGAAGAAGTGAATCCTAAAAACTGTCAAATAAACCATTAAAATAATGAGTTGGACTGCTCATTATATTTGGAATACTTGAAGATTTCTTAGGTAGATCACCAACCGCATGAATAACAACAACAAAATTAATAAATTTGACTTCATAAAACTTAACCACTTTTGTTCTCCAAAAGAAACTACTAAGAAAATACAAAGTCAAGTCATAGGCTAGGATTCTGTATATTTGACCTTTGTACAAAGTATACATATATAATTTGAAAGTAAATAATAAGACAAAGTAAAGAAGCAGGAAAATATTTAAAGTCTCTTTGCAAAATAAGCTATATAAATGATCATTAATCACATGAAAATATGTTCAACCTTATTTCTCATAGATGAAATGCAAATTAGCACATCAGTGAGATACCTCTACCCATTACAATAGCTAAAATCATAAAACTCAATAGCAACTATTGAAGAGGATAGAAAGAAACCAGAATACTTAAATATTGCTGACAGAAATACAAAATGATACAGCCACTCTGGCAAACAGTTTGGGAGTTTTTATAAAGTTTAACATATGTTTATAGTATGACTCACCCTACTCATTCCTAGGCCTTTCCATATGAAAAACGAAAGTATAATTGCTCAAAAAGACTTGCAGACTACTATTCCTATCAGGCATATTCAGTAAAGTCGCCTCTGGAAGCAAACATCTGTCAAACATCTGTCAGGAAGAAAATTCCCAACTCATTGTAGCTTATCTATTTGAAGAAATCCTACTCAGCAATAAAAATTAAAAAAAAAAAATCTATTGACACACACAAAATGGATGAGTCAATAAAATAGTGTGCCACTAAAAAGAAATCAAGCATAAAGGAATACACGTTGCATTATTCTACCTTATGTGCCATTCTAGAAAAGACAAATTTAATTCAGAAAAATGCCAAGTGAGTAGTGCCTAGTCCTAAGTCTAGAGGGAAGGCGGAGATTGTCTGAAAGGAAATACAAGGAAATTTTTGGTGAGATCAAAATTTTTTATGGCCTAGATTGTGGTAATTGCTCAAGTGCATAAAATTTATCAGCCATTATCAAAATGTTTACTGAAAATGTGATTATTTTCACCTAACATAATTACCTCCAGTTTTATCTATGTTGCTGCAAATGACAGGATTTCTTTCTTTTCTATGATTGAATGACATTCCATTATGTATACATAATATATTTTCTTTTTCCATGTATACATTGATGGGAACTTTGGTTGAATCCCTATTTTGGCTATTGTGAATAGTGCTGCAATAAATATGGGAGTGCAGATATCTCTTTGATATATTGATTTCATTTATTTTGGATATATATCCAGTAGTGAGATTGCTAGATCATGTGGCAGTTCTAGCTTTAGTTTTTGAGGACCTCCATACTGTTCTCCACGATGGTTGTACTAATTTACATTTCCACCAACTGTGTATGAGAGTTCCGTTTTCTCTACATCCTTCCCAGCATGTTATTGCCTGCCTTTTTAAATACAAGCCATTTTAACTGGGTTGTAATGATATCTCATTTTGGTTTTGATTTGTGATTCTTTGATGATTAGTGATGTTGAGTATTTTTTAACATTCCTGTTGGCCATTTGTTTATCTTCTTTTGAGAAACATATGTTCAAATACTTTACCCTATTTTTAAATCAGACTATCTGTATTTTTTGTTTTGCTATTAAGTTGTTTGAGCTCTTTATATTTTCTGGTTATTAATCCCATATCCAATAGATAGTTTGTAAATATTGTCTCCCATTCTGTGGGTTATTACTTTACTTAATTGATTTTCTTCTTTGTGCATAAGACGTTTTAGCTTGATGTAATCCCAATTGTCTAATTTTGCTTATGTTGTCTGTGTTTTTGAAGTCTTACACAAAAAAATATTTGTCCAGATCAATGTCCTGGGATTTTCCCCCAATGTTTTTCTCTAGTAGTTTTATAGTTTTTGATCTTATGTTTAAGTATTTAATGTATTTCTTTTTAATTTAACATTTATTTTAAGTACAGAGTACATGTGCAGGTTTGTTTTATAGGTAAACTTGTGCCATGGGGGTATGTTGTACAGATCATTTCATCACTCATGTATTAAGCCTAGTTAGTAATCATTAGTTATTTTTTCCTGATCCTCTCCCTCCTCCTGTCATCCACCCTCCAACAGGTCCCAGTGTGCTTCGTTCTTTTCTATGTGTCTGTGTGTTCTCATCATTTAGTTCCCACTTACATGTGAGAATATGTGGTGTTCAGATTTATGTTCCTGCATTAGTTTGCTAAGGATGATGGCCTCCAGCTCCATCCATGTTCTTGCAAAGAACATGATCTCATTCTTTTATATGGCTGCATAATATCTGTCTCATGATGCATATCTACCACATTTTCTTTTTCCAGTCTACCTTTGATGGGCATTTAGGTTGACTCCTTATCATTGCTATTGTGAATAGTGCTGCAATGAACATATGTGTGCATGTATGATTATGATAGAATAATTTATATTTCTTTGGGCATATACCCAGTAATTGGATTGCTAAGTGGAATGGTAGTTCTGTTTTTAGGTCTTTGAGGAATTACCACACTGTCTTCCACAATGGTTGAACTAATTTATGTTACCATCAACAGTGTATAAGCATTCCTTTTTCTCTGGAACCTCACAAGCACCTGTTTTTTTTTTTGTTTTTTTTTTTTTGACTTTTTGGTAATAGCCATTCTGACTGGTATGAGATGGTATCTCATTGTGGTTTACATTTGCATTTCTAGAATGATTACTGACATTTAACTTTTTTCACATGCTTGTTTGATTAATGTATGTCTTTTGAAAAGTGTCTGTTCATGTCCTTTGTCCACTTTTTAAACAAGTTGTTTTTAATCAAAATTTAAGTTCCTTATAGATGCTGGATATTAGATATTTGTCAGATATATAGTTTGAAAATATTTTCTCCCATTCTGTAGGTTGTGTGTTCACTCTGTAGTTTCTTTTGCTGTGCAGAAGCTCTTTAGTTTTATTAGATCCCACTTGTCAAGTTTTGCTTTTGTTGCAATTGTTTTTGGAGACTTTGTCATAAAATACATGCTTGTTCCTATGCCCAAAATGGTGTTGCCTAGGTTGTCTTCAAGGGTTTTTATAGTTTTGGATTTTACATTTAAGTCTTTAATCTATCTTGAGTTGAGATTTTTATACGGTGTAAGAAAGGAGCTGACTTTCAATCTTCCTCATGTTGCTAACCAGTTATTTTAGCACAATTTATTGAATAGGGTGTCCTTTACCCATTGCTTGTTTTTGTCAGCCTTATCAAGGATCAGATAGTTCTAGGTATGTGGCCTTATTTCTGGGCTCTCTATTGTGTTCTATCAGTCTATATGTCTGTTTTTGCAGCAGTACTATGATGTTCTGTTTGCTGTAACCCTGTAGTATAGTTTGAAGTTGGGTAATGTGATACCTCCAGCTTTGTTCTTTTTGCCTAGGATTGCCTTGGCTATTCAGGCTTGGTATTTTTTGTTTGTTTGTTTGTCTGTCTTTTTGGTTCCATATGAATTTAATTTTTTTTTCTAGTCGGTGAAGAGCATCATTGGTAGTTTAATAAGAATAATATTTAATCTATAAATTGCTTTGGGCAGTATGGCCATTTTAACAATATTGATTCTTCCTATTCATGAGCATGGAAAGTTTTCCTATTTGCTTGTCATTCGTTTTTTTTTTTTTTTTCCTTTGGGCAGTGTTTTATAGCTCTCCGTACAGATCTTAGAGATCTTTCACCTTCCTGGTTAGCTGTATTCCTAATTATTTCATTCTTTTTGTGGTGATTGTAAATGGGATTGCCTTCCTGATTTGACTATCGGCTAGATTGTTGTTGTAGTGTAGGAAGGCTAGTGATTTTGTACATTGATTTTGTATCCTGAGAGTTTGCTAAAGTTATTTATTAGCTGAAGGAGATTTGGGACTCAGATTATGGGGTTTTCCATCATGTCATCTGCAAACCAGGGATAGTTTCACTTTCCATCTTCCCATTTGGATGTCTTTTATCTCTTTCTGTTGCCTATTTGCTCTGCTCTGGACTTCTAATACTATGTGGAATAGGAGTGGTGAGAGAGGATTTCTTTGTCCTGTGACAGCTTTCAAGTGGAAAGATTGCAGGTCTTGTCCATTCATTATGATGTTGGCTGTGGGCTTATCACTTATTATTTTGCGGTATGTTCCTTCAGTACCCAGTTTGTTGAGAGTTTTTAACATAGAGTGTTGAAAGGTATTAAAAGCCTTCCCCATATCTGTTGAGATAATCATGTGATTTTTGTCTTTAGTTCTATTTATGTAATGAATCACATTTATTGATTTGCATAGGTTGAACCAACTTTGCATCCCAGAGATAAAGCCTACTTGATCATGGTAGATAAGATTTTTTAAGTGCAGCTGGATTAGGTTTGCCAGAATTTTTCTGAGGATGTTTGCATCAATTCTTTTTCTGTTGTATCTCGACCATGTTTTGGTATCAGGAAGATGCTAGCTTCATGGAATGAGTTAAGGAAGTGTTTCTCCTCCTCAATTTTTTGGAATATTTTCAGCAGAAATGGTACCAGCTTCTCTTTGTACATATGGTAAAATTCAGTAGTGAATCCATCTGGTCCTGGACTTTTATTGATTAGTAGGCTATTTTTTACTGATTCAATTTTGGAATTTATTATTGGTCTGTTCAAGATTCAACTTCTGCCTGGCTCAGTCTTAGGAGGCTGGAGACGTCTGTGCCTAGGAATTTATCCATTTATTCTAGATTTTCAAGTTTATGTTCATAGAGACATTCATAATATTCTTTGAGGGTTATTTGTATTTCAGTTAGGTCACTGGTAATATTCTCTTTTTCATTACTGATTGTATTTATTTGGATCTTCCTTCTTTTCTTCTTTATTAGTCTAGCTAGTAGTGTTCTGTTTCATTAATTAAAAAAAAATTCCTGGATTAGTTGATCTTTTGAATCATTTTCTGTGTCTCAATCTCCTTCAGTTTAGCTCTTATTTCAGGTATTTATTGTCTTCTTGTAGTTTTGTGTGTGATGTTGTGTGTTGTGCTTTGTGTTGTGTGTGATGTTAGGTTGCCAAATTGAGATATTTCTAACTTTTTGATGTGTGTATTGGGTGCTATAAATTTCCCTCTTAATACTGCCTTTGCTGTTTCTCAGAGAATCTGGTATCTTGTATCTTTGTTCTCATTAGTTTCAAATAACTTCTTGATTTCTGCCTTAATTTCATTATGTGCCCAAAAGTAATTCAGGAGCAGTTTTTCAATTTCCATGTAAATGTATGGTTTTGAGTGAGTTCATTAGTCTTAATTTCTAATTTGATCACACTGTGATCTGAAAGTTTGCTTGTTCTAATTTCAGTTCTTTTGCATTTGCTGAAGGTTTTATTTCCAACCATGTGGTGAACTTTATATTATGTTACATGTGGCAATGAGAAGAATGTATATTCTGTTTTTGGGGGGTGGAGAGTTCTGCATATGTCAATCAGGTCCATTTAATGCAGTGCTGAGATCAGGTTCTGAATATCTTTGTTAATTTTTTGCCTCAATGATCTAATACTGTCAGTGGGGTTGTAAAGTATCTCACTATTATTGTGCAGGAGTTTAACTCTCTTTGAAGGTCTCTAAGAGGTTGCTTTATGAATATAGGTGCTACTGTGTTGGGTGCACATATATTTATTATAGTTAGGTGTTCCTGTTGAATTTAACCCTTTAGCATTATTTAATACCCTTTTTAGTCTTTTTTCATCTTTGTTGGTTTAAAGTCACTTTTGTCTGAAACTAGGAAGGCAATCCCTGCTTTCTTCTGTTTTCCATTTGCTTGGTAGATTTTTTCTTCATCCCTTTATTTTGAGACTATGTGTGTTATTGTACGTGACATAAGTCTCTTGAAGACAGCATACAGAGAGATCTTGGTTCTTTATCCAGCTTGCCATTCTGTGCCTTTTAACTGGATCATATAGCTCATTTACATTCCAGGTTAGTATGGATATGTGTGAATTTAATCCAATCATCATGATGTTGGCTGGCCTGACTTGTTTATGTGGTTGTTTTATAGTGTCACATGTTTATGTACTTCAGCCTGTTTTTCTAGTGGCTGATAATGTTGTTTCTTTCTCATATTTATGTGCTACCTTCAGGAACTCTAGAAAGGCAGGCCTGGTGCTAAAAATGTCCTCAGCATTTACTTGTTTGAGAAGGATCTTATTTTTTCTTCACTTTTGAAGCTTAGTTTGGCCAGATATGAAATTCTGGATTTTAATTGCTTTCCTCTAAAAATGTTGAATATTGGCCCCCAATCTCTTCTGGCTACTGTTAGTCTGATGAGCTTCCCTTTGTAGGTGGCCTGACCTTTCTATCTAGTTGCCTTGAACACTTTTTCTTTCATTTTGACCTTGGAGAATCTGAAGATTACATGTCTTGGTGTTAGTCTTCTGATGCAGTATCTTATTGGGGTTCTCTGGATTTTCTGAACTTGAATATTTATGTCTCTAGCTTTGTTGGGGAATTTCTCATGGATGATAGCCTGAAGTATGTTATCCAAATCGCTTATACTCTTCCCTTCTCTTTCAGGGATACCAATCAGTCTTACATTTGGTGTCTTTACATAATTCCACATTTCCCAGAAGTTTTGTTTATTCTCTTTTATTTTTTTTTCTTTATTATTTTCTGCCTGTCTTATTTCAGAAAGTCAGTTTTCAGGCTCTGAGATTCCTTCCTTTGTTTCATCTATTCTGCTATTAATACCTGTGATTGCATTATGAAACTCTTATAGTGTGTTTTCAGCTCTATCAGATCAGTTACATTGTTTTCTATACTGATTATTTTGTCTGATTCAGCTTCTACATTGTTTTATTGTGATTCTTAGCTTACTTGAAATGGGTTTCAACATACTCTTGCATCTTAGTGATATTCATTTATATCCATAGTCTGAATTCTGTTTCTGTTATTTCAACTATAATATGGTTTGGCTCTGTGGACCCACCCAAATCTCATCTTGAATTGTAATCCCCACATGTCAGGGGAGGGACCTGGTGAGAAGTAATTGAATCATGGAGGCAGTTTCCTCCATGCTTTTCATTATACTGAGTGAGTTCCCACAGGATGTGATGGTTTATAAGTGTTTGGCAGTTTCTCTCCCACCATCCTCTCTCTCTGCTACTGCCTGTGAAGAAGGTGGTTGCTTCCCTTTTGCCTTCTACCATGATTGTAAGTTTCCTGAGGCCTTCCCAGTCATGTGGAACTGAGAGTTGATTAAACCTCTTTCCTTTATAAATTATCCAGTCTCAGGTCTTTCTCTATAGCATTGTAAAAATGGACTAATACAAGCTATCTCAGCCCAGTTCAGAACCCTTCCCAGAGAGGTGGTGTGGTTGTTTGGAGGAAAAAAGATATTCTGGCTTTCTGAGTTGTCAGGGTTCTTGGGCTGGTTCTTTCTCATCTTTGAGGGCTTATGTTCTTTCACTCTTTGAAGTTGCTGACCTTTGGGTGTTTTTTGTTTTCTTTTTTAATCCTATTTGATGATGTTGAGGATTTGATTGTGGCATAAGGTGGATTAAGCTGACTGGTTTTATTTCTGGAAGATTTTATGGGACCAACACTCAGCTCCCAACTCCTGGACTGTGTGCTGTAACTCTGCGGGACTTGTATTGGGCCCTGACTTTGTTCACTGGATCTTTGAGGTTAGGAATCCACTGCACTGTTGGAAGGTTTGGGACTGAGATTCTCCTAGACTGCTGGCCACTATACTCTGATTGGTAGTGTCAGCCAAAGCATTTCATAGTGTAGTGACAGTGGGATCCACCCTCATTCGCATGTGCCAGCAGCAGTGCCAGTGCAGCACCAGGTACACTTGTTGGCTATGGCAGGGTGCAAGCAGGTGCTGGGGTGCCTGCCTCCATGCAGGTATTCAAAACAGTGGTGGATCCAACGTGGCTGGGTTAGCAGAGGGAGGGGAGTTCCTGCTGGTAACTCTGCATGTAGTCAAGCTAGTGGTGGTGTTGGCACAGGGAGAGGGTGCGGTTGGGCAAAGGTGGTTGCTCAGGGTGGGGGAGGGTCTGCTGTTCTCTGTGCCTAGTTTCACTCCCATGGCAGTGTTGGTACAAGGGCAGGGTGCTGGCAGGAGCAGGGTTGGCTGGCTCTGTGCCCACCAATGTTCTGACTGCAATTGGTTAGTAGGGGGAGGAGGGTCGGCAGGGAGTAAACTGCATTCCTGCTAGAGCAGTGGCAGGGCAGAATGTACACACACACACACTGCTGGAGCAAGAAAAGCAAAACCCACCTGTGTGTGTGTGCATGTGTGCACGCACACACATACACACACACACACACACACACAAAGTGATATGGAGGGTTTCCATGGGCCCCTGGGAAGCTGCAGTATGAGGAGAGCAGGGCAGCTGGTGTGTGGCCATGGAGGCTGCCCTCCTGGAGCTCTCTGCTGGTCAGGAATGGTCTACTAGTTCAGAATCTATGATGGAGGCCCCCAGGGAACCCCAGGGTGCCCTGCATGCAGGAGTGGCAAGGCTGGGGCCCCAGGAGAGGTGTGTAGATCAAGGACCACTCAGATTAACTGACCTCATCTAATGGGCAAGAATGCCCTGCAGAGTTCAGATCTGACAGTTTCCCTAGGACTAAAGTCTCCTATGAGAGCAAGTTGAGCCTAGGGGGAGGGCCATCACTGGCCATGCTCTGCTACTGATGTTCACACACCAAACCTTTTGGATTCCATACCAGCTTACTTGCTGCCCCTACAACTTCTCTAAGCAGCTCTCCCTGCCAACTCGAGTGTCCATGGTGGTGCAGGGGTCTCCTCCTGCTGGAATTCTAGAGGCCTGTGGTGAGAGTGGGTTCCTCCTTGCCCGTTCAACTCACCCATTGTCCTGGAGTTGTTAGGGGACAGGAATGAGTCCCAGTGTGTGGTAGCCCTGTACAGGGTTCCCAACTTCCTCCTCCTTCAGTTCAGCTTCTGTGTCTTCCCTCTGTCCACTCTTGGTGCATTCCTTCTGAATATTTGTTATGAGTGCACAAGTCATCTGGGTCCTTTGGTGGCAGCTGTTTCACCTGGCTGGATCTAGTGGCACCTGGTCATCTTGCCAGACGTTAATCCATTTTAATTTGATTTTTGTACATGATGAGAGAAAAGGATCTATTTTCATTCCTTTGCATATAATTAACCAGTTTCTTCAGCAACATTTATTGAAAATACTCTTCTTTCTCTATTGTATGTTCTGAGCATCTTGTCGATGATTTGGTTGTAAATACACAAATTTATATCTCTTTTCCATTGGCCTGTATGTCTGTTTTCATGCAAGTATGACACCGTTTATATTACTGTATCTTTGTCATATATTTGAAGTCAGGTAGTGTAATGCCCACAGCTTTGTTCTTTTTGCTCAGGCCTACTTTTTCTGTTTGGGGTGTTTTGTGGTTTCATATAAACTTCAGAATTTTTTTTTTTTTTTTTTTTCTATTTCTGTGAAGAATGTCATCAGTGTTTTGATAGGGCTTGCATTGAATCTGTGAATTGCTTTGGGTTACTATTGTCATTTTAACAACATTAATTCTTCCAATCCATGAACATGGAATATCTTTCCATTTTTTTGTGTGTTCTCTTTTATTTCTTTCATCAGAGTTGTCTAGTTTTTCTTATATGTATCTTCCACTTCTTTTGTTGGATTTCTAGTTATTTTATATTGTTTGCAGCTATTATAAATGGTATTGCTTTCTTACTTTCTTTTTCAAATTTTTTGCTATTTGTATATATAAATCTCCTGATATAGAAAGATAAATAGCACATGTTCTCACTCATATGTGGTAGCTGAAAAGTGGACTTCATAAAAATAGAGTAGATTGGTGGTTACAAGACTGAAAGGGAGGCAGGTGTTGAAGAAAAAAATGTAAATGTATTTATCACCACTGAACTGTACACTTAAAAGTGGTAAGGATGGTAAAATAAAAATAAATGTTAAAAATCATAAAAAGTGTATATTTTATCATATGTGAACTACAGTTCATTAGAGCTGATTAAAGATAACATGACCTCACATAGTGTAATTTTATTTCATTTTCTATAAAATATTGTTTCTAGGAGAATAATCCTGCATAAATACATTTGAAAACATTTTAAAATGAAATAATTTATATATTTTTATATAATCAAAAGTAAAGAAGATTATTATTATGATGTCGTGAGTGAAGTAATTATAATGTTGGTCTCAAGCTTACATGACCACAAAATAACCATTAATTTAAAGCAGAGATGGCTTCAGCGTACTCACAGTTTCACTCTATTTCTCAGAGAATAAGGGGATTTTATATCTTTTAAGTGTTTTGAAATCCTCATATAAGTTATATTTGCTTTTTTAGAAAACAAAAATATTCAATAGACAGATTTAAATATTATCTTTCTTCTTTCTTCTTCTACTTAGGCCAAATAAAAATATACTGTATATAAATGTAATTTTTCTTTAGTATAGAAAGTTAGAAATATATCATAATGCATACTATTAATATTAAATTGTATATTTTGCTGATGACTGGTAGAAAATTAATTTCATGAACAATATGAATTTATGTAAAAATTAAACAAAATACAAATGTTAATGTGAAAATTTTGTGTTTCTGTTTTAGAAAAATATAATCATAAGTCCTTCATTTTTGTGTAAGATATTCTTAATGATTTAAGAATTTAGTATATGATTCAGCCCTTTGGTTCATATATTTATTTTCCTTTCACTCCTCATTTAACTCTTTCCTTTCTTCTGATTGATAATCAGCTTTTGACAGTTGATAATTGAAGCTATCACATCAAAATGATGCAAAAAAAATTAACGCTAGAAAGCTACCGTGGCACACGTTTACCCACGTAACAAACTTGCACATCCTGCACATGTACCCCTGAACTTAAAATAAAAGTTAAAAAAAAAAGCACTAAAAGAATATTCAAAGTAAAATACATTAAAACTCATATCTCTGGTTTGACACAGACAACCAGATAGGTGTTAGGGTAACAAAAAAAAAAAAAAAAAAAAAAAAAAAAAAATGGGAATGGCTTTTCTTTTTATCTTTCTTTGGTATTCTAGCTTTGGTCATGATCCAAAGGGGAAAGTGCATTAACTATACCAAACTTCCACTTGGCCTATAAAATAATTTCTTTCATTTGTAGATTATTTGCTTGGTGAAAAGTGTCTCCACTCATAAAGTTAATGTGTAATTGAATAAAGTATACATTTTAAATAAATGTCACTCTTATCTTTGGGTATGAGGCAATTCACTGCACCCAAAGACCATGCCATTATTACAGTAATGTGAGTAAGCACCAGTATGAGCAGTCCACCGTCTCTTTTCCTTCTGTGGATACTGTAGGAAACGTAATACACTCTTGACAACTAATTCTTTGTCTATTTAAACCAGAGACCCAGACATTCAGACTTGCTCCAATGGCAGGCAATTTTTTTTGTTTCTTTAAGGGAAGATTTAAGGAGCTATGAACAAATGGTTTGTCATCTCTTATTAGCTGCACTGCTAAACTTATTTTAAATATCTCTGTTATAAGTCCCATCGCTGATTTTATTGCCTGCAATCATTTCACCAACTTGCCTCCCAGGTCTAGTAATTTGTTTTGGTTTTTGATTTCCTTTTTTTTATGTTTCCATAGCAGAAGCTTCCAAAGTAAAGGCTACAGATTATTCTTATTATCATTTAGTTTTTTATTTTGTACACAATGTCTAGCATTTTCCATGGGGGATTCATTCCAGGAGTCCTTCATGGATATAAAGAATCTGCACATGTTCAAGTCTCATATAAAATGGCATGGTATTTGCATATTGTCTACATACATCCTCTCACATACCTTAAATTATCTCCAGACTACTTAAAATGCCAAATAAGATGTACATGCTATGTAGATGGTTGTTGTAATGTATTTAAAATTTTATATTATTTCACATTTTCATGTCATTATTTTCTATTTATTTAGTTTTACAAATAGTGTCAATCTTCAGTTGGGTGAATATGCAGATGCAGAATCGTGGGTACAAATAACTGAATGTATTAACTTATATAGCTGTCTATTAAAATTTATTGTTTACTTAGGACTGGTCATTGTTATGCAATCTCCTTTGTTTCTTATAACTAGAGTCCTGCCTTGAAACCTAAACCCCTTGTAATCCCTGGCATTAGCAACTAGTTCTCACTTTTACCTAATTCTCCAGACTTCTATATATTTGATTTTTTTGTTTGTTTGTTTATTTTCTCTCAAACATCTAAACTGAATAAATATTTCATCTATCCCCTAGGAAGATAGCCTCTGAATCTTATTTCTATCCCACTTCTTTTCTAGTAGATGCTGCTAACCGTTCTCCTTTCCTTAAAGATGAAGCAAAGACATATTATGTACTCCTTAGACATAAATAAAATGAATATATTCCCTACAAATAAATAGTATGCTTTTAAAAGCAACACTAACTCTTGCAGGTAACTTAGCAAACTAAATCATACCTTATTTGCTGTACTCTTTAATTTTCTGAGGTCTCCTACTTTTCTAGAAGATTTACATGTTTGATATTTATGTTAGTACTTAATGTAGACACACATTAGTTCAACAAAGTACTCATGTTTCAAAAAGCAATATAGTAGCCTGAACAATTCCATATAACATAAGCAGTTTGTTCACTATTTCTCAATCAAGAATGCCATCCAAGGAATCCAATGAAAGAAGAAATTGCCCTGCTAACGGCTTCAGTATAGCTTCTTTTCCAATCCATTTGAAGAAATAATATATACTCCATTAGGAATAAGACCATGTCTATTAGGTACCATGTATATACTATGTACAGTAAATGTTATATACATATATTTTACATAGATAGAAATAGCCAAGTTCAATACATAATACATGAGAATCTGTAAATTTTCAGTCTTTCAAAATAATACACATGCTTCATTGAGGGTAAGAATAGCAGTCCCCTCTATTATTCTAAAAAAGAAAGGGGCACTAGCTAACTACTCATGGATGATGTAAACTTGTTTTTAGAAAAAAAGAGTAGAGCATTGATAACAAATTTTGTCTTTGTACCATATCAAATAGCTTATGCAAAATTCATTTTTAAAAAATGTATCATAAACTATTTCAGATATGACAGTCTTTGTGTTGCAATTTATGGAATGGTGCCATTTAGCATGTGATCTGTCCATCATTTCCTCTACTTTTGAAAATCCAAATTAGATTATTCAAATGTGCACTCAAAGAGCTTACCCCTGGAAACCAGTTATAGACTTCGTGGGGTACAGAATGGCTTGGTTGCTGATTGGTTTTAGCCTCAAGGAATATCACATCAATGCACAGCAGTCTCCTATGACTACCAATTTGCTTCCCTGTGTGATGCTAGGTATTGCCTGTGTTCATTAAAGCCATGTTTGGTAAAGGGCTTCACTTGTTCACTGATTGCCCTTTCCATCATTAGCAGTCAAAACAATGAAGACAACAAATTGCAAATTTAAAATTTAACTCTCAAACTTCTCAAGATTACAAGGTTATATTGAAGGCACGTTTTCTTTCAGACTTTACATCCATTCAGTTATGAAATCACTCTCCACAACACTTGATTTGTAGACTCAAGCCAGATTCAATTTATTTTATTTTATTATTTTATTATATTTTGTTTTCAGATATTTTTTAGGTAGCATTATAAACAAAATGCTATATTTACTTTTCATCATTTAATATTTTATTTTAATTACATTGGAACTTAACCATTAATATTTTATTTTGAGTTTGCTCTATAGGTTTTGGCAACAATTTGAACTTTAAAATAAAAAAATATTTTTTTAATAAATGTGAAATCCATAGTATATTGACATGCCAATTAATGAAACTTAAACAACTGACTTTACAAACTGGCTAATGGATTAGTCAACTCTATGGAATCACCTAATTGGTAAATTGCAAATTTACACTAATTTTCTAAATACTCAAACTTCTATTTTAAAATAATATATCAGTCAAGTTATCATAGTTCTTTTTATAGATACTTTAAGAATAGGATAATTTTGGGGGCATTAAAGTAATTGACTGAAATTCCTATACTTTAGATGAAGTTAAGTGGGATAATAAGCTATAAGCTAGCCGGGCGCGGTGGCTCAAGCCTGTAATCCCAGCACTTTGGGAGGCTGAGACGGGCGGATCACAAGGTCAGGAGATCGAGACCATCCTGGCTAACACGGTGAAACCCCGTCTCTACTAAAAAATACAAAAAGCTAGCCGGGCGAGGTGGCGGGCGCCTGTAGTCCCAGCTACTCGGGAGGCTGAGGCAGGAGAATGGCGTGAACCCGGGAGGCGGAGCTTGCAGTGAGCTGAGATCCGGCCACTGCACTCCAGCTCCGGTGACAGAGCGAGACTCCGTCTCAAAAAAAAAAAATAAAAAAAAAAAATAATAAGCTATAAGCTGTATTTCAGTGAACAGAAGTGTAATTACTCATAGTGATAATCGTACTATTATTAGACAATCTGTGGATTCATACATATAACACTTATTCAGATATAAATAGCTAATAAGGTTTATCTTTTGATAGGTAAATCAAAATTACTGTTAGATCTAGGAAAAATAAACTCAAATAAATTTAGTTATCTATACTATAAATCTTCCAGAATAAAATGCTCTAAGAAATTTTTAATTAAAGACAAAGTAGATTTTTCTTAATATAGAATAGAAATGGATTTTAACAATGTAGAAAATTTGAAAGCCACAGTAATTTTGCTGGGAGCATAAATTAATGCAGGTCAAAAGGCCAAAGACAATATTGGTGAATTAAAAGGCAAAAAGGCATTCAAATAATAATTTTGAATAGTCTAATTGTATTTGCCAAGCTGTTACTGCCTCGTGTATTAAATTTAGTTTAATTAGCTGTAAATTCAGGTAATAGTATGGATTTAGAAACAACCTATTAAATATGGTTCTGATAAGATTGCATCATAAAGGCTGGCAATTTGGGGACAACTACATTTTAATATGAATGACATTTTATGTATTTATTTTTTGATACGTAACTTATTGCTCAATCTTTTATCATTTTTAGTCATGATATTTTTACACTTTGCTTTCTCATGTTTACTCACATTGAGATTTGGATAGGGTTAGATTTGGCCTGTCAGGTATACCAAGCTGATAGATTAATAATAATAAAACCCTGACAATACAGAGACCATTTATTATGTTGTAGGCACTCTGCTAAGTCTTTAGCATGCACTATTTTACTTTATCTTCACATTAACCATTTGAAAAAAAATAGTTATTTTCCACATATCAGATAAGAAAACTAAACCTCAGATAGGTTATATAAATTCTACAGATTCATATAATCATAAAATGGCCATGTCAGAATGTAAACAGAGTCAATTTGGATTCCAGAACCCCAACTTTTAGCAATACAGCAATATTTTTTATAGTAGAATAAATGTTTAACCGCAAAGTACTCAGCCACAAACCTTTCAGAAACCATCGAATCTAGGAATGGAGGGACCTTGATGAGCTACTCTTACAGTCCAATAGTTCATCTAATGGTTTCCTTTCCATAATCTCAGAAACATTGTCACCCGTTTTTCAAACAACTTTCTACTGAAACTCTCAGTAGCCTAAAGTTATTTCTCATAAGGTTGTTTTGGGCCTGCTTGTGCCTTTTCCCCAAGAATTCTAGTTTGGCTCTTCTACTCTGACACGGAAATTTTCCAGTATCTCAGATCCTTTTACCAGTCATATTGAATATCTAAAATGTACTAGATAGGTATTTATATGTGTGTGTGTGGGTGTATGTATACACATAATTAATTAAATTATAATTATATATACATACTATATACTACTAAATACACACATTATTATACATAGACACATTATTGTATATGTACACATTAATTAAATTATATAATTATAACTTTATGTGTGTATATATATAAACAAAAATAAAATTCTAAGCCACACAATTGACTGATGGACTCTCCTTTAGGCCAAGGATATTCCAAAGTACACCTGAGAAACTAGTTCAGGTCATGATGGGAAGCACCCCCACCACCCACCCCCAACATGACTCATTATACATTCTTCCTTTGGAATTCAGGCACAACTGACCAGCATAAATGTTAAAACAGAGATCTTAAGACTGACAAAGCAGATTCTTTGTAGCAACAAGATACCAAATTCCAAATTCATTCTAGTATAGTATCTCATGACATATAGTAGGCCCTGAAGGAAGCTGAAGTACTTTATTTCAAAATATATTTCATTGATATATGTATTGAAATGGCCTCACAAAGCTGTCACTTGTGGGTAAAATCTACATTCTGTAGAGAATTTCCTTTCCTTCTCAGGTCCATTCCTGATCCTGGAGACAATTCAGCAAGAGAGTTTGCCACCTTTTTAGGTCTGATAAGAGTTCTGAAGCTTGCTACCTGGAAGCTTCATCTGCATAATCAAAACCTTGTTCTTTACAACCTCTTCTTTTAACCCATACACTTCTTTCTACTCATTTCAGGTCTTTAGATAATAACTTAACTCTTTCAATCACTTGCCAATCAGAAAAGTCTTTGAATCTACCCATGACCTATAAGCTTTGAGTTGTTCTGCCTTTCTGAACTGAACTAATGTATACCTTACATGTATTGATTGACGTCTGCCTGTAACTTCTGTCCTCATAAAATGTATGAAATCAAACTGTACACCAACCACCTTAGGAACACGTTCTCAGTACTTCCTGGTGTTCATGGTTTACACCGTCAGCTCAGAATAAACCTCTTTAAATATTTTACAATATGTTACCTCATTTAACTCTCACCATATATTTATGAAGTAGATTTTTGTTATTACCTTTAAATAGGCCAAGATAAATTGAATAATTTGTCCATAGTTAAAGAACAAATAACCATGGATAGTTAACTATGTCTTCTGACTTCAAATTCATTTTGCCCTAGAGAATCAATCTTACAAATTTACAATTCAATGCTTTTTGCTTCATAATAGATGTAATTATAACTCACTTATTTTTCATTTCTGTTTATTCTGCCCCTGTTTTGTTATGAAGTGTAGGAGCTCTGGGTTTTGTATGCTGCTTTATGTTCGCAAATAACTAAAGCAAGGCCTCCCCGACTCTTAGACTGAAATATGCCTATTTAAATAATGGTTCCAATCCAATTGATTCCCTTTCTTCTTTTCTTCAAAAGTAAAATACAGAGGTAATATCTAGGAAAAAGGTTTATGCAAAATACTCTAAATATAAGCTCATCTTTAACTAGAAGTTCGTTTGTGAAGACAAAGTAAACATTAAATGAAATATTGTGAATACCTAATTGAGAGTGAAGGCATTTTCAGTCTAATTATTGATATCATAGTAATTATGTTGCTTGAAAAGCATCTTAGTTAACTATTATTATTTGCCAATGACCCTTGTATTTCGTGCATAAAATGGGATGACCTAATTTAACTCAATTAAAGCAACATGCAACATTACACGTTTTACCAACATTAATTTTCACACATCACAATTTTTATTTTATAATTCTTAACTAACAATTAAGATAAACAGATTATATTTGTCTACAGTTTTTTAAATGAAGTTATTTCTTCAGAATAGAGTCATGCAATACCATGTGTGATTTTCAGTATAATCTTAACAATATATTATGTATTAAAGTTTTTTAAACCCTGTGTTCACTGTCTGTAAGTATAGATAAATCTCATTTAAAGAGAGTTAACAGCTGATTCACTCAGCTTCCCCTTCCAATTGTTAGGTTTGAGTCCTGTAATTAGACAGCATAACAGCTAACATACTTTTTTATCAACTTGCCAAAGAGGAAGTTTTAGTAAGTGATACATTATATCATGAAAATCCTCCTTCCACAAGACTTTTAAAAAGAACTTGTACAAATCCAAACAATTAATCCTCCTGGAGCATTCTAATGAAATCACTAATAAGACATCCGGAAATGCAAATACATACATAAATTGTTCCTATGTGAATTTAGAGTTTGGGATTATCACACTTGTTTTTGCCCTATCCTGGAGAACAGTTAGTTTTTTTAGTAATTATTCTCTTTAAGCCTTTATTTGTATAAAGTTTGAATTCAAAAGAGATGTGTAATCAAAACATATATAAAATTATTGTAGATATTTTCATTATGTATTTTCTTAATCTTGCTAGTATTTTGTTGATGAAACACCTATAAGATTATCTACTTAATAAAATGTAATTCATTTGTATATAACTATAATGAAACATTAGAAATTTAAAAGATAATAATGAGTACAATGCACATAAAATGCAAAAGTTCTATGACTACTTTAAAGAACCATCCATGTTAATACAGTCTTATGGAAATGGCAGCATACACCCCAGCTAACCTTTAATTTTTTCATTATTATAGCCTCATCACTGTCTTCCACTAAAGAGACTTTGTTAGACAAAGGAAAAAGAAAACACATATCTGGATACTATAACAGTCAACTATAATCATTATTTACATAATATGAATTCCACAGTTCATAAGGGACATAGATTTGCAGTCTAACCTTTGTAATTGTAAGTGTCATGTATTCCTATTAAGACATAGATCCTTGGTGGAAGCATAGTCATTTGCTAATAGGTAGGTTCTTAATAAAAATTTTGAAAAAAGGAAATAAAATCATATTTTAAGAGGTATGATAATATAAAACTTTACTAAACTTAAAATGAGTCTTCAGTCAAGGGGATTCATTGTATAATCAAACAAAATCCAGAAGTCATGAATAATTTATGCTGAAAATTATAAATAAAATAAAACCTCTTTAAGCATTCAGGCAGCAAAAATTGGTTATCAATAGAGAAACAAAAATCTAGTTGAGGACAATAGGACACTTTCTAGAGACTTTTAAGAAGAAAAGATTGTGATTCAATAATTTTCTATCCAGCAGAGAGCTGCCATTCACAGACAAATTTGTAGAAAATATACTGCCCATGTGTTCTTTCTTGAGAATAAAATTAAAATTTTAAAATCAACAGTTAAGGCTTTTTCATATTTGTTAACTTAGTTATAAAAGTAAATGTCTCTTTAACAGTAAATGATACACAGTACTGATAGTAACTCAGTAGATCACCATACATAATTATATGTATTTTCAAATAAAGAGGAAACAAATGTGAAGAAATAAATACTAATAATGGAGCTTAATTTCAATTTTGCATGCCCTATGAGGACATGAGTCATTTCTCACTTGATTGTCCTTATATTTCTCCTGCCCAGAACAATTCCTGGCACACAGAAGAACTTTAATTAATATTTGTTGAGTGAACACCTCTAATATGGGGACAAGGAATAAATTCCATTTTATTCTTGACATTGATAATTCTAGAGATATGTATATGAATATACACACATACTTAAAGATGAACATTGGTTGATAAAAATGATTTTTTGGGGCCAGGTGTGGTGGCTCACGTCTGTAATCCCAACACTTTGGGAGGCCAAGGTGAGTGGATCACCTGAGCTCAGGAGTTCAAGTCCAGTCTGGCCAACGTGGCAAAAACCTGTCTCTACTAAAAATACAAAAATTAGCCAGGTGTGGTGGTGGGCACCTGTAATCTCAGCTACTCGAGAGACTGAGGTAGGAGAATTGCTTGACACCTGGGAGGTGGAGGTTGCAGTGAGCCAAGATCATGTCACTGCACTCCAGCCTGGGCAACAGAGCAAGACTCCATCTCAATAAATAAATAAGTAAATAAATAATAAAAAAAAGATTTCTTTGTATTTGAGTGTCTAATTTTTAAAGTCTTAAATCAGAGTCTGAGATGAGAAGGCACATGAGGTGATATGATTAGGGAACCGGCTAATGTACTGTATAGACAGCCAGGATGGCGTTGATTTTTCAGAATTAAGAACAAGAGAGGAATTAGATATTCAATAGGAGAAACATAAGCATTTTGAAAGACATTATTCTGAAGTTGGCAGGGATCCAAGGAAAGAATAGCTTCATGAGAGTCTGTGAAGACTGCAATGACTAGACACCAGGCACTACAGTCCAGAGGACCTCATGATGGAATTTACATGGAAGGACTAGATCTTTCAGTAATGCCTGATGAGTTTAAACATATCTGTTCTGGAACAGGAAAGGAATTATCAGCTGTGGTCACCAGAAGCTGAAATCTAGGGCTTAACTCATATTCTTTTACTGATAAAGTGTTTCATATCAACGTTATGGTGTCTGTGTTCAAAGTGGAATACATTTATATAAGGAAATAAATGTTTTGTTTCTTATAACTACTGTGTATGCATAATATAATAGATTATTTCTTTTTATTTATATTTTCACATATTCTAAAAACATTACATTACTATAAAATAGTTTTACTTTCTTAATTCACTTAAAAATTAAAAATAACAAAAATATAAAAGTATTTATGCTTCTATAACAAAATAGAAGGAAAGAACTTTAAATATTTATTAAAATACTTAGTGCTTTGTGAAAATTATCTTGCTAAAGTTCTCTTTATCTCCATCCTTTAATTTTCCTCTCTTCCTTTTCTTCTTCTTTCTTTCTCATTAACATGAGATAACTTCCTCAATCTCATCATATCCATTTTCTTATGAGTTAAAGATACAAGAAAATCTCTGACACCAGGTATAGCACAACTCTCTCACCAGCTGGATACCGACTTTGATATAAATATAAATGACTTGCTATTTAAAAGAAATCAAACTCCAATAATTGAGAGTTGTAACTTTTATTAGAATGTTTTCTTCTATAGATGTGCAATCTCATTATCTAAGCATTTAATCAATTAACTTAATTAATCTAAATTTAGAATTTTATTCTGTATATAATTGGATGCACCACAAACAGCTTCCCTGGCAGGCACCAGGAAATGCAGTGGCACCCAGAAGCTTGGAGATGCCAGGAACTGCAGGACCCCTAAGAAGGAGTCACAGCCCTGGTTCAGGGATCTCTCAAGTCTGGGCTCTCTGAAGGGCCACAGCTCTTCTCTCCGTCTCTTCACCTGCAATGTGGCTCCAGCCCTGTTTGTGTTATACCTCTTTAAACCTCACCATTCAGTGGGTCCCAAGTTCTTGTCCTGCAACCAGGAAGAATGAGGTCAGCAGACATGTGAAGGCTGAGCAAGACAAAGAGGAGCTTTACTGAGCAATAGAACTGCTCAGTCTCCCAGAGAGGGCAGCTCCTTTCCCCAGCCAGAGTGTCCTGACAAGTGTTTAGCACCTAACAGAGAGGAGACCCTGGAGTTGGAAGCTCCTCTCTGCAGACAGGTCATCCTATGGTCTCTGCATCTCTCGGCAGAGAGGAGGCCCTGAATTGGGTTGCTCCTCTCAGCAGGTGGGTCATCCTGTTGTCTCTTCAGCTCTCAGCAGACAGGAGGCCCTGGAGTGAGTTGGTCCTCTCTGTAGCTGGTCATCCTGATGTCTGCTGCTCTCAGCAGAGAGGAGGCCCTGGAGTCGGTAGTTCCTCTCTGCAGCCAGTTGTCCACCTGTTCAGCTCTGGCTGAGTCCAAGACTTTTACGGGCCTCAGAGGAGAGGAAGTGTGCCCCAATTGGTTCATGGGCAGCCATGGGCAGTCCTAGAAAAGGCACCACAAGTTTCCACTGTGGTCCATGGGACTGGCAGCCTGGCCCCCAGCCATCAGGCCCTCCCTGGCCAGAAGGTGGAGCCTCACTGGGGACCTGCCCCCTTCTGCCAAGGAACCTGTTTGACTCCTGCTCTTGTTCATGGTGCCCAGGCTGTATGTGCCAAGGGGTGCCTGCAGGACAGTGCTTAGGGGCACTCAGCATCCCCTCAGCTTCCCTCCTATGCTCGTTGGCACTCAAACTCTGGAGGTGACTAAGGTGGCAGGGGCTAGCACGTCAGCATTGCACCAAGTGTATGCATACCAGGCCAGGCCACAACAGTGCCGGGGCTCAGCCCTGACTTTGCTCCAAGATCAGAGCCGGTGCCAACAGCAGGGAGAAGCCAGACAGCAGTAGCAAGCACTTCCAAGCCTGTCAGGGAATGGGGGACTTACTGGGCCCCCAGGAGTGCAGGGATGCCCAGGTCAGCAGCCACGGTTTGGGTGACTGCAACTGTGCCTGGGGGATTAGGGTTCCTGCCTGCTCTGTGGAGTGGGAGGTCCAGGTCTACAGCCATTACCTGGGCAGCTGCAGCTGCTCCCAGTGGGGGCGGGGCTCCCTACTGCTCTGTGGAATGAGATGCTTGGCCGCCCTCCCAGCTGCAGCAGGAGCGATGGCAGCAGCCGTTCCAGACAACCCGCCACCATATCACAACTACCAAACGCAAAACCTAGAGAGTCAATAAAATGAAGATTAGAACTACCAAAAATATGAGAAAACTGAAGTTTTAAAACTGATGTTTTACAAAAATCTACATACACATTTGATGGGAACTATAAATGATGATTTACTGTTTGTATAGTGAATTTATCAATTTCACTAAATTAATCTTGGACATTGTGTTGAAAACATAGATTCATATTAAATACAATTGTTTTTAATTATACAGTTAACTTGATTTTCTAGTCCAGAAGACTACAGATAGTTTCATTCATTGAATGTTTGTTAATTGCCTTCCATGTATAAGGTACTGTACTAGATGCTTATGTACATCATTTAATCTGGGCACTATGACGCTTTAGGCCCAGTAAATTTTGTTGTTTGTATTAGGAGGCTAAGAGAAACAGAACTAATCAGATGTTTATTATAAGGAATTGGCTCATATAATTATGGAGGCTGACAAGTCCCAAGATGTGGAAGGTGAGTCAGTAAGCTCAAGACTCAAGGACAGCTGTTGTTTCAGTTGAAGTCTGAAGGCAAGAAGTCGGCGCTGGTTCGAGGGTAGTCAGGTAGGAAAAATTCTTTCTTACTCAGGGGATAGTCAGCTTTCTGCCCTATTTATGCCTTTACCTGATTGAATGGGGTCCACTCACATTAAGGAGGACAATCTGCTTTACTAAGTCTACTAAATCAAATAATAGTCTCATCCAAAAATACCCTCAAAAAAAATGCACTCAAGCTAATGTTTCACCTATCTGGGCACTGTGTGGCTCAGTCAACTATATACATAAAATTAACCCTCACAATGTGGAAAGCTGTCCTATGCATTGGAGAATGTTTAATAGCATTCCTAGATGCTAAATGCTACATACTAGTAGTGTCTCTCTGCTCCAGTTGTGACAACAACCGCAAAATGTTTTCAGATATTGCCAAATGTCCCACGGGTGACAAAATCACTTCTGGTTGATAACTGCTGTCATCCATAATATCTTTAATCCTCACAACAGATTTACTATGGAGCTACTAGTATTATCATTATACAAATGAAAAACTGAGGCTCGGAGTTATTAGCAATGTGCCGAATACCACATAGTTAATACAAATGTAGAGCTAGTATTTAGGTTCATGTGTGCCTGACTCCAAATTGCATTTCATTTTCAGTACATAATAGTGTGTCCAGTTGGCAGTTGAACATTGAATTGGCAGCTCAGGAGACAAGTTGACATAAGAAATACAGATGTGGAGTCAATATGATATACCTAACACAGTTAAAGCCCTTGTTATTAATAAAATTGACTTAGGATAAGCAATATAATTATTAGTCTCAAGGGGAAGAAACACTTCTGAGGGAAAATATGAAATCTTAAAGTTCCCCATGGATTAGGTGGCCCATATAAACCCACCCAATTGAGCAGAATTTAAACAACATTGTGATAATATTCATGGGTCATTGAATCTATACTGATAACCAGAATATCTCCCTTCTTTCCCTTTCATAAATTTGAAATAGTCGTAATAAAAATCACAGCCTCCAGAGGGATCTTTTGTGTGTGTGTTAGAACTGGTAAGATATGAACACAAATTACTATATTAGCCTAATAAAATATTTTCTCACAAAAACAGAGGGCAGAGGAAAAAAAGACATGAAATAAATTTAAGAGTATATAGCAGTCGTATGATAAGCTTTTGTGGGATAAAAAAAAGTAAGCCTAAAAAAGCTATCTTCTTTCTAAACAAAATTAAGTATAATTGATGGGAAAATATGAATTAATAATATCCCAGTCTTGACCACAAAATTAAGATAAATAAAAGACCTTCCTAGGTTTTTCATTTGTTTGTTTGTTTGTTTACTTAATAGACAGAGTCTTGCTCTGTCTCCCAGGCTGGAGTGTAGTGGCGTGATCTCAGCTCATTGAAACCTCCCCCTCCTGGGTTCAGGCGACTCTCCTGCCTCAGCCTCCCAAGTAGCTGGGATTATAGGCGCGGCTATATAACCAAGCCCGGCTAATTTTTGGATTTTTAGTAGAGATAGGGTTTCATCATATTGACCAGGCTGGTCTCGAACTCCTGACCTCAAGTGACTCACCCACCTCGGCCCAAAGTGCTAGGATTACAAACTTGAGCCACTGTACCTGGCCCTGCCTAGACTTTGCTTGTAATATTTTGTATCTATTCTTCAAGAGGGTATCCACTTTTTTTTTTTTCATTTTTTAAAATTTCAATAGGTTTTTGTAAAACAGGTGGTATTTGGTTACATGAATAAGTTCTTCAGTGGTGATTTCTGAGATTTTGGTGCACCCATCACCGGAGCAGTGCAGCTCCTTCCACACTGAATAGAATTGACCTGTGCAATAAATAGGTACTTTTTTTTTATTATTATACTTTAAGTTCTAGGGTACATGTGCACAACATGCAGGTTTGTTACATATGTATACATATGCCATGTTGGTGTGCTGCAGCCATTAATTCGTCATTTACATTAGGTATATCTCCTAATGCTATCCCTTCCCCCTCCCCCAACCCCAAATAGGCCCCAGTGTGTTCCCCACGCCGTGTCCAAGTGTTCTCATTGTTCAATTTCCAACTATGAGTGAGAACATGCAAACTATTTCTAAACTATCTGTCCTTGCGATAGTTTCCTCAGAATGATGGTTTCCAGCTTTATCCATGTCCCTATAAAGGACATGAACTCATCCTTTTTTATGGCTGCATAGTATTCCATGGTGCATATGTACAGCATTTTCTTAATCCAGTCTATCACCGATGGACATTTGGGTTGGTTCCAAGTCTTTGCTATTGTGAATAGCAGCATGATTTATAATCCTTTGGGTATATACCAAGTAATGGGATGGCTGGGTCAAATGGTATTTCTAGTTCTAGATCCTTGAGGAATCAAGACACTGTCTTCCACAATGGTTGAACTAGTTTACAGTCCCACCAACAGTGTAAAAGTGTTCCTATTTCTCCACATTCTTTCCAGCACCTGTTGTTTCCTGACTTTTTAATGATCGCCATTCTAACTGGTGTGAGGTGGTATATCATTGTGGTTTTGATTTGCATTTATCTGATGACCAGTGATGATGAGCATTTTTTTATGTGTCTGTTGGCTGCATAAATGTCTTCTTTTGAGAAGTGTCTGTTCATATCCTTTGCCCACTTTTTGATGCGGTTGTTTGATTTTTTCTTGTAAATTTGTTTAAGTTCTTTGTAGATACTGGATATTAGCCCTTTGTCAGATGGGTAGATTGTAAAAATTTTCTCCCATTCTGTAGGTTGCCTGTTCACTCTGATGGTAGTTCCTTTTGCTGCGCAGAAGCTCTTCAGTTTAATTAGATCCCATTTGTCAATCTTGGCTTTTGTTGCCATTGCTTTTGGTGTTTTAGTCATGAAGTCCTTGCCCATGCCTATGTCCTGAATGGTATTGCCTAGGTTTTCTTCCAGGGTTTCTATGGTTTTAGGCCTAACATTTAAGTCTTTAATCCATCTTGATTAAGTGTGACTACTGAGGCTAAGTCTTTAAAGACATGGTGGCTTCCACCATAGCTTCTGCTGATCTGCTGGATGGCTCATGCTGGAGAAAGCCAGCAACCCTAAAAACAGCTCAAAATGTTGAGAGACTGAGGATTCCTGAAAGCAACTAACAATAATTTCTCAGGCAATTAAATTTGAGCCATGTTGAAAGCAGGTATACCAGTTCAAGTTAAGCCTTAATGTGACTGTATCAGGGTCAACATCTTGGATGAAACCTCACGAGAAATTCTAAGCTTGGCTGGGTGTGGTGGCTCATGCCTGTAGTTCCAGCACTTTGTGAGGCCAAGACATGTAGATCACAAGGTCAGGAGTTTGAGACCAGCCTGGATAATATGGTGAAACCCTGTCTCTACTAAAAATACAAAAATCAGCTGGGTGTGGTGGCACAAGCCTGTAGTCCCAGCTACTCGGGAGGCTGAGGCAGAAGAATCTCTTGAACACGGGAGGCAGAAGTTGCAGTAAGTCAAGATCACGCACTGCACTCCAGCCTGGGTGACAGAGTGAGACTCCATCTCCAAAAAAAAAAAAAAAAAAGGGAGAGAGAGAAATTCTAAGCTGAAACCACCTAGTTTGAATTTGGGAATTCATATTTTTAAATTCTGAATGATTTTGAGATAATAAATGTTTGTTTTCCTTTTAACCCACTGAATTTGAGGCAACTTATTAGGCAGCAATAGATAATGAATAAAACATCTATCTAGAGGTACACAAGGGTGGGTGAGGTATCTTAAATATTTAAGCAGTTATATTTTTACTTGGCCTATCCTTACCATACTTACTCAAAGAAAGATTTTCAGATTAAAACAGCAAGGTTGTTTCAAAGAGTCGATTTCGAAGACATTGTTCATTGAAGTTACCTATGGTAACACTAAAGGTCTAAGTTAAAGGAGCCCATACATAAGATTTTGTAAAGTAAGATAAATATACAACACCTTTCCTATCCTTCATGTTATTCTCTATAGAAGACATAATCCGATATAGTCTAAGAAGAAAAAATGCTTCCAACAAAGTCTTCAATTGTAACATTATTAAATGCAATTTAGCTAATGCAAATATATTTTGGATATCAAAATCACTCTGTATAAAATCAGACTAAATCTATGAAAGTCAACCCGAAGTCAGAGCAACATATAATTTGTGTACTACGATCTATTGAAAACCTATCGATGACTGGTAAATACTAGATGGTAGATTATGCAAAAGTTCGAAAAACTGATCTAAAAGTTCAAAATGATTTCAACCAAAATGGCATTGACTTCTTATTGATTTAACCCAAAGCAGTCCAAATTTACACACTACCACATTTAAAACTTACAAAATAAGCAGCTGAAAATGGCCAATTAAAGTGCATAAATCAATTGCTTGACAAGTCTAGATTTTATAACTAGAGAATTATGAAAAACTCAGACAAATTATACAAGTAGGTAATTTTAGAAGTGAAATTACATTTTAAGTTAAATGTTACCTAGTCTAAAGCTATTACAAATGATAGGAACTTAATCACTTTTATTCATTTTTAATGATTTATAAAAATGTTTCAACCACGGATATCAACATTCATTCATCTCCAACCAGATTTTCACTCCCACCTTAAGCTTAATGTCATCTTTAGCTTTGTATAAGCAAATCAGTACAGGCATGCCAAATAAATGCTATTTCTGTACTCACTTCTGGTTTAGGCTTATGTCAGGTATCCTTTCCTTGTAGTTCATCCAAGTATTTATTAAAATGTTCCCAATGATGTTGATAAAGAAAAGCAAAATTAATATTCTTTAACAAAAACATGACATTTGAGCCTTTATAAGTGAGAGGACTTGTCACTAACTAGAACAGTGGTTCTCAACTGTGGACTCCGAAGGAGCAGCACCAGTAACACCTGAAAACACGTTACACATGAAAACTTGTAGGATCCTACCTTAGACATGCTGAATCGGAAAAACTGGGGAAATAGGGCTTAGTGATCTTTTATCAAACCCTTTGTGATTCTAAGACACGCTAAAGATTGAGGAACAATTAGAATGTAGAAGAAATTGGACAGATATTAATGATGTGGACTATGCACAACTATTTGCAAAAACAAAACATTTCACATGCAGGAAATAAGTAGGAAGAGGTTCTATTTTTTTTTAATGGATTATATTTATATATTGAATATTTAAAGTATTACATTATATAAGTTAACTTATCTAATAAATTAACATTTTAAGTACCCACTATTGCCTGCTTTACAGTTTTACCAACTTGGTCAATGCCTCTTTAGCAATGTGAAAAGATATTAGTAAGTTTATATAAAGATAGTAAAGTAGGCAAGGAACTTCATCCCTCCTACTAAAAAGATAACCTTCCATAGTACAAACGTGGAAATTATGAGGATGAAATTATGAACTATTAAGTTGCCTTTAAATATTGTGTTTACAAACTATTTTTAATAATATGGACAATGCTTATTCCATAATGTTAAGCCCAAAAAAGGTCAAAATTTAAAGTTGTATAGATCATATTTTCTAAAATTTGTAAAAATGTGCAAGGAAGACAGACTGCAAAGAAATATTGAGGGAAGATAATTTTAAAACACAGAAAGAAAATTACTTCATTTTTATCTTTACTTCAAGACTTCTTGGCCTCAGCTCCACCAACAATTTCTAGTTCAGAAATACAGAATCTATTACTCAACCAAAATAAAAACCAAACCAAAGGAAGTAGCCACTTTTTTACTGTGTACACACCACCATCTAAGGAACTGTGGGAGAGCTGTTTTTCTCTCACCTTAACTTTCAACCATTACGTTGTGGGGCATTTAATTTTTCCTATTTCTTTCATTGCATTTTTATTATTTAATATGTATCTTTTCCTCTCCTAGTTCCTTGAGAGTAGTGGCCATGCCTTTTCTTTTTCTGTCATTGAATGTCCACAAACTATATCAGTACCTGATATGCTGTAGAAACTTAATAAATATGCCAAATAAGCATGGAATTAATGGATTAATGAATAAAGTGAATGAATGCTGCACTATAAACTGTCATGTCTGTATCAGTTTTCATTGGATTCTTCTGAACTATTATTGTAACTGGCAGAGGGGAAGCACATAATAAATATTTGGTCAATTAATAAATTTACTAATGCATTGAAACTGTTTTCCCAACTTGTGCTTTGCCTTTAAACTTAAAAACATTTTAAACTTACAAATATTTTTTGATTTTATATATTCAAATATAGTTTTTGCCTTCTTTGGGGTATTCCCTCCATAATTCTACATTAAAGCTTCTCATTAATATGTTCTTAAGTCTAACTAGACTTATGTTTCTTTTATTTTGCTAATCCCTACTTCTGTTTAAAGAAATTTTATTTTGTTTACTTAGGATTAGTCAATGAAATAACCAAATTGAGTGGATTCTGTTTTATATGATTAAGAGAGTTGATGAGTAAATTTTTCACACACATATACAGAAGAGTTCAAAAGGGATAAAATGATAAAGAAAAATTACATGGTATTATTAGTTTTATATTCCTACCTTATTAATAGTATGGTAATTTTTTATATTTACATTAATAGTATAATAATCATAAATTATTAATTTTATATATCTTATTGGAAAATTCACTAACAAATTTCACATTTCTGTCTTTATTTAAGCCTTGAAACATTCCAGATTAATGTGTCTCTGACAGTAAAAATATATAAATTATAAACATTTTAAAAATTCCTTAGATTATTCTGTTTCTCTTTTTTAAGACATGGTATTTAGCTATGTTTGAAGGTTTTGTTTTTTTTAAATAGAAGTGTTGGAATTATCTATCTACTATGTTCCAGGTGTAGTACCAAGTACTTTTTCCATGATTGCATTAATTTATATAGAAAACTTCTAACGTAATTTTTTGCCTCTTTATTTTTTAGAATAGAAAACTTTCAGATAATGCCAGTATTTCTGTAGGGAAACATTACTAGTATTTTACTCAATAATTACACTTAAGTCTATTTGATTCCAATAATATATCAGTCAACTCTTGCTGTGCAAAAGATAATCCAAAATCTAGTGACTTAAAACAATGAATCTTTATTATTTTCTACAATTCTATGGACGGCTAATGGCTCTTTTGGTCTATGCTGGTTTAACTGATCCCTCTGGTCAGGTGGTGGCTTTACTGGGGCCTGACAGTCTGGGAGGTCCTTACTTACATACCAGGCAGTTGGCCCACTCTCAGCCACAGTGCCACATGTTATTTTCTACATGGACTCCTCACCAGGGGAGCTCAGGCTGTTCACACGATGATATCAGGATTCTACAGTCAACTAGAGAGCAAGCCCCATTTAGGAAGCTGTTTTACACTTCAGAATCATTAGTTGATTCTACTTGCGTATCAATTAATGTCTCAGTGGCCAAACAAGTCACATAGCCAAGCCTAGATTCAAAGAGAGGAGAAGCTTTCAACAATGCAATTGTTAGAATAAGGTCTGAATTTTGTGTTTTCCAAATAATCAAAATTGTGCATACTTTAGATAAAATCATATTCCTGCACACAAATTTGGGAAGACATTTAATATTCTCATGGAAGGTGACTAAAAGTCATGATTATTATTTTTTGGAAAACACATATAATTGCTCAGAAATATGTTTAATCGATTCAATTATATTTTAATAGTAATTTGCAAAGCAATATATATGTTCTTGGTGGATTTATTTGTATCCTCGGTTTATTTGTGTGTAATATTTTGATGTTGATTTCTATAATTATCTAATGTTTCTGAAAGTTAATTTTAGTTGGATAGTGATCAAGAAGTAGAAGCCACTCCAACCTCAAAGGAATTTGTTGATTAAAACTCATGGCCTATACAAACATTTTGGTTACTGATCCTCCATTAACATGCTTTATCTCAACTGTACACAATGTGCTTTTGCTACAATTAATAACAGCATACATACAGTTAGAATGTTGTCTATTAAATATAGCATTGCTTGGCCAATCAAATCATTGTACTCTGGAACAGAGAATGGCTTGCTATAAGTAAGAAAGAAAGGCATAGCATAGCATTAAAGAAAAGCAGAGACAAAGACATATTTCTTGAAACTTAGAAATATAGTAACTTATTAGTGAATTGTAGCATGTAGTCAGAAAACTAAACTGTTATACTCAATAGATACATTATTCTCAGAGATATTAAATGAAAAAAAGATAACTAAGCCTGCTTTTATATTCAGCATGCAACTCTTTTTAAATTTAATAGTGATTGTTTTATAATCACTGTTAACTTACTTGTTAACATTTTTAGTCTTTTATTTTTTATAAGTGAACCTCCAAAAATTCTATGTCCAAAGTGTGCCTTGAACTCAGAAACATTAACAAATATTTCTCTCTATGGATCTAAAGGGATAAATTGGGTGATGATCATTCAACTTACAAGTCAATTTGTTACAGTATTCCTTCCAACAGCCACCCTCTGGCATATTAAAGTGTGAATCAATTTATAAATGATGACTTATACACTTCCCGAGAGAGTAATGCAACAACTTACTTGAAGATTGCTTGTAAAACTTATTACATGTGAATCCATTTTTCTAAAATAGATGCAATAGCAATTAGATAATTTAGTACACTTTTTTCTAAAATGCTTAATATGAAATGGTAGTTTTGATAACCGCAAGTAGATACTATGTCACAAAATATTTATTTCAAATAGAGCAAACTCAGTCTATAGTTCAATATAGGTTGAATAATGTTACATAACCACAGGCTGTGTCTCTTCTAAAGATAGCACATATTTGGTATTACATCTTGTTGCCAGATTAGATGACAAGCAATATTCAAATCACAAAATCCTCTTGTATAAACAGGCTGTAACTATAGTGCCAGATTATGATTTTCAATTACCATATGTTTCTAAATGTTTGTTTAGGATTTTAGAAACAGTGTGCTTTTTTCTCCCTAGCAATAAAATAAAATAAGCTTTTATTTTGATAATATTTGAAAGTATAAATAGTGGAAAGATAAGATAAATTATCTTTAAATCTCAGCTTGATAGAAGGGAATTATGGTATTTTGGCCTAGGAAAAAAAAAAAAAGAAAACTGAAAATAACTCAAAAAATCAGTCAGGCTCACAACACTAAAAAATAAAGGTAGTAAGACTATTGTCATAGAGGCAAAGTTCTATTTTTTTATGAATGTGTCAGTGAATAACAACAATACTTGAAGCTTTAAACTGCTATTGTAAAACATTTTCAGAAGATTCTATTTTTTCTCATCATGATATAAAATTACCAGAGACACTTTATTTATTTATTTACTATTATACGTTAAGTTCTAGGGTACATGTGCACAACGTGCAGGTTTGTTACGTATGTATACATGTGCCATGTTTGTGTGCTACACCCATTAATTCATCATTTACATTAGGTATATCTCCTAATGCTATCCCTCCCCCATGCCCCCACCCCACGACAGGCCCCGGTGCGTGATGTTCCCCTTCCTGTGTCCAAGTGATCTCATTGTTCAATTCCCACCTGTGAGTGAGAACATGCGGTGTTTGGTTTTTTGTCTTTGTGATAGTTTGCTAAGAATGATAGTTTCCAGCTGCACCCATGTCCCTACAAAGGACATGAACTCATCCTTTTTTATGGCTGCATAGTATTCCATGGTGTATATATGCCACATTTTCTTAATCAAGTCTATCGTTGATGGACATTTGGGTTGGTTCCAAGTCTTTGTCATTGTGAATAGTGCCGCAATAAACATATGTGTGCATGTGTCTTTATAGTAGCATGATTTATAATCCTTTGGGTATATACCAAATAATGGGATGGCTGAGTTAAATGGTATTTCTAGTTCTAGATCCTTTAAGAATCGCCACACTGTCTTCCACAATGGTTGAACTAGTTTACAGTCCCACCAACAGTGTAAAAGTGTTCCCATTTCTCCATGTCTTCTCCAGCACCTGTTATTTCCTGACTTTTTAATGATTGCCATTCTAACTGGTATGAGATGGTATCTCACTGTGGTTTTGATTTGCATTTCTCTGATGGCCAGTGATGATGGGCATTTTTTCATGTGTCTGTTGGCTGCCTAAATGTCTTCTTTTGAGAAGTATCTGTTCATATCCTTTGCCCACTTTTTGATGGGGTTGTTTTTCTTTGTAAGTTTGTTTGAGTTCTTGTAGATTCTGGATGTTAGCCCTTTCTCAGATAAGTAGATTGCAAATTTTCTCCCGTTCTGTAGGTTGCCTGTTCACTCTGATGGTAGCTTTTTTTTTGCTCTGCAGAAGCTCTTTAGTTTAATTAGATCCCATTTGTCAATTTTGGCTTTTGTTGCCATTGCTTTTGGTGTTTTATACACGAATTCCTTGCCCATGCCTATGTCCTGAATGGTATTACCTAGGTTTTCTTCCAGGGTTTTTATGGTTTTTGGTCTAACATTTAACTCTTTAATTCACCTTGAATTAATTTTTGTATAACGTGTAAGGAAGGGATCCAGTTTCAGCTTTCTACATATGGCTAGCCAGTAGAAACACTTTTTAAAGGTTATTTGCTATGTTTCCTACAATGAAACTAATAAAATAAATAGATCTCCATGCTCAAAACATTGATGTTTTTTAATTATGGTCATAGCCTTTTTTTGATCACATCTGAACTAGATAATTCTGGAGGTGTATAAATCTGTATAACTTAATTATAGATAGTAAGGCCTTAAGCTTGTTTGCGTGTGTTGCTTTTTTCTTTCATATTGTAGTATCAAACATTCAGAAAACAATTTTCATCATTGATCTTAAAAATCTCTTTACTTTTTCTAGGATTACAAAGTTCTATCTCTATTTATTACTGCATCCAACACTGAAATTTATAAAACGATTAAATAATTATATATTATTCTATATACTAAATAGCCGTCAACATGGGATATGGAAGAAAAAGAAGCTCAGTCTTTCTATTGCATCTCTGCATGGACACTTCTGAAACTTGGTAGGTGAAAAACTTCGTAGGAAAAATATTTTCTACCGATTACTAAGGATAAAATGAAACCATATATCTCCAAACATATTTAAATTCACAAAAGCCTTCCTTTATAGGTTTCAAGTAAAACTAAACTTTGACTTAAAGGTCATAAAGTTAAGCAGAGGCAAATTTTAAAAATGCCTTTGTTGGAATAGTTTATAGAATTAAATTTTACCTGCTGTGAAAGTGTATTTACTCAAACACTTTAAAAATTGTATTTTTTTTCTGAGCTGTAAGTACATGGACACAAATAGAAGTACATTTATCTGAAAATACACTGAATTGGGAAGCTGAAATGCCATAAAACCCTTCTAAAATAGTGTGTGGAGATAGTCATAACTGAGAAGGCATCCCCCAAAAAACACCACTGTCTACATGCCAGCTAAAAGTGACATGGTAAAAACAGAAATGCTAGAGAAAAATGTAGAAGAAAAACAGGGTGGGTTGAACCTATGTTGTTATTTCTAAAATTTTGACTTCGAGGACATTTTAAATATATTTTAATACATAAAAGCATTTATTTATTATTATGGCAACATAGATACATTAGGTAAAAAATTTTTTTCCAGGGTAAATCAAATAAGATAGTAAAATTTCTTGATTAATGTCCTATATATTGAAGTTGCTTTTAATTTCCCACGTGTTTTATTTTTATTTTGCTATAAGAATTTTCACCAGGGTTAATGTTTGTTTGTAAATTTTAGAATAAAGCTTGACATATTAATACTTTCTTTTTTGCTTATGTAAAGTATTAGTATTTGTGACCTTTGCCAAATTGAAGCTTGTTTTTCTTCTTTTTCTCCTTCTCCCTCTCCTCCTTCTCCCTCTCCTTCCTCATCCCCTTCTTCTCCCCTTGTTTTCTTTTCCTACCCCTCTTCCTCTTCCTCCTCTTCCTTTTGTTCCTCCTTCTCTTCTTTCTTTATCCTCTTATTTTCCTTTGTTCTTATTAAGTTCAATATTTATAGTCATTTTTAGCAAATCTAAATGTTTTTAAAAATTATAATATTCATATAGGCAGGAATTTTTGTCTGTTTGTCTCATTGATATCTTACCTGTGCATCTAAAAATGCCTGACTCATAGCATGTACTCAAAGATACCAAGAGAAATTTTAGCTAACACATATGATGGTGTACAATTTAAACTTGTATCTATTGGATGTTATTTGTTCCAGAAAATTAAATAAATATTTGGTAAATTTTGTTTATTACTTGGAAGAAAAAGAAAACTAATTTAGAGCAGAGTTAAATGATCTGAATATATGATGCAGTCAAAACACCATACACAAAGTGGTGGAATTAAATCATTGCGGTAAAAACATCAAGAATTTTGCTAAGTCTTGTCTGATTAGGCAAACCCATCACAAAAAGAGACAGACAAACAGATTCCCTATTTGTGAAGATGCAAAACTTCTGGAAGTTTTCAGAACACATGAATGCACTTTACAGGGTAGGCATGTTTTTCTGCACTAAAAGCTCCTAGTCAACGCTTTGATTGGCTTTTTCTTGTATTTCAGATCTCAGTTCAAATGTCAACTTTGTGAGAATTGTATTCCCATTAGGTTATCTGAAGAAGTTTTCCCACCTCCGGTAATTCTCCAGCTTTTAGGATCTTCAGATCATGATACATATATATGCACATGCATAAATATGACTGTATATGTATTTTATAGTTATCTGTCTCCCACATTAGAAGTTACATTTTTGGAAGGTGGAGAACAGGAAAATCTTCTGTCTATTCCAGTTGTATACTCAGGATCAATAGGAATATGCATGGCAAAAATAAGTCAAGGTAAGAAACTGAAGATTTTTCCTTGTGTTAAAAGATGATCCACACTGGGAGGGAATTTTTCTTAATTTTTTTAATACCGGGGAAATATGAGGTGCTCATTTAATATTTGAGAACTTAAGATGTCCACAATAGAATAACCTATCAAGGGTAATTTATTTAATATATTTCCCTTAAGTGAAAATAAGACAGTTAACATACTTCTTAAAAGATGGTCTTTCTCTTTCTCACAGTTCCCTTTAGTTAATCCCCAATTCCCAATTTGCTTTAGCAAATTCCCATTTATGCAAGTTTGGATCCACAGGATGAATTGTGAACTATCTTAATGGTCTATTATGTAGTGTACAAAACAAAGGGACATTAGCCAGATGAACATTTTAGGCAAAATCTAAGATAAAGAATAGACTAGTGATTAAGAGCACAGAGTCTGCAGACACACTTTGAGTTTGTTTCAAATCCCAGCTCTTTTCATTACTGAGTGTGTGATTTTTGAGCAATGTGTATGATTACTAGCCGGTCCATCATCTCTTTATCTGTAAAATGTAATAAAAACTACTCATACATATTTTGTGAAGATTAGATAACTCACTGTATGTGAAGACTTTAGAACTGTGTATAGAATGCTGTAATCAATCTGTTTTATCTATTATTTTTAAATATATAAGAAGGAAACTTCTTAAAAAGAATGGAAGAAGCCAATTCCAAAGGAGAAGATTGATTTTGTAACCTGACTCTATCGCTTACTGGCTTTATTATTTCCTTCATCTGTGAAGGTAATACTTCCTGCCTACTTCACAGGGATTTTTTGAGTTACAATATGGAAAATTCTTAAAACCAGGTCAGGTATATGGTAGCTCTCTATAAAAAGTGAACTATTTTATTTTGTTAATGATTTTAACATTGATTGTGATGATCCTACAAAGGTATCCAAGATATATGTGAAAATATTAAGAGCACTATCATAAGATTTCTGGCAGCTTTTAAAAAAATTGTATACATACTTAAAATATATTGTATATAATTTTTAAATAAATAAATACAAGAAATTTTAGTGCTTTTTGAACATGAAGTTCATCTGACTGCCGATGTTTCATCAGAAAGGACTCTATAAAGTAGCTCACTAATGCATATTACTGTATTTCTGTCAAAAGCCTTTAATTATTAAGTCATTTGAAGAGTTTAATTGCCCGTTACACCTGTTGACTTACAGTTGGAAATATAGTGTGATTTTCTTTTTAATTTGATGATGATAATTTACAGACTAGGTTTTTTTCATTTTAGGTTTAATGATGCTTTATTTCCTATTGGAGAGACTGTTGTTTCTCATCCCCAAACATTTTAATAATGCTTCTAGTTAAGAGTGTTAAATGAGGAATGACAAGTTTAATATTATTTTGTGGGTAGCTGAGTAACGTCAGCAAGATGCCTCAGAAGAGATGCTTGATGCTCACTCCCACCACAAAATGAACCACAACAACCTATAAACAGCTAAAATTTGACTGGCGGGAGAGTGCTGAAAACAATGGGAAAGTAGAGATGCACCTGTGGTGATTGGAAGCACAGGAGGACATATGGAGACACTCTCCCCAACTTAGATTGACCCAGAGTCAGGAGCGAGTTCCTGTTGTGGGGAAAGGTAAGCAGAGTGATACCATTTGGCTCTGTGTCCCCACGCAAATCTCATCTTGAAATGTAATCCCCACGTGTCGAGGGAGGAACCTGTAATCCCCACCTGTCCAGGGAGCAAGGTGATTGGATCACGGAGCAGTTTCCCCAAGCTGTTTTGGTGATAGTGAGTGACTTCTCATGAGACCTGATGGTTTTATACGGGGCTCTTCCCCCTTCACTTTCCCTCTCTTTCCTGCTGCCTTGTGAAGAAATAGGTACTTGCTTCTTCTTCACCTTCTGCCATGATTGTAAGTTTCCTGAGGTTTTTCCAGCCATGTGGAACTGTGAGTCAATTAAACCTCTTTCCTTTATAAACTACCCAGTCTCAGGTATTCTTTATAGCAGTGTAAGAACGGACTAATATACAGAGAAACCTCACCAGTTCCCATTGCCACTCCAAACACCTACAGTCTGTACTATAGGGAAATCCCACAGTCCTTGAAAGCCCTGAGGCCACTTTGAATAGCTGCTGGGAATTCACACAGCTGCACTGTCATGCAATAGAAGCACAAGGTGGACAATTTCCACCCTTCACTTACTGTGACCAAACTGCTTCAGCATCGTGTCATCTGGAAATGAGCGCCACCTCTGGACTGTGCCCTGCTTTGAGGCCAGTAGGCACTGCACCTCTCCAGCACTGGGGCTTTGTTTGCATTCCACCAAGTCCACAAAGGTGGCTTAACACCACAATATCACTGTGCTAAGCCTTGGCCTAGCATCTGCTATGACCGTGGTCCTGCAGAGCAGGGAAACTAACACCCACGATCAATACTCCCATCTGGAGAAATAGTCTGGCACTCTCACTCAGTGCAAGCCTGCCGGTAAGCTAGCCAACCCACTGTACACCCCTCCCTGGTGGGAAAAGTCTCTCAGTTACCAAGGAGTTGACACGCACCCTGGCTGGCAGCATAAATACATGCCTATGGCTGGGGCCTGACAAATAGCCCTACAGCCCTACATCGCTTCCCCGCTCTCCATGGACATTTCTCTGCCAGGTGCAATGGTGGGTGCTTATAATCAGGGACGGGGAAACAGCCGTGCCTGTGGGCCACCCCTGGCAGACATGCCCCCTGGCCAGCTGATCAGTCATGTGCCCACATCTCAAGCCCAAGACAGAGCACCAATGGACACTCTTTAATGGAACACACCCAGGCCTGCTGAGCAGCTTTGTGCCTATATCCAGACTTGAGAAATAGCCCCAGGGGCTGCCTTTGGTGAGCATGCCCCCAGGCCAGCCAAGCAGCTATATGCCTATGTTATTGGCCCGAGAAACAACCCTTTAAGGTTCCCCTGGTGGTCAAGCCCCAAGGCTGGCCAAGCAGACTTATGACCATATCCCAGGCCTGATAAACAGTCTTTGGGGACTGACCTGGCAGGCACATAGCCAAGGCAGCCAAGCAGCCTTGCAAATGTATCCCGGGCCTTAGAAACAGCCCTGTGGAGCACTCCCAGCTGACTTATCTCCAGGCCAGACTAGCAGAAACAGCCTCATGGGACGCCTCTGGCAGATATTCCTCCAGGCCAAACAGCTGTGTGCCCATGTTCCAGGCCTCAGAAACAGTTCCATGGGCTGCCCCTCACAGAAACACTCCCACATTGGCCAAGTAGCCTTGTGCCTACATCCAAAGCCTGACAAGCAGCCCTGTGGCTCACTGCCAGCAGACATGCACACAGGCCAGCTGAGTAAGTAGGTGGCTGTTCCCCCACCCAGAGTAACAGCCTTATGGCTGTAACCCCAGTGAAACAGACCTTGTGGCAAACCCACTGTGTGTACACATGTACAACCTGAGAAACAGCCTAATAAGGCAACACCAGGCAAAGCTGCACCACCACTGCCATAAACTCTTTCAACTTAGGACACTGAGATACTTGCAAATGTCACTGGCATGGATTACACCTGAAGAAACTACACAGAGATTACACTGTTGTGTCCAACTAGAACCAAAGCCAATGTACCCCACCTAATGGATACACCAAGCTCCACCTATACCAATAAGCCTTCCCCTAGAAAACTCTCTTCATAAAATTGGAAGAGGTAACTGTTTTACCAGATGTGTAGGAGCACATCAAACATTTAAAAAGGCAAAAAAATAAAAAATAAAAAAGACACCTCTAAAAGAACAAAAAATTATCCAGTAATAGACCTCAATCATAAAGAAAAATACAAAATGCAAGGAAAATAAATTATTGTAATAATCTAAAGAACAGGCACTGAGACAGAAGAAAATATAGAAAGAAAATTCAACAAAATTATGGAAAGAATTCACTATTATTTTTATTATTCACTTAATATAGGACATTATGTTAAGTGAAGTTAGTGAGAAATTGAAAGTTAATCAGTGCATGTTCTCACTCACATGTGAAGCAAAAAAAGTTGATTTTCTAGAAGTAAAAAGGAGAACAGAGGATAATAGAGGTTAGGAAGGGCAAGGGGAAGAGGAAGATAGAGAGTTTTCAAAGAGTATAAAAATATAACTACGTAGAAAAAAAAAGTTCTAGTGTTCTATGCCATTGTAGATTGAATATAGTTAACAATAATGTATCATATAATTTCAAATAGCTAAAGGGAATATATTAAATTTTCTGAACACAAATAAATAATAAATGTTTGAGATGATAGTTATTCTAATTACCTTGATCTGATCACTGTACATTATATGTATCAAATATCACTAGGTACTTCATAAATAAGTAAAATTATTATGTGCCAATTTAAAAATACACAAAAAATCAATACAAACAAATAAAATTAGATAGCTAGAGAATATGAAAAAATATAAAGAGAGTTATAAATTAATGACTGTGAAAAAGATATTAATTTTCTGAGGGTAGCTCAGTAACTCTTGTGAAGTAAATTGCATAAATATATCTCTCAATTTTAACGACTTGCATCAAAAATATGTATTAGGCTGATATAAAAGTAATTGTTGTTTTTCCATTACTTTTAATGCCATTATTTCTTAATGTGCCATTACTTTTAATAGCAAAATCACATTTACTTTTGCACCAAGCTGATATAAGTACAAGTCACATTCTGGTTTGATATTGGCCATAATCTTTTTTCTTAGTGATAAAGAATACAGAAATAACAATCTTTTTTTTTAGATAACATACTACCTAGGTAAGTATTTCTTAAAGTAATTTGAGAGCTTGTGTACCAGCACATAATTATCAAGCAAATTACTTAAGGTCAATTTTATATCTAATACATGGCAATAAAGTTGCAGTCCATCAGCAAAACCTTGGCATAATCTTTATTCTGTTCAGAAAATTCTATTAATTCCAATTGTTGCTGACTTAATGAAAGTGTGATTCAATATTCTACATTGACCTTGGGTCATTTCTTTTTAGGGGTGGTCATGTCACTAGTAAAGGTATAAGAGTTATTTTTGACTTTAAATATTTTAACTCCCACATACTCTAAATTCTAAGCAAAAGAAAACTGAATAAACAAAATTATCCTGAATCAATAAAGTTTCATAATAAGTTTAACATAGACTTTTAAAGTGTATAATTAAGTAAATTCAATCTTGTTCGTAACTACTTCCTGTCACCTTCCTCACTATTATGTTATCACTCCCATTGAATCAGCTTCATACTGGCCTAGAAACTTGTTCTGTAATCCTTTATCATTAAATTGCACCCTCCAATCATTTGTTTTACCTGAAAACATGCTTCTTCCTGATGACACTAGTTTACCTGTAGCTTGTTTGAACAGATGACAACATGTTTTATCTCTTCCCATATAGCACAAAGACTTTAAGAATACGGTGGCATAAAGCTAGCTCTCTCAAATGCTAAATCATTGCTATTAGGCCATTTTTAGAAATTCTAATTGGAAGCTTGACTTTTGGTTGTGCCATCCTTTACCACTTCACTCATCTAAGCATAAATATATGAATACTTGCCTCTGAGTTTACAAATTAATTAAGAAAGTCAGAAATTTCCAGAACTTCTTGGTCTTCCACCCATTTGTAAATGCTTTCAATTTATAACCATGCTTTATCTCTTCTTTCCATTTCATCACAGAAATAGTCCTCATATTTAATGAAACTCACATCTCAGGGAACTTATGTTTGTTTCTTCCTTTTTTTTTTTTCATAGTTTTCAACCTCTCTTTACCTTCAATATGCCCAAAGTTCTCCTATATTAAAAACACACAACAAGTAAACATATAATCTCTCCCTCTGTCTCTCTCTTTCTCTCTCTCTCTCTCTCTCTGTCTCTGTCTCTCTCTCACACATACACACACATGCAGGCATTCTCATGTCCCTTCCTGTTAAATATTTACATTTCTCATATTTCTTAAAAGTGAAAAACACTTGGTCTTCACTACTGATCTTTAGTTCACCACTTGACCCACTGCTGCATGCTCTCTATCCCTGACATGCCACTGAAATTTCTCTGAATGCGGTCACTAGTGATCTATTATTAAATAAAATAAACCATCTTCAAACCCTGATTTACTTTTAGGTACACTTGTCATTATTTGCTACTTCCTTCTATTTGAAATTATCTCATTTTTTGTCTGCCACGTTGCCCGTCTTTGCAGCTTGTCACTACCATACTAGTCTGTCTGTGTACCCTTTTCACAAGATCCTCTTCTGTTTCCTCAAGATCCTTCTTCTGTTAATTGTGGATACTTCCAGGACTTCCAGGTGATCCTATTTTGTCTTCAACTTACATATTATTCATAGCAAAGATATCATCAACACATGTAGTTTCAACAATCACTATGTTATAGTAACCACCAAATCATATCATTAGACACATTTTCTCTTTCTTACTGCCAGATTTCTCTATTAGGCCTCCAACTGAAACTCACCATTTCTATATTAGCTTTCTATTGCTGCTATAACAAATTGCTAGAAACTCTGGTTTAAAACAACAAAAATTTGTTATCTTACATTTTGGAGATCAGGAATCCGAAATGAGTCTTACTATGTTGAAAATCTAGGTGTTCACAGGGCTGTATTCCTTCTGGAAGTTCTAGGGAAGAATCCATTTCTTTGCTTTTTCCTGCTTCTAAAGGTAGCCTGAATTCCTTAGCTTATGGGCCCCTCCTCTGTCTTCAAAGCCAGCAGCATAACAACTTTAAATCTTTTATTTTTTTTCTTCCTCCCTCTGACCTGTACTCAGATAGTCATATTTTCATCTGACACTCCGGACTCCTTTTTCTTTTAAAGGGCCTGGTGACTTCATTGGGCCCATATGGATAATACTAGATAAACACCCCCATTTCAGGATCTTTAATTTTATAATCTCTGCAAAGTACCTGTTGGTATTTAAAGTAACATATTCACAGTTCAGGAGACTAGAATGGGGGCATATTTGGTGTAACATTTTTCTGCATATCACAATGTCCAAAAAAAGATAGTAATTGTCCTAAAATGATACTATACTAATTTTAAAGATTGTCATGTCAGTTAGAATTAAATACAAATGAGACATTTTATATAAATATAAATGGGATATTTGAACTATTGGAAGACACATTTCAGCTGAGATATACACAATGTCTATGCATGTAATATGTAGAACTGACATTTTCTCAAGTCTATAATGCTTTTTGTTACATATAAAGACAACAAATTTGATCCTCAAGAAATTATTATTGCATTTTTATTATTGCATTTTTAAATGTGGACATTGCTCTGCTAACCACTTAATGAGACTTGAGTGGCCATTATTAAATTATTAGACTTTAAAAATACTTAAAGATGAGAGGTAAATATAAGTAATGTACAGTATTTTTTTAATGAAGGAAAGGTATGATATAAAACTGCAAGAATAAAGCTTGATATTTGTTTTAAGTTAAACATTTATTTATAAAAACTATAGTCTTGCTTCCAAGAATCTTTTCAACATGGAGACCTATAACTATTTCACATATACTCAACTAAAATATGTTAACAGGTGATTTTATCCGTTACTTGATCTTTCACATTTTTGTTCTACCAAAAGAGCTGCAGCAAAGAACAGTATTCAAAAGACTGGAAAGATATTTAGTGTTTAGGGCTTTTCTGTAAAGACTTTTCCAGCGTTCCATTGACATTACTAGATGGTATTTTTACTGTTTTTATTTCATCTATACCCAAAATGATGCTCACATTTCTGAATTTTAAAAAGCCATAATGTGTGCATTAGTTATTGCTATTTTTTCCTTCAATACACATTAAGTATGGCACTTTAGTTTGTCATAATTTTAAAATGTTAAATAAACCCACTGTTTTTCTTTTAAGTCACTGCATGTACTAGAAATAATATTTATACTCTTAATGAAGATGATGTTTTCTGAAGTACCTGGCCATTTCCTAATGAATGAATACTGCAGAAAAATAAGTAAAGCTCAACTATTCAGTTACAAATGTTGCACATTACATTAATATTATAAGACCATTATATTTCCAAATTTTCAGTTTATTTTATTTGACTATTTTTTTAAAAATAAAACTATTATGTTGATAGATAAAGAGAAAACTGAAGAAAGACTCATTAAAATATAAGAAGAGTGAAAGGAGGAAAAAAATGTAAAAACATCAGTTTTGAGAGATTAAGAATATTTCCATTAATTTTTAGGCAATTTTCTTCAAATCATAGTTTTCATAGAAATAAGTTATAAATTTTTGATATATATCTATTTTTGTTCTCTAGATATTTCTCAGTAAATTATTTCATGTTAAAAATTCGGAAGTATCTTGCTATAAATATTTTGTAACTAAAAGCAGCAGAGTTTTCCTCAGGATAAATAAATAAATAATAGTTTTGATCCAAGAATTTCTGTTGACCACAATAATAAAACATTTTTAGGAAAGGCCTGCCTCACCCACCAGGTCACTTGGCATCCTGGGGTTCAACCAACCCTGCCAGTCACCAGTGATGCCTGCACATATCCTCTAGTGGCCTGAGGACAAGCCTGCTATTTCCAGGACTTCTAACACCCACGTACATTATCTAGGACCTCTGGATAAGTATGCTGCAATGAATACAACCACCACTGGTGCCTGAGGACTGGCCCACCTGATGCCTTATCACTAGAAAAGCTTCACCAATCCTTCACTAACAACCACAACCTGCGTCATGAGGAAGTCATAGACACCACTGATGCTGATTACCAACAAATAATTATATAGAGATTACATAACAGTGCTTGCTCAGAATCAAAGTCAAAGCACTGTACTCAACAAACACTATAAATATATCTGTATGAAAAAGTGTTTCTCTAAAAAGGCCAATCCATTAAATTGTGAAACAGTGACTATTTCACCATAGACATCAACATAAGAACACAGGAAACATGAAAAAGTAAGGAAACATGACAACTCCAAAGAAACAAAATGGTGCTTCAGTAACAGACCCTAATAAAAAGGAAATATATAAATTACCTGAAAAATAATAATTGTATTAAGGAAACTCAGTGAGTTACAAAAGAACACAGATAAACCATACAAAGAAATCAGAAAAAAAAAATGCATAAGCTTAATAAAAAATTAAATAAAGACACAGTTGTAATAAAAAGCAACCAAATAGAAATCCTGGAAATGACGAACTTAAAAAATGAAACTGTAAATATACAATGAAGTGCTACAACAATAAACTAGATCAATCACAAAAAATTTCTGAACTTGAAAACAGTTTTTTTTAATAACACAGTCAGACAAAAGAAAATACAAAAAGATGAAGCCTGCTTATATGACATATATGACATCATAAAGTGATAAAATATTTGAATCCTGGGAGTTTCAGAGAGAGGAGATAGGCAAAAACGTGAAAAGTTCATTTAACAGAATAATAGCTGAAAAACATTTCAAGTCTTAAAAGCGATATTGATATCTAGATATATGAAGCTCGAAGATTCCCAAATAGATTTAACACAAAAAGTTCATCTCTAAAGCACATTATAGTCAAATTGGCAAAAGTCAAGGACAAAGAAAAAATTCTAATAACAACAAAAGCATAAAGTCACATATAAACAATATAAATGAATCCCCAACACATTAATAGTGGATTGCTCAACAAAATCCTTACAGGCCAGGAGAGAATGGAATGATATATTCAAGACAGTTTAAGCAAAACACAAACAAACAAGACTAAATTAAATGTCAGCCAAGTATATTTTACATAGCAAAGCAAAGACATCCTTCAAAAATCAAGAAGAAATAAAGTTTTTCCCAGACAAACAAAAACAGAAAAGTCATCATCACTAAACCAATCCTATAGGAAATGCATAAGTGCATCCTATATCTGGAAGTTAAATGACAATATCTACAATTATGAAAACACGTGGAAGTGTAAAACTCACTCATAGAGCAGATATACAAATGAGAAATTGAAAGGAGTCAAACATTACCACTACAGAAAAATATCAAACCATAATGATAATTAGAAAGTAACAAAAGCTACACAAAACAATGAGAAAACAACAAAATAATATAAATAATTCCCATATATCAGTAATAATGCAGACTGTAAACAAATTCAATTTTCCACTAAAAATATAAACAGAATGGATAAAAAACAATAAGCCAACTATATGTGAACTACAGGAAACTCACTTCACTTCACTAAAAATAAAAGACTACAGATAGTCTATGCAGTTGGAAACCAAATGTGAGCAGACATACCTATATTTGTGTCAGACAAAACAGACTTTAAGTCAAAAACTGTAGGAAAAAACACAAAGATTATCATATAACAATAATGGAATCAATTCAAGAATAGAATATAATACAGGAGCACCCAGATATACAAAACAAATATTGTTAAATCTAAAGGGAGAGAGAGAGACTCTAATACTATAATACTCAGAACTTCAACACCCTTCTCTCAGCATTGAACAGATTATGTATGCAAAATATTAATGCAGAAACCTCAGCTTTAAACTGTATTTTACAACAAATGGATCTAACAGACATTTAGAGAAGATTTAATTAAACAGCCATAGAAGGCACATTCTTCTTATTAGCACATGGAACATTCTCTAGGATAGACCACATATTAGTTGACAAAACAAACATAAATATACCAAAATCATATCAAATATCTTCCAAGATCACAATGGAATAAAACTAGAAATCAATAACAAGAGAAACTTTAAAAACAGTAGAAATTCAACAGCATGCTCCCAAACAACCAATGGGTCAATGAAGAAATTAAGATGAAAAACCATAACTAAAACAAATAAAAAATGAAAACACAGCATACCAAAAACCTATGGCATATAGCAAAAGCAGTGCTCAAAGGGACTTTTATAAGAATAAATGCCTACATCAAAAAGGATAAATTTTAAATAAACAACCTAATGATGTATCTCAAAAAACAAGAAAAGCAAGAATAAAACAAAACCAAAATTATTAGAAGGAAAGACATAAGAAATATCCTAGTAAAACTAAATTAGAGACTAAAGAAACATACAAAGAATCGGTGAAATAAATAGTTGCTGTGTTTTGTTTTTTTAAGATAAATGAAACCAAGAAACTTCTAGCTAGACTAAACAAGAAAATAAAGGAGAAGGCCCAAGTGAATAAAATCAGAAATAAAGAAAAAGACTTTAAATCATAGGAATCCAGAGGATCAATAGAAATTGTTATTAACAACTATGCAGTAACAAATGGGAATACCAAAAGAGAAGATGGACAAGTTGCTGGACACATAAAACCTACCAAGGTTAAATCAGGGAAAAATAAAAAAAATGAACAGTAAATAATAAGTGATAAGACTGACACAGTAATAAAAACACCTCCCAAAAAACAAAAAACAGTGCTAAATAGCTTGATAAATTGTACCAAGCTTATAAAGGAGAGATAACATCATTTTTTTCAGACTTTGCCAACAAATTGAAGATGAGAGAATTCTTTCTATCTCATCTATGAGGCTGGCATTACCATGATACCAAAACCAAACATACAGTAACAAAAATGAAAACTACAAGCCAATGACCCTCATGAACATAGATGCCAAAATCCTCAACAAAATACTAGCAAGTTTAATCCAGTAACACATTGAAAAAAAAAAAAAATACACCATGATCAAGTAAGGTTGATTCCAGAACTGCAAGGATGGTTCAATAGACACAAATCAACAAACGTAATACATCAGATTAATAAAGGACAAAACCACAAAACCATATGACCATCTCAATAGATGTAGAGAAAACATTTGATGAAACTCAACATTCTTTCATGATAAAGTTTCTGGACAAATTCAGCATAGAAGATGCATGCCTCACACATTCAAAAAACCATATATGACCTACCCACAGCTAATATACTCAACTGGGAAAAGCTGAGCACATTTTTTATAATAACTGGAACAAGAAAAGGATGTCCAATTTAACTCGCTTTTTTTTTTTTTTTTTTTTTTTTTTTTTTTTTAAACATAGTACTTACTGGAAGTACTATTGAGACCAATTAGGTCAGAGAAAGAAATAAAAGGTAATAAAACTGGAAATAAAGGAAGTCAAATTGTACTTCTTTGCAGAAAACAAAATCGTATATAAAGATAAATCTAAAAACTCTACTAAAACACACACACACACTATTAGAATTGATCAATGAATACAGTAAAGTTTCAGGATACAAAAACAACATACAAAAATCAGTAGCATTTCTATACACCAATAAGAAAAGTTGCTGAAAAAGAAACTAAAAAAGCACTTTCATTTAAAATAGCTCAAAAATATGCTTATGAATAAATTTAACCAAAGTGAAAGAAATCAGAGACACCTCATGCTCATGAATTGGAAGAATATATATTGTTAAAAAATGTACTACACAAAACAATCTACAGAGTAAATGAGATTTCTATCAAAATACTAACAATCTTTTTTTCAGAAAAAAAAAATTATCCTAAAACTCATATGGAACCACAAAAGACCCTGTGATGGTTAATATTGAGTGTTAACTTGATTGAATTGAAGGATGCAAAGTATTGTTCCTGGGTGTGTCTGTGAGGTTGTTGCCAAAGGACATTAAAATTGAGTCAACGAACTGAGAGAGGCAGACCCACCCTCAGTCTAATCAGCTGCCAGCATGGGTAAAATAAAGCAGGCAGAAGAAGGTGGAAAGAGCAGACATGCTGAGTTTTCCAGCCTTCATCTTTCTCCCATGCTGGATGTTTCCTGCCCTCGAACATCAGACTCCAAGTTATTTACCTTTTGGACTTTTGAACTTATACCAGTGGTTGTCCAGGGGCTCTCAGGTCTTCAGGCCCAGACTGAAGGCTATACTCTTAGTTTTCCTAATTTTGATATTTTGGGACTGAGGTGGGCTTCCTTGCTCCTTAGATTATAGATGGCCTATTGTGGGACTTCACCTTGTGATCCTGTAAGTCGATGGACCACTAGAAATTTTATTGAGGTAGAAGTTCCCTGAATTTTAGACGGATTTATTTCCCATCCAATGCCATGCAAATGTATCACCAATAAGTCCAGCGCTGGTGAAGGGTATGTCTTCTGGACCATCCCATTTGGGATGAGTAGATCTAAAGTGACTAATCCTCTCCAGTACCCCAATCTCTCTAAGCCTTTGGATCCCTCCCTCTACCGTAAACCAAGGGATCTCAGGCATTTCTAACTCACTCATAATGGGCCATCTTGTTATCGATGTTTCAGCCAACCAAGTATATAAACTATTAGGATCTTTTTAAACTGCCCTAGCTGCAACATTAAATGCAGAATCCCTGGTAGGCCCATATCAATAAATTCAGTCTGATCCAACTTTATGTTCTTTCTACCATTATCCCACACCCTTAACATTCATCCCCATGCATGCTCCCCAGATTTCTGCTTATATAAATTAGAAAACTCAAGCAGTTGTTTTGGAGTGTAGCACACCTTCAGAGTGAGTCACACTCTGAACCTCACCTCTAGGGGCCTGTCAGGACTTTAGTCTAGTTATAGGTCTAGAAGCAAGCAGAGGTGTTGTGGGTGGGTTCTGAGGAGAATCAGTATTGTCTTGCCTGGAAACTGCCTCTGAGGAGGTCATTTGCCTCAGACAGTGCAGGGTTGATCTCCTCAGACAAAGGTGTAAAGGCTGGTGGTAGCATGGGTTGGGGAAGGGATGATGCCACTACTAAGAGTGAGGAGGTTGTTTCCTCTGGCAAAAAAAAAAGGCTTATCAAAATTTAGGAGCTCAGTGCCCCCATCATCATCAAAGTCTTTCCACATGTCCCAATTCCAAGTGGCAGGGCCCCATTCTTTTCCAGCCAATGCCCTCACTTTAACAGGAGACACCTGGCAAGGCTGAGAGCACACCTTTCCTTGCAGAACAGCGACTCGCATAAGAGCTTGTGTCTGATTTTCTGCAATTTCAATCCTTTGTCTACAGGAGCTAAAATTCTCAGAACAATCTTACAAGATTTGAGGTTCAATGTGTGCTTCTGGAACTGAGAGTTAGAATCTCTGAGAGTTTCGTTTTCTTTTATCACTTTGTCCAGTGAATTTAGAGCAACGAACCAATGTCATTATATTCTTTGGTTCTCCACATATGGTGAAAGGTATTATGCATAGAGTCACTAAACTCCTTGCCTCTCAAGAGCAGTGAATCAGGAGTATCAAATGTGTGTTTATTTTGCATACCTCTCTAAACAGTTCATGCCCAGGACTATCAGTGTTCTCTATACTATTAGAAGTAGAGTCCTTAGCATTTTGGGGTCTAATAAGATTAAACAGCCACCTCCAGAAATGCCAAAGCAACTAAAGAAATCCACACTTAAAAGTTGTTCCTCTAGAAACACGCCAGGTACGAAAATCTGTATTAGTCAGGGTTTTCTAGAGGGACAGATCTAATAGGATAGATGTATATATGAAGGAGAGTCCTTTCACGATCTGCTGAGGTGCTTACTGAAGGCAATGGGAATACAGAATGGGTAGAAAAAGGTGGTCATCAATACCAGCTACAACCACGTGACCAGTTGTAGAAAGGAGGACTGTGATTGTCATGAGTATTTCCTCCTTATTTTGTTAAGAACATGTTTGTGCATATATATACTTGTACAAGGAAAATATCTTCATTTTATTTCCTTTCTTCTTTCTGATTTATTGACTTCATATCAGCATTTCAGTGTTGTTAACTTTATGTAACAGCACTTAGGTTAAGGACTAGTGTGCTTCTGGTTATATGAAGGATAGCTGTATTACGTTAGGTGTAATTAAGACCTTATTATTGTCTTTATTTGAAGATTATGCATGATGTCAGGAGATGTGTATGGGTTCACGTTGACAAGGGGTGGATTTGTAATGATGAATACTGATTGTCAATTTGATTGCATTGAAGAAAGCAAAGTATTGTTCCTAGGTTTGTCTGTTAGGGTGTTGCCAAAGGAAACTAATATTTGAGTCAGTGGATTGGGAGAAGCAGACCCACTCTCAATCTGAGTGAGCACCATCTACTCAGCTGCCAGCACGATTAGAATAAAGCTGGGAGAGGAAGGTGGAAAGAGCAGATTTGCTGAGTTTTCTGGCCTTCATCTTTCTCCTATGCTGGATGCTTCTGCCTTGAACATTAGACTCCAAGTTATTCCCCTTCTGGGCTCTTGGACTTACACTAGTGGTTTGCCTCTGGTTCTCGGGCCTTCAAGTCACAGAGTGAAGGCTGCCCTGTTGGCTTCCCTACTTTTGAGGTTTTGAGACACAGACTGGCTTCCTTGCTCTTCAGCTTGCAGATGGCCTATTGTGAGACTTTACTTTGTGATCGTGTGAGTCAATATTCTTTAATAAAAAACACTCCTTCAAATATACATATATCCTGTTAGTTCTCTCCCCCTAGAGAACTCTAATACAGACCCTAAATAGCCAAAGCAATCCTGAATAGAAAGAACAAAGCTCAAAGTATCATAATACTTGACTTCAGAAGATACTACAAAGCTATAGTAACCAAAACAGCATGGTATTGGTATAAAAACAGAAACATAAACCAATGGAAAAGAATAGAGAAACTGCAAATAAATTTACATATATACAGACAACTGATTTTTGACAAAGGCATCAAGAACATTATTGAGAAAAAGACACCCTTTTCAATAAATTGTGCTGGGAAAACTGGAAATCCATATGTGGAAGAATGAATATAGATTCCCAACTCCTCATCTTATACAAAGATCAGATCAAAATGAATTAAAAACTAGCTGAAAAATTGAACTAAAAAGGTGCTTCCATTTAAAATACCTCAAAAATATGTACATGAATAAATGTAACCAAGGAGGTGAAAAAATAGTGGTGGGGGCGGAATAAAACAAATGGAAAGGCACCCATTTTTGTGAATTAGAAGAATATATATATTCTTTGGAAGAATAGTCTAGGCAAAGGTTTTATGAGTAAGACATCAGATTCACAAGGCAAAAGCCTTCAAACAGAAAAATGACATTATATTATATTGAAAACCTTTGCACAGAAAAAGAAAACATTAAACATATTAAAGAAACAATCTGTTGAATGGGAGAAAATATTTGCAAAGTATTCACCTGGCAAAGACCTAATATCCAAAATTTACAGAGAACTTTAACATGTCCACAGCAGAACACCAAATAATCCCATTAAAAAGTTAGCAAAGGATACCCGTAGAGCTTTCTCAATACAAATTGCCAGTGTGTATATTTAAAAAGTTCGACATAGGGGGGGGCGGAGCAAGATGGCCGAATAGGAGCAGCTCCAGTCTCCAACTCCCAGCGCGAGCGACACAGAAGACCGGTGATTTCTGCATTTTCAACTGAGGTACTGGGTTCATCTCACTGGGGAGTGCCGGACGATCGGTGCTGGTCAGCTGCTGCAGCCCGACCAGCGAGAGCTGAAGCAGGGCGAGGCATTGCCTCACCTGGGAAGCGCAAGGGGGAAGGGAGTCCCTTTTCCTAGCCAGGGGAACTGAGACACACAACACCTGGAAAATCGGGTAACTCCCACCCCAATACTGCGCTTTAAGCAAACAGGCACACCAGGAGACATATCCCACAACTGGCCGGGAGGGTCCCACACCAACGGAGCCTCCCTCATTGCTAGCGCAGCAGTCTGTGATCTACCGGCAAGGCAGCAGCGAGGCTGGGGGAGGGGCGCCCGCCATTGCTGAGGCTTAAGTAGGTAAACAAAGCTGCTGGGAAGCTAGAACTGGGTGGAGCTCACAGCAGCTCAAGGAAACCTGCCTGTCTCTGTAGACTCCACCTCTGGGGACAGGGCACAGTAAACTAAACAAACGCAGCAGACGCAAACAACTCTGTCTGACAGCTTTGAAGAGAGCAGTGGATCTCCCAACACGGAGGTTGAGATCTGAGAAGGGACAGACTCCCTGCTCAAGTGGGTCCCTGACCCCTGAGTAGCCTAACTGGGAGACATCCCCCACTAGGGGCAGTCTGACACCCCACACCTCACAGGGAGGAGTACACCCCTGAGAGGAAGCTTCCAAAGCAAGAATCAGGTACACTCGCTGTTCAGAAATATTCTATCTTCTGCAGCCTCTGCTGCTGATACCCAGGCAAACAGGGTCTGGAGTGGACCTCAAGCAATCTCCAACAGACCTACAGCTGAGGGTCCTGACTGTTAGAAGGAAAACTATCAAACAGGAAGGACACCTACACCAAAACCCCATCAGTACATCACCATCATCAAAGACCAGAGGCAGATAAAACCACAAAGATGGGGTAAAAGCAGGGCAGAAAAGCTGGAAATTCCAAAAATAAGAGCGCATCTCCCCCGGCAAAGGAGCGCAGCTCATCGCCAGCAACGGATCAAAGCTGGACGGAGAATGACTTTGACGAGATGAGAGAAGAAGGCTTCAGTCCATCAAATTTCTCAGAGCTAAAGGAGGAATTACGTACCCAGCGCAAAGAAACTAAAAATCTTGAAAAAAAAGTGGAAGAATTGATGGCTAGAGTAATTAATGCAGAGAAGGTCCTAAACGAAATGAAAGAGATGAAAACCATGACACGAGAAATACGTGACAAATGCACAAGCTTCAGTAACCGACTCGATCAACTGGAAGAAAGAGTATCGGCGATTGAGGATCAAATGAATGAAATGAAGTGAGAAGAGAAACCTAAAGAAAAAAGAAGAAAAAAGAAATGAACAAAGCCTGCAAGAAGTATGGGATTATGTAAAAAGACCAAATCTACGTCTGATTGGGGTGCCTGAAAGTGAGGGGGAAAATGGAACCAAGTTGGAAAACACTCTTCAAGACATCATCCAGGAGAACTTCCCCAACCTAGTAGGGCAGGCCAACATTCAAATCCAGGAAATACAGAGAACGCCACAAAGATACTCCTCGAGAAGAACAACTCCAAGACACATAATTGCCAGATTCACCAAAGTTGAAATGAAGGAAAAAATCTTAAGGGCAGCCAGAGAGAAAGGTCAGGTTACCCACAAAGGGAAGCCCATCAGACTAACAGCAGATCTCTCAGCAGAAACTCTACAAGCCAGAAGAGAGTGGGGGCCAATATTCAACATTCTTAAAGAAAAGAATTTTAAACCCAGAATTTCATATCCAGCCAAACTAAGTTTCATAAGTGAAGGAGAAATAAAATCCTTTACAGATAAGCAAATGCTTAGAGATTTTGTCACCACTAGGCCTGCCTTACAAGAGACCCTGAAGGAAGCACTAAACATGGAAAGGAACAACCGGTACCAGCCATTGCAAAAACATGCCAAAATGTAAAGACCATTGAGGCTAGGAAGAAACTGCATCAACTAACGAGCAAAATAACCAGTTAATATCATAATGGCAGGATCAAGTTCACACATAACAATCTTAACCTTAAATGTAAATGGACTAAATGCTCCAATTAAAAGACACAGACTGGCAAACTGGATAAAGAGTCAAGACCCATCAGTCTGCTGTATTCAGGAGACCCATCTCACACGCAGAGACATACATAGGCTCAAAATAAAGGGATGGAGGAAGATTTACCAAGCAAATGGAAAACAAAAAAAAAGCAGGGGTTGCAATACTAGTCTCTGATAAAACAGACTTTAAACCATCAAAGATCAAAAGAGACAAAGAAGGCCATTACATAATCGTAAAGGGATCAATTGAACAGGAAGAGCTAACTATCCTAAATATATATGCACCCAATACAGGAGCACCCAGATTCATAAAGCAAGTCCTTAGAGACTTACAAAGAGACTTAGACTCCCATACAATAATAATGGGAGACTTCAACACTCCACTGTCAACATTAGACAGATCAACAAGACAGAAAGTTAACAAGGATATCCAGGAATTGAACTCATCTCTGCAGCAAGCAGTCCTAATAGACATCTATAGAACTCTCCACCCAAAATCAACAGAATATACATTCTTCTCAGCACCACATCATACTTACTCCAAAATTGACCACGTAATTGGAAGTAAAGCACTCCTCAGCAAATGTACAAGAAGAGAAATTATAACAAACTGTCTCTCAGACCACAGTGCAATCAAACTAGAACTCAGGACTAAGAAACTCAATCAAAACCGCTCAATTACATGGAAACTGAACAACCTGCTCCTGAATGACTACTGGGTACATAACGAAATGAAGGCAGAAATAAAGATGTTCTTTGAAACCAATGAGAACAAAGATACAACATACCAAATCTCTGGGACACATTTAAAGCAGTGTGTAGAGGGAAATTTATAGCACTAAATGCCCACAAGAGAAAGCAGGAAAGATCTAAAATTGACACTCTAACATCGCAATTAAAAGAACTAGAGAAGCAAGAGCAAACACATTCAAAAGCTAGCAGAAGGCAAGAAATAACTAAGATCAGAGCAGAACTGAAGGAGATAGAGACACAAAAAACCCTCCAAAAAATCAATGAATCCAGGAGTTGGTTTTTTGAAAAGATCAACAAAATTGACAGACCACTAGCCAGACTAATAAAGAAGAAAAGAGAGAAGAATCAAATTGACGCAATTAAAAATGATAAAGGGGATATCACCACCGACCCCACAGAAATACAAACTACCATCAGAGAATACTATAAACACCTCTACGCAAATAAACTGGAAAATCTAGAAGAAATGGATAATTTCCTGGACACTTACACTCTTCCAAGACTAAACCAGGAAGAAGTTGAATCCCTGAATAGACCAATAGCAGGCTCTGAAATTGAGGCAACAATTAATAGCCTACCAACCAAAAAAAGTCCAGGACCAGATGGATTCACAGCTGAATTCTACCAGAGGTACAAGGAGGAGTTGGTACCATTCCTTCTGAAACTATTCCAATCAATAGAAAAAGAGGGAATCCTCCCTAACTCATTTTATGAGGCCAACATCATCCTGATACCAAAGCCTGGCAGAGACACAACAAAAAAAGAGAATTTTAGACCAATATTGCTGATGAACATCGATGCAAAAATCCTCAATAAAATACTGGCAAACTGGATTCAGCAACACATCAAAAAGCTTATCCACCATGATCAAGTGGGCTTCATCCCTGGGATGCAAGGCTGGTTCAACATTCGCAAATCAATAAACATAATCCAGCATATAAACAGAACCAAAGACAAGAACCACATGATTATCTCAATTGATGCAGAAAAGGCTTTTGACAAAATTCAACAGCCCTTCATGCTAAAAACGCTCAATAAATTCGGTATTGATGCAACGTACCTCAAAATAATAAGAGCTATTTATGACAAACCCACAGCCAATATCATACTGAATGGGCAAAAAACTGGAAAAATTCCCTTTGAAAACTGGCACAAGATAGGGATGCCCTCTCTCACCACTCCTATTCAACATAGTGCTGGAAGTTCTGGCTAGGGCAATCAGGCAAGAGAAAGAAATCAAGGGTATTCAGTTAGGAAAAGAAGAAGTCAAATTGTCCCTGTTTGCAGATGACATGATTGTATATTTAGAAAACCCCATTGTCTCAGCCCAAAATCTCCTTAAGCTGATAAGCAACTTCAGCAAAGTCTCAGGATACAAAATTAATGTGCAAAAATCACAAGCATTCTTATACACCAGTAACAGACAAACTGAGAGCCAAATCAGGAATGAACTTCCATTCACAATTGCTTCAAAGAGAATAAAATACCTAGGAATCCAACTTACAAGGGATGTAAAGGAACTCTTCAAGGAGAACTACAAACCACTGCTCAGTGAAATAAAAGAGGACACAAACAAATGGAAGAACATACCATGCTCATGGATAGGAAGAATCAATATCGTGAAAATGGCCATACTGCCCAAGGTAATTTATAGATTCAATGCCATCCCCATCAAGCTACCAATGAGTTTCTTCACAGAATTGGAAAAAACTGCTTTAAAGTTCATATGGAACCAAAAAAGAGCCCGCATCTCCAAGACAATCCTAAGTCAAAAGAACAAAGCTGGAGGCATCACGCTACCTGACTTCAAACTATACTACAAGGCTACAGTAACCAAAACAGCATGGTACTGGTACCAAAACAGAGATATAGACCAATGGAACAGAACAGAGTCCTCAGAAATAATACCACACGTCTACAGCCATGTGATCTTTGACAAACCTGAGAGAAACAAGAAATGGGGAAAGGATTCCCTGTTTAATAAATGGTGCTGGGAAAATTGGCTAGCCATAAGTAGAAAGCTGAAACTGGATCCTTTCCTTACTCCTTATACGAAAATTAATTCAAGATGGATTAGAGACTTAAATGTTAGACCTAATACCATAAAAATCCTAGAGGAAAAAACCTAGGTAGTACCATTCAGGACATAGGCATGGGCAAAGATTTCATGTCTAAAACACCAAAAGCAACGGCAGCAAAAGCCAAAATTGACAAATGGGATCTAATTAAACTAAAGAGCTTCTGCACAGCAAAAGACACTACCATCAGAGTGAACAGGCAACCTACAGAATGGGAGAAAATTTTTGCAATCTACTCATCTGACAAAGGGCTAATATCCAGAATCTACAAAGAACTCAAACAAATTTACAAGAAAAAAACAAACAACCCCATCAAAAAGTGGGCAAAGGATATGAACAGACATTTCTCAAAAGAAGACATTCATACAGCCAACAGACACATGAAAAAATGCTCATCATCACTGGCCATCAGAGAAATGCAAATCAAAACCACAATGAGATACCATCTCACACCAGTTAGAATGGCGATCATTAAAAAGTCAGGAAACAACAGGTGCTGGAGAGGATGTGGAGAAATAGGAACACTTTTACACTGTTGGTGGGATTGTAAACTAGTTCAACCATTATGGAAAACAGTATGGCGATTCCTCAAGGATCTAGAACTAGATGTACCATATGACCCAGCCATCCCATTACTGGGTATATACCCAAAGGATTATAAATTATGCTGCTATAAAGACACATGCACACGTATGTTTATTGCGACACTATTCACAATAGCAAAGACTTGGAATCAACCCAAATGTCCATCAGTGACAGATTGGATTAAGAAAATGTGGCACATATACACCATGGAATACTATGCAGCCATAAAAAAGGATGAGTTTGAGTCCTTTGTAGGGACTTGGATGCAGCTGGAATCCATCATTCTTAGCAAACTATCACAAGAACAGAAAACCAAACACCGCATGTTCTCACTCATAGGTGGGAACTGAACAATGAGATCACTCGGACTCAGGAAGGGGAACATCACACACCGGGGCCTATCATGGGGAGGGGGGAGGGGGAAGGGATTGCACTGGGAGTTATACCTGATGTAAATGACGAGTTGATGGGTGCAGCACAGCAACATGGCACAAGTATACATATGTAACAAACCTGCACGTTATGCACATGTACCCTACAACTTAAGGTATAATAATAATAAATAAATTAAAAAAAAAAAAAAAAAAAAAAAAAAAAAAGAGAAGAAAAAAAAAAAAAAAAGTTCGACATAACTTATCATCAGAGACATGGAAATCAAAACCTTGGTGTGATATCATCTCTCCCCAGTTAGGATGGCTATTATCAAAAAGACAAAGACATTCCAAATTAAATGTTGGTGAAGATGTAAAGGGAACTCTTAGACTCTGTTGATATAAATGCAAATTATCATAGCCATTATGGAAAAACAGTACTGATATTTCTCAAATACTAAAAGTAGAAGTACCATAAAATTTGGCAATTCTACTTCTGGGTATTTACCCAAAGAAAAGAAAACTAGTACATCAAAGAGATATGTGAAGCTCCATTTTTATTGCAGGACTATTTATAATATCCTAAATAGAAAATAAACTTACATGACTGGCAATCGATGAAGGGATTACAAAAAAGTGGTGTAAACATACACAATGGAATGCTATCCAACTTTAAGAAAGATGGAAATTCTACTATCTAAGACTATCTAAGACAACATGGATAAACCTGGAGGACATTATGTTAAGTAAAATAAACCAAGCATAAAAAGATAAATACATTATCTCACTTAAATATGGAATCTAAAAAAGTTGAACTCATTGTAGCAGAGTATGATGGTGATTATTAGAAGTTGAGGGTGCAAAGACAGGGCAAATGTTGATCAAAAGATATAAAATTTCAATGAAACAGGATGAATACATTCAAGAGACCTATTGTAACTAACAATGACAATAGTTAATATATTGTACAATTGAAAATAGCTGGCCGGGCGCGGTGGCTCAAGCCTGTAATCCCAGCACTTTGGGAGGCCCAGACGGGCGGATCATGAGGTCAGGAGATCGAGACCATCCTGGCTAACACGGTGAAACCCCGTCTCTACTAAAAATACAAGAAAATTAGCCGGGCGAGGTGGCGGGCGCCTGTAGTCCCAGCTACTCGGGAGGCTGAGGCAGGAGAATGGCGTGAACCCGGGGGAGCGGAGCTTGCAGTGAGCCGAGATCGCGCCACTGCACTCCAGCCTGGGGCACAGAGCAAGACTCCACGTCAAAAAAAAAAAAAAAAAAAAAAAAAAAAAAAAAAAAAAAAAAAAAAAAATAGCTAAGAAGTAGATTTTATGTGTTCTCACCACAAAAAAGACAAGTAGTGAGGCAGTGCATATGTAATTAGCCTTAGTCCATTTGACAATGTATACATGTATTTAAACATCATGCTGCACACTACAAATATATAATATTCGTTTGTCCATTAAAAATAAATTTTAAAAATTTCACACATTTTAGACATTCAGAAAGGTATGAAGAGCTTCAAATCTTTTTATATCCAAATTTTTGTCTAATAAGACTTGTTCAAATATACTATTTCAAATGTACTAAGAATGAACATAGACCCTGACTCCTTACCTTATATAAAAATCAGCTCAAAATTAATTAAAAACTAACTGAAAAAATAAACTTAAAAGGTGCTTCCAGTTAAAATAGCTCAAAAAAATGTACACGAATAAATTTAACCAAGGAGGTGAAAAAATGGGGGGAATAAAACAAATGGAAAGACACCCATGTTGGTGAATTAGAAGAAAATATATATATTCTTCAGGACAATGGTCTAGGCAAAAGGGTTTTATGACTAAGACGTCAGATTCACAGGGTAAAAGCCCCCAAATACTTAATTCATATACAACTGCTTTAATTATAGCCATATCAATCTATTACCCCCATGTTATTTACTTAACTTTTTTTTTTTTTTTTTTTTTTTTTTTTTTTTTTTTTTTTGAGACAAAGTCTGGCTCGGCTCCCCGGCTGGGGTGCAGTGGCCGGATCTCAGCTCACTGCAAGCTCCACCTTCTGGGTTTACGCCATTCTCCTGCCTCAGCCTCCCGAGTAGCTGGGACTACAGGCGCCCGCCACCTCGCCCGGCTAGTTTTTTGTATTTTTTAGTAGAGACGGGGTTTCACGGTGTTAGCCAGGATGGTCTCCATCTCCTGACCTCGTGATCCGCCCGTCTCGGCCTCCCAAAGTGCTGGGATTACAGGCTTGAGCCACCACGCCCGGCCAACATTTTCTTTTAAATTTATTTATTTATTATTTATTCAGAGAATCTCATTCTGTCACCCAGGTTGGAATGCAGTGGCATGACCTCAGCTCACTGCAACCTCCGACTCCTGGGTTTAAGCGATTCTCACGCCTCAGCCTCCCAAGTACCTGGAATTACAGGCGCATGCCATCATGCCCGGCTAATTCTTGTATTTTTAGTAGAGATGGGGTTTCACCATATTGGCCAGGCTGGTTTCAAACTCCTGACCTCAAGTGATCCACCTGCCTTGGCCTCCCAAAGTGCTGGGATTACAGGCGTGAGCTACTGCGCCTGGCCTCTTTTGACTTTAATCACCCTTTTTTAGATTTATTTTAACAATAATGCCCATTTACCCCTGAGTTTTAACGCTCATTGTTTTTTAATAAATTTCTTCTAAAATACTTTTAAGGTAAAAATACATGTTATAGTAGCAATATTTTCTACATTGCTATATTGAGGAAACCAGTTTTGGTGTAAACAATTAATTTACTCTACTGGGCATAAAATAATTTTAAAGACGAATATGAAACATGAAAGCTCTTTTGTCATCAGTATACTATATATAGGAAGAAAGATGTATATATATATGTGTGTATCTATATCTGAATATATACACACACACACTAAAATATGCATTAAAGAAAACCTTGTATATGTGGCAAAACAAATTCAAAGTAATGCAATTGTTTCAGTAGCGTTGCTTATACAGTCTCTAAGAAAATCCCTAATAGAGTGGAAATAAGGGGTATACTCTTTATGAATACAGTATGAGTATGTGTGTGTGTGTGTGTATTTATATATGTACATGTAGACACGTGCATTGTATAGATTATAAGCTTTAATCCTACCTTAGCATGGATAATGGAGAGTTAACTGTAAAATATTTTAATTTTATCTGAATAGGAAAACTCAAAGACAATGCCCACATTGCTGAATGCTAAATGTTCTTCTATGAGTTTAAGGTCAAAGACATGAAATATAGATTAGGCACTGAGATTTCTACCTAAATTTTCAGAAGCCCTTTTAAAAAGGCAGTTCACATTAAATGCATGGTTATAAATCCTATTTAAAATAACTCACTTCATGTTTTGTTTTTGTTTTTGTTTTTGTTTTTGTTTGAGACGGAGTCTGGCTCTGTTGCCCAGGCTGGAGTGCAGTGGCCGGATCTCAGCTCACTGCAAGCCCCGCCTCCCGGGTTCACGCCATTCTCCTGCCTCAGCCTCCCGAGTAGCTGGGAGTACAGGCGCCCGCCACCTCGCCCGGCTAATTTGTTTTGTATTTTAGTAGAGACGGGGTTTCACCGTGTTAGCCAGGATGGTCTCGATCTCCTGAACTCATGATCCGCCCGTCTCGGCCTCCCAAAGTGCTGGGATTACAGGCTTGAGCCACCGCGCCCGGCCTACTTCATGTTTTATTTTAGGTCTAGAATTTCTTTTACTTTTATCAATAAAATTATGACCCTTTCAACAATTTAAAGTGATAATTTGTGGTAGCTTATGATGGCATTTGAATCATATCTTACCTTTACTCATTTGAACTTAGATATGCATCAGACAAGGATGGGTAATTTGCCATCTTGCTCACGTGAAAATGGAGAGAATTTCTTAACTTGAAGAATTTTTTTAAATATTAGCTTTGTGCACTGGAAGAGTGTGTGAGATTAAACTAAAAATTGGAATAAATTTCAAAATAGTATATACATTCTTAGTTTACAAATAAAATGTATAAATCAACACAACAAGGCAGTGTCTGTTCAGAAAATACTTCCACAAATTCTGGGAATAACCTTCATCCCCTTCCTTTCCCTCACATCCTATTCTTTTGTACTGAATCAATCATACAATCCTGTGGTTTCTATAACCAATATATCTCTCACATTCTGCTTTACTCCCTTACAATTTTTATTAATATACATACCCCCAATTTTATCACTCCATTGCTCAAAATCTTTTAAGGATGCCATTGAAGGGCACACTCTTTACTATCATGTCTGCCTACCTTTGTATCTGCATCACCCACATCTAGCTCACATCGATCCTATGGCTGTGTAGACATACTGAACTACTTACTCTTCTCTAAATGTGTCCTGCTCTTTCATATGACCTTTGTATTTTTATTCACGGTCCTCTTAATCTATAATAATCTTTTTCTAACTGGTTTGCCTCATTTACACATGATTAAACAAACCAGCTCAAAAATCTGCCCACTCTGTCACATCAACACTGGTTCTCCCAACCTTAATCAGGCAGTGCTCTGTCCTCTTTTTCATGGAGACTGAAGCACATCATCAATTATCAAATCATCTCTCTCTCTGCCTCACTCTGCCCTTCTCTCCTTTCTTCCCTTCCTTCCTATTTTTCCTAAGAATAGTGGACACCTTGAGGGCAAGGGGCTTTTGTATTTCTTAATTTAACCAATCAAAATCACAGATACTTGTAACTGCATCCAATCTAGAATGTTAGTTTTGTAAATTTTGTGTAGTAAAACATGTCTGTTTTCTTCCTCCAGCGTACTTTCAAACCCTATTAAAGCAAAGGCATTCACCTGTTACTTTGACACCTGTTTCCTTTTTTGTGCCTAATAATATCTCACTTTTCAGATTGTTGAAATGTATAAAGAAAAAAACAAATCCTGTCTCATGATAAGTATACAAGAGATTTTAGTCATTTTGCTATTTTTAAAATAATTATTTAAGGTTTTACTTGTAATCACAATAACTCATGCATTTTAAAACACAGAATACAATTAGAAAATATGAGAGGCAGTTGAACTAAAGGGGTTATCTGAAAGCTGTGTATTCCTCTAATTTTATCTATAAGAAAATTAAAACAGAGAAGTAAATGATCCTACAGTTCAGTGTTAGAGAAAGAAATCAAGTCCATTTTATCGACTAAGCTTTTCATTTTATAAACTCGCATACATTCAAAACATGCTTACTGTTTGATTTTACTTAGTGACATAATTTTGATGCTAACATGTAACTCATTTTTTTTATTGTACTTGTAGAACTTCCCCACCACTACCATGACCACCACCACCACCATTACCATTCTAGAATATGGCTCCATGAGGGCAACAATGATGTGAACTTTCTTGACTATTCTGTAAAGAGCTCCTTGGCAATTAGTATGTGTTCACTAAATCTGGTAGAAGCAACATCTGTATTAATTTAGGTATTCTGGAAAAGAGTTCCTCAAGTGCATGTTTAAACTGGCTTGTTAGAATTTTATTATATAACTTTCTAATAGCTTGACTTTGACATAATTTGTCTCTCAGAATATTAGCTATCATTTTCAAATTCTGGAACTCATTGATTGCATATTCTTCTAAAGTTAATCACATTTCATAAGATACATTTCCTTGAATTTGTAACTTGGACATATATCTTCAAACTAACAAATCTGTCTTAGATAACACTCTTAAGAAACCACACTGACACTAGAATTTACATATGCTTACATAAGGTACTTTGAATCATCTTGGAATAGAAACTATGCTTTAGAAATACTTTATATTTTTCATTTCATAAAAAAAGTATGAAAATTAGCATATTTTCTATTTCCCTACCCCCCTAAATGTCCCCATTTTCTTTATTTCTTTTCTCAGCCATAATTATGATATGGATATCTATGCATTAGGATATTGAGAGACAAAGAGAGAGTATGAGTTGGGATCCACCTCCTCAGAAAACTTCTATCAAGGAGACTTCAGTTCCATATTCAAGTAGGGATGATATTTTCTTCTGCTCACAGTGTCCAGTGAAAACTTCAAGTTCATCACTTTCCATATTAAGATGAAATATTTATATTTTCAGTGTCAACACCTGACATAGGACTCCAGATATCACAGATACGCGGTAGTTATTTCTTCACCTGAATATTATAATGCATTTTCTATCCCTAGCACCAATTTCCTAATTTATTTTAAAATTAAGTAATCCTCTCGATCTTATAACAAGTTATTTTTAGTCATTATATTTGGAATCAGCTGGATACTTCTCTTGAGCATGTTAAAATGTTTAAGATTAGTGATGTGCATATATGGATGCATGATTCAATATTGTATAATATTTAGTATTCTAGTTATTTGGTTCGTAAACAGCAAAGTGAATACAATTAGCAATGTATGCTGCTTACTTGATTAAAAATTATTCCTCATTTAAGCTAGTAATAACTGCCTTCATTGATTGAGCAATTTAGTGTGTGCCAGGCAAGTATATTTATAAATTATTTGAATCCCGACTATAATATTTTTATTATCCTATTTATATTGGTGATGAATTTGAGCATTAAATAAATTAGATAATATGCATGATATTAACCCCCTGATTTTTATCCTAAAACTCATATTTGATTAATGCTCTTTTACCAAGTTGATAAAGTGAGTATCTACATCTATCATTGACTGAAATATACCAGTATGCTAAATCAGTAAGATCACTTTCTATTTCACTTCAAAATCAAAACCTTAAGTTTTCCAGGTCTATGTTATATTCCCTGTAGGAACATACACACACACACACACAAACCACATGTAAACACTGTAAACATAAACACAAATAATCTCTCTAGACTCTTCTCTTCTTATTTATGCCCTCATTCATTCATGTCACCAAAATTAGCTTCCTTGCCCTTCTCCAAAATTATTTTTCTTAATCCATCCCTTCAAGCATTTATCCTTTGAGTTACAAACAATCCAATTGCATTCTTTAAGTTACTTTAAAATACACAATTAAGTTATTAATAACTGTAGTCATATTGTTGTGCTATCAAATAGTCAGTATGATTCATTCTTTTTAATTTTTGGTACCCATTAACCATCCCTACTTCCCATCTCCAAAACCCAATACCCTTCACAGCCTCTGATAACCATCCTTCTACTTTCTATGTTAACGAGTTTAATTGTTTTGATTTTTAGATCCCACAAATACATGAGAACATATGATATTTGTCATTGTGTGCCAGGTTTATTGCAACATAATGAGCTACAGTTCTATCCATGTTGTTGCAAATGATTGGATCTCATTTTTATAGCTAAATAGTACTCCACTGTGTATATGTATTACATTTTTCTCGTTTATTCATCTGTTGATGGACACTTAGGCTACTTCCAAATCTTAGCTATTGTAAACAATGCTACAACAAATGCAAGAGTCCAGATAGCTCTTCGATATGCTGATTTCCTTTCTTTTGTATATAAACCCAGCAGTAGGATTGCTGGATAATATAGTAGCTCAATTTTTAGTTAATTGAGAAACCTCTCAACTATTCTCCCCAGTGATTGTACTAATTTACATTCCCACCAACAATTACAATGTCCCCATTTCTCCACATCCTTGTCATTTGTTATTGACTGCACAACTTTTATTTAATTGAGAAACCTCTAAACTGTTCTCCATGGTGATTTTACTAATTTACATTCCCACCAACAATGTACAGTGTCCCCATTTACCCACATCCTTGTCATCATTTGTTATTGCTTGTTTTTGTATGTAAGCCATTTTAATTGAGGTGATATGATATCTCATTGTAGCTTTGATTAGCATTTCTCTTATGACCACTGATGTTGAGCATCTTTTTATATACCTGTCTGCCACTTTTACGTCTCTTTTGAGAAATATTTACTCAAATCTTTTGTCTATTTTTTGATTGGATTATTAGATCTTTTTCCTCTGAAGTTGTTTGAGCTTCTAATATATTATCATTATTAATCCCTTGTCAGAGAGGTAGTTTGCAATTTTTTTCTCCCACTTTGTGGGTTGTCTCTTCACTTTATTGATCATGTCCTTTGCTGTGCAGAAGTCTTTTAAGCTGGTGTGATTCCATTTGTTCATGTTTGCTTTGGTTTTCTTGTGGGGTACTGCTCAAGAAATCTTTGCCCAGACCAATGTCCTAGAGACTTCTCCCGGTGTTTTCTTGCAGTTTTCAGATAGTTTGAGGTCTTAGATTTTAGCCTTTACTCCACTTTAATTTAATTTTTGTACGTGGTGAGAGAAAGAAGTCTAGTTTCATTCTTTTGCATATGGCGATCAGGTTTTTCCAGCACCACTTACTGAAGAGACTGTCTTTTCCCCAGTGTATGTTCTTGCCAGCTTTGTCAAAAATGAGTTCACTGTAGGTGTGTGGATTTGTGTTTGAGTTCTCTATTCTGTTACATTGGTCTATGTGTCTGTTTTTCTGCCAGTACCATGCTATTTTGGTTATTATTGCTCTGTAGTATAATTTGAAGTAAGTTATTGTGATTCTTCCAGTTTTGTTCTTTTTTGCATAGAATAGCTTTGACTATTCTGAGTTTTCTTTACTTCCATATACATTTTAGGATTTTTTTTCTATTTCTATAAAGAATATCAGTGGTATTTTCATAGGGATTGCATTGAATCTGTAGATTGCTTTGGGTAGTATGGATATTTTAATGATATTGATTCTTCCAATTCATGCACATGGAATATTTTTTCTATTTTTTGTTGTTCTCTTTAATTTGTTTCATCAGTGCTTTATGATTTTCATTATAGAGCTCTTTCACTTCTTTTGTTATGTTAATTCCTAGTTATTTAATTTTATGTGTGACTATTGTGAATAGGATTGCCTTTTTATTTCTTTTTCACATTTTCACTGTTGGCATATAGAAATGCTACTAATTTTTGTACAATGATTTTGTATCCTAAATATGGTAGAAGCAATATCTGTATTAATTTAGGTGTTCTGGAAAAGAGTTCCTCAAGTGCATGTTTAAACTGGCTTGTTAGAATTTTATTATATAACTTTCTAATAGCTTGACTTTGACATAATTTGTCTCTTAGAATATTAGCTATCATTTTCAAATTCCGGAACTCACTGATTGCATATTCTTCTAAAGTTCTCTAAACTTTACTGAATTTATCAGTTCTAATAGTTTTCTTGTGTACTCTTTAGTTTTTTTTCCAAATATAAGATCATATTATCAGCAAATAATAATAATTTAACTTATGCCTTTCCAATATGTGCATCCTTTGAATATTTATCTTGTCTGATTGTTCTAGCTAGGACTTCTAGTACTATGTTGAATAACAGTGATTAGAGTGGGCATCCTTGTCGTGTTCCAGAACTTAGAGGAAAAGTTTTCAGTTGTTCCCCTTTCAGTATAATACTAGTTTTGGGTCTGTTATATATGGCTTTTATTATGTTAAGGTATGTTTTCTTCTATATCCAGTTTTCTGAGAATTTTTATCATAAAGAGACATTCTTCAGCATCAACTGAAATGATCATATAGTTTTTAACCTTTATTCTGTTGATACAATGTTTCATGTATTTTTTAGCATATGTTGACACAACCTTGCATTCCACAGATAAATCTCACTTGATCATGATTAATGATCTTTCCAATTTTGAATTTTCTAATGTTTGAATTTTGTTTGCTACTATTTTATTGAGGATTTTTGCATAAATATTCATCAGATATATTGACCTGTCATTTTCTTTCTGTTTGGGGAGAGTGTTTTAATTTTTATTAAGTTCTCAAAACCACTAATATGATAAGTCTCCAACTTATCTCTTTGAATATGTTTTTTTATTCAGTGTTTAAGCCTAATATATCATATTTTAAATACTTCTTCATTAACATTATTTCATTATTGGTGGGGTCATAAGATAGCTCATATAATGGTCACAGTTCTCTTACTGTTCTAAACATGTCTGTGTTTGGCGTATTGAGCACCTTTTGCAGGTCAGCCAGGAAATCTGATTACCTGGCTGTAATTCAGCCAGGAAACCTGAAACCTGATTACCTATCTTATAACAATATATAAGATTGTTATTTCCGTGGCCAGTATGTTTCATTATATCCTCTAAATGGCAAGAATAGGATGAGGAGGAGTTATCTGTGTGGTAAGGTAGGAAAAGAGAGTTTGGGTCCAAGATAGTCGATAGGAGGGTGAATGCTAATGCATAGGCAGAACTGCTCTCGCAGGCCCTGGCCCTTGTGCCTCCCTCTCTCCCTCCTCTTCCTTTCTCAGAAAGATACGTGGTGACATCAGAAATATAGACTTCACCTACCTTCTGTATTACTTATCTGTAGCTACATAACAATCATGTGTCTTTCTCTGGCTTTGGTATCAGGGTAAAACCGGCCTCATAGAATGAATTTAGAAGTACTTCCTTCTCTATTTTTGGAAATTGTTTAAGTAGGATTGGTAGTAGTTCTTTACATGTTTGGTAGAATTCAGAAGTGAAGGCATCAGATCCTGGGCTTTTCTTTGCAGGGAAACTTTTTATTACACCTTTGACCTTGTTACTTGTTATTGGTCTGTTCAGGTTTTAGATTTATTCCTGATTTAATTTTAGTAGGTTGTATGTATTTAGTAACATTTATTCTAGATTTTTCAATTTATTGGCAAATTGTTGCTCATAGTAGCCACTAATGATACTTTGAATTTCTGCAGTATCAGTTGTAATGTTTCCTTTTTCATATCTCATTTTGTTATTTGGACCTTCCCTCATTTTTTCTTAATCTGGGTAAAGGTTTGTCAATTTTGTTTAAATTTTCAGAAAACTTTTTGTTTCATTGATCTTTTGTATTTTTTATTTCAATTTTATTTATTTCTGCTCTGATCTTTAATTTTTCTTCTAATATTTTTGGTTTTGGTTTGCTCTTGCTTTTCTAGTTATAGAGTGACGTCCTTTGTCTCTTATTATAGTTTTTTGTTTTGAAATGTATTTTTTCTGATATAAGTATAGTGATTCCTGCTCTTTATTGGGTTTCATTGGCACTGAATACATTTTTCATATTTTATTTTCAGTCTATGTGTGTCTTTATAGGTGAAGTGTGTGTCTTGTAGGCTACAGATCAATTGTTTATAAAACTATTCAGATAGTCTATGTTTATTGATTGGAGAGTCTATTTACATTCAATGTTATTATTGATAAGTAGGGACTCTGGCCATTTTGTTATTGGTTTTCTGATTGCTTTGTGGTCTTCTCTTCCTCCTTTTTTTTTCTTCCTGTCTTCTCCTAATGAAGGTGATTTTCTCTAGTGATATAATTCAGGTTTTAGCTTTTTATTTTTTATGTATCTATTGTATGTTTCTTGGTTTGTGGTTACTATAAGGCTTGCAAATACTATCTTATAAGCCATCATTTTACCCTGATAAAACTACTATTTGCATAAACAAGCAAAAACAAAACTAATAAAAACTCTACACCCTAATTTTGTCCCCCTGCTTTTTAAATTCTCATTGTTTCTATTTATTATACTGACTATGTCTTGAAAAGTTGTTGTGGTAATTATTTTTATGGACTTATCATTTAGTCTTTTTACTTAGTATAAGAGTTGTTTACACACCACAGTTACAGTGTTATAATAGTCTGTGTTTTTCTGTGTACTTACTATTAGCTATGAGTCTTGTACCTTTAGGACTCATTATTGCTCATTAATGTCCCTTTCTTTCTGATTGGAGTCCTCCCTTTAGCACTTCTTGTAGGGCAAGTCTGGTATTGATGAAATCTAGCAGCTTTTGTTTGTCTGGGAAGGTATTTCTCCTTCATGTTTGAAGAATATTTTTGCCAGGTATACAATTATAGGTTAAAAGATTTTTCCTTCAGCATTTTAAATGTGTCGTGCCACTCTTTCCTGGCCTGTAAGGTTTCCACTGAAAAGACTGCTGTCAGATGTACTGAAGCCCCATTATCTGTTATTTGTTTTCTTTTGCTGCTTTTAGGATCCTTTCTTAATCCTTGACATTTGGGAGTTTGATTATTAAATGCCTTGAGGTAGTCTTCTTTGGGCCAAATTGCTTGGTGGTCTATAATCTTCTTGTACTTGGATATTGATATCTTTCTCTAGGTTTGGGATTAAAACTTATTTCTACTCATGGTTTACATTTTCTCTTTTTCTTCCTAAGTGCTCTTAATGATAACTTGACCTGTGTAATATCTCCAGTGTAATTTCTATTAATCAGGGACTGCTTAAATTTAAATAGCAACTCTCACCTACATCTCTACCTATCATACCTACATGCTGTATTTTCTCTAGGCACTTTTTAAAAATCATTTAACACATTTTGTCTCTCTTATTTTTATTTGTAATATACGCCATCCCTCTAGAGTGCTAACTTGACAGGGATAAGAATTTTCTCTCTTTCGTCTAACACTATATCTATCCCTGAGGTATAGATTATAGTCTGGTTCATAGTAGGTACTCAATTAATGGTTGTGGAATATGCTAATGAATGAAAGAATAACACATGATAAAATGCCTGAAGTCCGTAATAAATTTGACAGAAACATTTATCAGCTCAGAATTGATTACAGTTATGAGCTACATAATTAACTACAATTACGTCCTTGATAGTCACACAGGCTTAAATTTAAATTCATCCTTGCTCTCCTATTTACTATGTGATGGGTGTAATTAGCACTTTCTTCAAACCTTGCATCTTTTAATGTAAAATGTTAATAATTTCTTCATAGGCTTATTTTGAGTATTGAATAAGAAGACATATACCAGTTAATAACATTTTCTTTCTTTTGTTTTCTTCTCTATATCATGTAGGGTAAGATAAACATACATGAAGGTAAAGTGAATGTGTAATTTATTGTTCAAATCAGAACTCATTTAAGAGCAAAGAGGGTAATATTTATAATTATATTGGGACAACAGATACACATCAGGTCTGTCACAAGTAAACCAGAATGTATGGTTAGCCTACCTAATAAGCACACAAACATTCAGACATTGAAAAGAACTAAAAGCACACCAGTGTGCTGGAATACTGGGTAGGCACTTAGTATCATTTGCATCATTTTCAGAGATTGGGTATCTAAAAACAACATTTCTCAAGATGCCCTTGCACAAGTTTTTTTAGTATGAATTAGGTTTTTCCAGTGTAATACTTAATGTGAGATTCAGAGTGTATAAGTATAGGAAAGGGCACACTTCCTTTGCTTTAGCTGTTGCTGCAGACAAGTACAGTGATGCTGAGATTTTCTGTAATGGAGACTAATGCCTAGCTACTACCTTAGTGGTTGTTGACAGACAGTTTCGATAGCGGGGGCTTCCTGATGCCTAGATCATAGCCATAGTGGTATTTTCTTGAAGTCTGAAAAAGATAGCAGCTCACCGGCAAGCCAGTTCTTCAGGGAGTGATTCTGAGTGTTAGTCCAAAAGACCTTCAAGTGATTTTTAAGCATCTGTATTCCCATATTAAGTGCTTGCTGCTAGTGATGGTACTGTTTCCTGCAACTGAGAGTTAACAAACATACAAGATGTACTAACAGAGCCTCCTAATTCACAGCACTGCTCCTCCACTTAGTGCTAATATAATCTTTTCATAAGTGAATGAGTAGTCTTGGCCAGTCTGCTTAAACAGCATACTAACAAATTTTGAAATACATCTTCTCTTCAGTCAAGAATATAGAAGAATTATCACTCTTTCTAAGTGGTGGCTTCTCTGGAAGTTTTATCTCAAATATGTCTGGTATGAATCAATATTTCTGGGATAAATTTTCTTGAATTGCATGGAAAAGCCACACATGTTCACTAATACTCTTTCCAATCTCAGTTCTTCTGATACTGAAAATACATAACTACAAATTAAATCAAGTTGTTAACAATTAATGAATGTGCTGGCTGTCTAGATAAAACTATGCTCACCTTTTACGATTAATCTTTAATTAGTAATTAACTTAGGTTGATATCCGCTGGCTCACTCTTCTATTAATAAGAAAAGATACAGTTAGTGTCTTATAGATTTTCTGGGATATTGTGGTGTAAGTATCTATGACAAGCATGAGTTTTTTACTACATTCACAAGTCTGTGGGTTGGCATAATGCACATGAGTTAAGGCATTCTTGTAAAAGAGTATAAATGTATTAGTATTTATTTTTCTGAGGCTTCCTAGGAAGCCTTATTATTAATGATAGTACAAGATGATCATGTATATACAAAGATCAATGCAATCTTTTCAGATGTTTGTGTTGAGACAACTGTTGCATCTGCTGATAACAACAACAGAGTCTTCAGGAGACTGTTTATAATATTTTTTTAGAATGCTATAACTTTGAATGTGAAATGATGAGTAGTTCCTTTCAATAACTCAATATTAGAGTAAAATGTTTTAGCCTTACATGAAGCTAAGTCAGTGAGAACTTATATGGAGCATATTTAGACCTCATAATTAGAAGAACAAAGCTGTTTAGAATCAATTTGCTTGAAATTGAATGAAATACAATTGGGTCTACACTGTAATAATAAATATGTAAAATTTATGAATGCAAATGGGTAACAGTTGGAAGGGAACAGAAGTGTTACTGTAGTTGATTTGATAGTTTAGTAGGATTTGGAATATTTTAACTTTACTTTCAGGTTATTGGTATGACAAACACATAGAAATATAATGAATTAAATTTCTGTCTAGCATTTTATCCCACAGTTTATCATGGTGATATCTGAATCTGATGTACAGTCTGGTAAAGTATTCTGGTAATATCGAATAGGCTGATTCAATTGTGCTTAAATTAGAAATGGAGAAGTAGAGTCCCAAGGACGTTGGGGCTTATGTCGACCAAGTGACTCCCCGACTGTATCTGGTAATGGCAATAAAGGGATGAATCTAACCCTGTCAACATTCAAACTCCTTCAGGTTAACCAAACACATCTAACAAGATGAAGTATTTAAGAATATAATTTTCTTACAGTAAAGACTACATAAATAAATAAAACATCACTACTTTACCTGCCATATAGACACAGAAAAGAAAATGGCACAAACTGGGAAATACTATAAAAGAGAAAATAAGGATAGTAAAATTATATTATATTGCCTCTGGCTTACACAAACTATTTCAAGGATGCAATGACCTCTGTCATATAAAATCTTAAAAAATTAAAATCAAAATATTTTCTCTGTAAGAAGTTTTCAGAAAGTTTGTGTGTTAAATAGCTTTATGCCTTCAGGACTACATATTTCACATAAAATACTAAGAAAGCAGAAAACAAAGTAAAAGACCCCTAGGGATTTCAAATCTCATAGATTTACTTTAAAATGTTTTTTAGAGGAAATGAGTTTCCTATAAAGGGACACTCAGGCTATCAAAACATCTACTGAAAAGAAAGTGAATGAAATATTCAATGACTTTTCTCAAAATAACGAAAGTAATAAAGAAAATCATTGGCAACAGTAACCTATTTTAAAGACAAAAGTCCTTTCAGGCTTAGTGCTTTACTTTTCCTCTCTCTATATTTCAGTGACATTATCTGCCAACACATAACTGAACTCTATTTATCAGGGTCAACACATCTGCTAATAAATACCAACATTAGCTTTCAAGTCTTGCATTTCCAAGTATAATACTGTACTTAAACGGTACTAAAAAGTTTAACTATTACTTTATTCCATTTTGAAAATATAAATAAACTATATGTATCACTTCTGTTACAGCTTATTTAAGCAGTCTTCTTGTGAAAATATATTCTATATATAATGAGTTCAATAATCCTTCATTAATAGTTTAAAATGTCAAAATGAAAATTAAATTATTTGTATAACATTGCAAACTGTCCTTCAGTGTGGGAAATATATTTTAAAGTATTTATTGTATCCCTAGATAAAGAATCTATCATTCTTAACGTTTTCCAATCTTGAATATTGGGAAATCTTTTTAAAATTATTTGGCAACTAAATTTTAGACTGTCTCTTCCTTTACCTTATACTACTAATAAAATAAGCTACTATAATAGGTTTAATGTGTATAATTTTGACATATTTAAAAATATGAGTCAAACATTATCAGAAGATAACTGGCTCATAGATAAGGAATAACGAGGATGATATATAAAAGTCAAATATTTTATAATTTTTTTCAGTGAGTTTTAAAACTCACTGATAATTCAGTGAATATTCACATATACATTAAGTGTTACGTATATTTCAAACACTGTGAAACACAAATGAGAGATACAGGAATAAAGTTTTGCCTATTAGACAGAAAAACAGTTTTTAAAAAAGATAACACTACATTGATGAGTTCATAATTTACAAAGTCTCAAACAAAATTAATTTATAAAATAACAGAATATTTTAATGAAATTTGATCATATTATCAAACATTAAAATTATGTCCTCATTGACTCAACAGTCTCTAAGGAATTCTTCCTGTGAAGTTAATTACAAGCTTTCCTAAGAAAACAATAATATATGAATATATTATTCTGTAATTTGCTCTTTTAACTTAACAATATATTTTACTCAACCTAAATATTTATGTTTGATCCCAGAGTACTGACTTACCACAACTTACTTAATATTTATTTTACCTTTTCTGTGTGTTTCAAATAAAGTATAATAAAAATCCTTTTAGCACAGTATTTCTGTGTAATGAAACTCAATTTCTATTGGATCAAGGCCTAGAAAAAAAGTTGCTCATTCAATGGGTATGTATACTTTAATGTTTAAAAATGCTGCTAAACGAATTTCACAAAGTTTTGAGTGAAGTTCAATTTTATTGGAAAGGTTATGATGCAACACTGAATATCATCAATCTCAGATTTCTGTCAGGTTGATTGTTTAAATAGATCTCATTATTTCAAAGATGTTCATGATGGCTTGTGAAGTGGAGCTATTTTCATTGATGGTCATTTGCATTTTCTCTTCATTTTATAACATATATAACTTTTTATGTAAAGCAGAAATATTAACTTTTTTATCTGTTAAATATCTCATATAGCAGGTTGAGCCATGTGTATTTGTCAATTAGTGAAAATTGTTGTCTACACAAATGACGTTAGAGTATGGTTCAACCATTTATTTTATCTCAGTCTATTATTTGTTATTTGACTTTGCTTATCATTTCTTTAAAAACTAAAATTTTAATTTAATGTAATTTGTACTCTACCTATATTCCTTTATGCTATACTTTAATATAATAGTTTTATAGTTTTGTACATAGCATAAAATGGGACTCTCTTTCCTTTCCAAGTAATAGCTGCTTTTAGTACTTCAAAATTAATTCATTATTAATACATTTCCATTTATTTGTAGAACTGGAAAAATGATTCCCAACGAAAATTCTTACAGGCTTTCAAATATAACAGTTTAATTATTGTTTAAATATGTATAATGCATTGAACTAGACATTCTTATTTTTTGTCTATGACTCCTAAATAACGTGAAATGTAAAATGATCAGATTGAATTTAAATTTTACAGAACGATACTATAAAAACATATTACATTAATTAAATATGACAAATTTGGCCTAAAGGTAAAATGCTATTTGCAATGGGAAAATGTTACTGATGGCTATAATTTCTTATATGAGATTGACTTATTAATAATTTAATGAACCATGTGATGACTTGAAATTCTCAGCCTTTTTGGTTTCTGAAAACTTTGTTGTCTACAGGATATTATAACATCATTTGTCTTCATTTTTGTTTAAGGCATCATAAAGACTATCTCCATACTTTCCCAAATAGGCTGCATGTTTTAAAGCAATATTACTTGGAAGTAAAATGTTCCCAAGCACAAACAAAAGCACAAGGCCTAAATCAGATAGCTATCCAGTGACTTAAAATATGTTTCTGCATTTCATTATTCAAATTAAAACAATACAAAATACAAAACGTAAAAATTATTGTAGAGAACTTCTAGAAGCATAAAATTAAGTCCAGGGAACACTTTGTAGGATGCTGATGGATGCGCCTCTCTCTGTTTCCCTTTAACAAAGGGAGAGGAGTACAGCTGTGCAGATTAAAACAAAACAAAACAAAACAGTAAAAACAGAATACATGCATTTCACACCAGTAAAATATAGACACTTCCCTAGGTGCTCTACAGCCGTGATTCTCGAATAAACATTATGAATAATGTTCATAAATGTATGAACATTAATCATGACCATTTACCAAGGATGAAATTGAAACTCAGAGAAAGTTTAAGAATTTCCCTGAACCACACAATTATTAGGCATGATACTCAGTTTTCATGCTTGTGTCTTTTCCAAAGCCCCTGTCTTTCTGCTTTCAACCCTGAAGCAATAACTTTCAGCTGAGTGTCTGCTATTTAACTGGTTCCTGCTCACTACATATGGTTTCATTTCACTGCTCTCATATTTGCTGAAAAATGTTAGAAAAGGCAAACAACTTATTGACAAAATGAGCCTATGGCAGTCAATTTAATTCAAAAGTGCTTTCAAAATCCTACCAATAATCTTAGCTGCTTTTTCTTATATACATATGGCTCCATATTTTCAAAAAATATATTAAAAACATATTTTGTCATAATTAACAGCAATGTGATTATGCAGATGGCCTAAGCTTACACAGGCACACAACAAAATGACATAAATACAGAAACAAAAAAAATTGAGAGATCAGACTGGAATGTTTAATTCCCTGAATTTTAACCTAGATCGAATTCAGTGGTACTTTCAGCAGAACTCCCTCCTGCTTTACACCTGAAAGCAGATGGAGGCAGATTGCATCAGGAGTTCAGTCTTTCAAATTACAATAGTTTATGATGCTCATCTGCATTTTAATCAGATACAAAGGATTTATTCCTGAAAGGCATCAAGAAGGCCTATTTTCAGCACTTGGAAATGCATCAGAGAGTTTATGGCCAATCAAGTAAAATATGGTGCACATTTTTACTTTGTATCTATTTCTTGTGAGTATATAATATTACATGGATAGGGGTGTCAGCCATTTTATTAGTAGCTGTGCATAATCCTTTAAAAATAGGGATTGAGAGGTGGTTTCTTACTGAAAAATTATTTTTATTAGAATTAACTCATTTTAAAAGGAGTTGGGTTTTGTCATTCAATTTAATAATAATTTACCTAAAATGTTAGACTTAATAACAAATAATGTAGTTAGCAAATAGTAGCTTCCATCTACTATAGCCCCCTTAAGATCAAATAGGACTTGATCAGCATACATCCAGGCCCTGGAAATTAGGTAGGGCATAAGATCTATGATATTAATAGAATAAGTGAGGAGATTTTAATTTTACTGTTTAGAGGATACTATTTATTCACTTTTACAATTTATAGCAATTATGAAATTAAACATTTTCAATATAATACCTCTGCCATGTTGAATAAAATAAATTTTAGTTTTCTACATAGTTTTTGAATGATTACAAATTTTGCAATCTGCATTGATATTTTTTCAATTGATTTTTGCATACTAACTAAAAAGGATGAAAAATGTAATAAATTACTAAGGTCCCCAAACAAATATCAAAAATAAAGAAAATACATAAGAACTCATTATGTTGAAAAGTATGCTTTTATAGAGATGATGTATTTAAACTAACACACATAAACTTGTAATATTTATACCTTTAGTTCAATACATTTTAAGAAATAGATACACAACTATTCCAGAATTTAAATCATGTTATTAATATATTATCATTTTGCAAATTTAATTATATAAAAACATTAATTATTCAAATGAAATTCAAAGAATCATCTCTTTTTTTGTGGTAATCCAAATTGTTTGCTTATCTATAGTTTCTGAAATTGTAATTTACTATATTACCTATTTACCTGTTTAGATGTTTACTGATCTATTGTTAAAAACCAGCAGAGACAGAATGTTGTCAACAAATTAACAGCATCTTATTTCTGGAAAAAATTATGAAGTCTTTGTTATTTAAGTCTTTCATTAAATAAGTGTACATATTTTTAAAATGAAATTGTATTCATCAATCTATAGTAGCATGGAAAAGACATGGCAGAAATTCAGTTCTTTAGAGAAGGAATCTTAAGTTAGGAAGCAAATTAATACAATTTCATTTTGTAACTAAAGGTCTAACATTTATTTTATCAGTAGAAGCTGATTGAAGCAAATCAAGTATACACTTTGCTCTTTGTAGAAAATAGAACATAGAAGAGATCATTAGTGTGATGGAAGCAGCTGTGCTAGAACACAATCCATATATTTTCATTAGAATACCTGAATTTCCTTCCAGTTTATCTACTTACTGTGTGATTTTGAACATGTCATTTAGCCCCATTGAGACTCAGTACTAGAATGAGTATTATCTTTTTCTTCAAAAAGGCTGTGAACATTTACTTATATAATTTATATAAAAGTGTTATCAAACTGTATAATTGGTAAACATGTTAAGTTTCACATATTTTCTTTTTAAAAATTATCATCAAATTCCAAAGTCTCTGCACATCTTCCAGAATCCACTTTCTATAGGTTTCTAATCAGATTTGTCAAGGCGAGGCACATGCCCAATTTTAGGCAGCTGAAAGGGATATACCATTAAATGTGTAGGCAGAGGCGGCTTATAGCTAGATGTGTGTGCAGAGGGGAAATTCCCAGATAGTGAACCACTCTAGTGAATCACTGCCCTCTGTCTTTAGACTGGGGTCTTTGTTCATGATCCCTCCAAGTTTAACTAATATCTCCATATTTTTTCCTTCTCTAAATTTTCCAATTATTGTGTAGTCTCTTTTTACCTAATATTAAATATTTCCACCTAAATATGTATTGAATGACTTCTGTTCTCCTAGCCAAACCCTTAATGATATATAAACATTTACCTTTATTGTCTATATCAACTGTTGGATTGAAGAGTTGCATAGCAGTCATTTGTGATCACAAAGTAATCGGTAATATCAAGAGGTTTTTAGTTATATAATACCTACTTAAGTAAATATGGCATTGTTTATAAACTTTTCACTTTGAAGGTACCTTTTACCTTGTCGTCCTTTAATTCCCAACATTTGTGCTTTTTTTTTTTTCTTTCTAGATTGTGTTTCTCTGGTTTCCTTGATTTTTTTATAGGAAGTTGTCCATTTCACCAAAGTTGTATAATTTATTGACTTACAACTGTTCATAATATTTCTTTATAAAATAATCTCACTTATTTCAGGAAGTTCAGAGCAATGTCCCTTCCTTCTTTTATTTATGATTCTAGGAATTTAAGTCTTTTTATTTTCTTGGTCAATGTAGCTAAATGTTGATTTTGTTCATTGTTTCAAAGAATTGGCTTTTGGTTTCATTGATTTTCTGTGCTGTTTTTCCATTGTCTATTTCATTAATTTCTGCTCTAATTTTCAATATTTTCTACTCTCTGCTAGCTTTAGGATTAATCTGCTCTTTTTTTTTTCCAATGCCAAGGGTTGAAATTTAGGTTATGGTTTTGAGATCCTTCTTTTTCAATATATGCATCTGCAGCTATAAATTTTCCTCGAAGCACTGCTCTAGCTTCATTCCATAAATTTTGGTATATGTGACTTCATTTTCATTAATTTCAAAATATTTTCTAATTCCTCTGGTGATTTCTTCTTTGAATCATTCCTTACTTAGCAGGATGTTTAGCTTCCATATACTTGTAAATTTCCTATATTGATTTCTAATTTCATTTTATGATGATTGGAAAATGCACTTTTTATTATTTCTATTCTTTTAAATAGACAGAGAATTTTTTTTTTTTTTTTTGGCTGCATATTTGTCTACCCTAGTGTTCAGTGAGGTACTTCATAGATTTCCATTAAATGTAGTTGGTGGGGATTTGGAGTCTCTCTTCTACATCATGCTTCTTCTCCAGGCAAAATCTTTGAACCATGCCTCTGGTGCTGGGAGTAGGGATAATGTTGTGCTTCTCTCATTGTGACACCTCCACTTTAGGAACTGAAAACCTGATAGATAATGAAGGCAGCAGCCCCAAGGTTCCTTGGCTTGCTTCTCCTAGCTTGGAAGCTCTGCCATGAAAGCCATGACAATGGCTGTTTGGGTTCCAGTATACTCAGCAGTACTGTGTCCAAAGTAGATCCTCTGTCTCTTAAGTAGGGAGTGAGCAGAACAAAGGTGCCTCCACTATTGAGCTGTCCTCACCAGGAACTCAGCTTCAGCAATATGTAGCTAGGAGTAATGTCAGAATTGCTGATATCTTACCCTCCTGAAAGAATACTCCTCTGACTAGGAACTGGAGGGAAAGGGAACCCCATATAGTGTCTATATCAGTCTGGAGTGCAGTTTCCATTTCATTAAGCTGGCAGGAGTTGTTTATCAATTTTAGTATGTTAAAAAAATATAAGTCTTTCTTCATTTACTGTGTGTTCTCAGGGCCATTGACTTGAAATGGTGGTTATTTTATAATACCAGTTTCACTGGGAGTGAATCCCTAGAGCTCCTCAGGCTATCATGCCAAAAGTGGAAATCTCCTTTCTTGACTTTTAAAATCCACTCATTACAAAATACATTATGTTTTTATATTAGGTAATTTCTATGAAAAACTGCTGAGAAGAACAGTACATTCCCATTATTTTGCTACCGTTCAAGGAGAGAAATTATTTCACCAATTAAATTCAATGGGGTTTATTTGAGCAATTAAAAGCAAAATCGAACAAAATAAAAATGATTCATGAAGCAGACCACTCTCAGAACCAAATCGGGTTCAGAGAACTCCAGCTAACTCTGTGACCTGACAGCATTTATAGAAAACAGAACTGAGATATAGAGACAACTAAATTGGTTACAGCAAAATTGGTTATTTGGTTACAGAGCTTCCTGCAATTACCTAAAGCTCAGCTACTGTGATTAAACTTTATATTGGTTTGGTCTGTTGGGTCCAGTGCAGGAGCCCAGTCTAAATCTGTGGCCTCCTGCAAATTTTATTTAATTCCACTGTCTGTCTTTGTCTTTATTTAATTTACTGTCTGTCAGAGCCCCATATTATTGGGTCATCATTCAGGTTATTTCCTTATGATTTAGTACGTTCTATTCCAGTGCTTCTCAAAGATTAGGTATGCACAACAAACTTGAAGATCTTGTTAAAATAGTTTCTAATTTAGGGAGTCATGCTGGGCCTAAGATTGTTATATTTTTACTAATCTCCATGTGACACTGATGCTGCTGGTCTGTGGATTACTCTCCTAAGTAGCAAGGTTTGGGTCATCCTAAAAAATCTAAATAACCATTCTCTAAAAACTGATCATCTATTAGCCGGGTGCGGTGGCTCATGCCTGTAATCCCAGCACTTTGGGAGTTTGAGACCAGCCTGGCCAACATGCTGAAACCCCGTCTCTACTAAAAATACAAAAATTAGTAGGATGTGGTGGCACATGCCTGTAGTCCCAGTTACTCGGGAGGCTGAAGCAGGAGAGTTGCTTGAACCCATGAGACGGAGGTTGCAGTGAGCCGAGATTGCACCATTACACTCCAGCCTGGGTGACAGAGTCTTTTTGACTCTGTCCCAAAAAAAAAAAAAAAAAAAAAAAAAAAAATCATCTATTACATAAATTCATTCTAAAGTATATGTCATCACTCTTTGACCAGACATCAATCTATGATAAACTGCATATTAAGAATTTTACATCCATGTAACTTCCTGTATTGCCATCAAATATTTTGATTATCACTCTTGGTTCAATGAATAACAAGTATTTTAACATAGACTGTGATTCTGCTTTGATCAAATTTTTTGAACCTTTTAACATTTTTGGCAGACATCCTCAAAATCAAATCCTAAATTAAGTTTCTGACTTAGACTTATTGGTGGGCCTTATTAAAGCTATACTATTATTCACCACAAAGTTATAAAATATTTTTACAGCTTCTGGTCAGACCATGACCTCCAATATCACCATTTCCAGTCTAACAGTTACATACACCAGGAGAGGCATCAGTAAAAGGACTCTCCGCATCCCCTTCCCCCTTGAAAAGGTCCTTTATCAGACGTTATTAACTAACCCTTGTACTATTAATTTACAACGCTTTGACTCCTGGATACATATATTTCATCTAAAACAAGTACCAACTCTTGCTCAATCATGAATGTTGACACCAGTATCTGACATCAAGCTCAAGTTAACCAAAGTCTCATCTTCAGACCCAGAAAAAGATGACAATCAAAATAAACTGCTTTTGTGAGACACAGGGCCAGAAATTAAAACTATGCAATCCCTTTAGGCCCAGAGACTATCCTTAAAGAGATGACCACGTGAAATTGTAAGGGCCAGGTTTGAGGGATAAAATTAGTTCAGATCCTCCAAAAAAGATGGGCTCACAGATGCCTAAACAGCTGATGGCCCAACACATAGAACATATAGATAAACTGATTTTGTAACCTTACTTTTTGGCTTGGTTTGTGGCTCTTTAATTGCTCAAAAGGTTTTTAAGGAATAATGAATGCCTCCTCACCTCCATTCCCATTTGTCCTAGAATGTTTAATTGGCTATAAGTCTTTTGGCTATAAGTCCTTTGGCCATATGGGTCCCATTGAAGAACAGAATATATCTTAGGTACATAGCCACACCACCTGGCAATAATATGGAATGAAATAAAAGCTTGGCCATTGATGCTACTTTTGGCATATTTTGACCAAAAACAGGGAATGTGAATTAAAGATAAATCCTAAGTCCTCTACTGAACTGACTGAACAGATCTCCTTGTGGCTTAGGAGAACCCAGAAAAGCTTAAAACTAAATTCCTGGCCATAACAGCATGGAAAGTCATACAAACTTCTTCCTTTTGGGTCTAGACACAACTGAGCACCATTAATGTTAAAACAGATATCATAAGATTGACAGGACAGACTCTTTGTGGCAATAAGATCTTACAAATTCCATAAACTTTTCAGTTTATTTTAACAGTACTCTTAAAATTTGGGCTCATGATTCTGACAACAGGAATTCTAATCTACACAGTGGACAGCAGCCCTGATATATTCATGCTAACATGCCTCAAATCCTGGACCAGGAACTGGTAAATACTTGTAGGTTACTTCCAGGCAGTTTCATTCCTCTAATTCTGACTCTTACCCTGACTCTTGCCCTTGACAATAAGAAAAAGCTAGAGTATTCTTCACCAAATTGCCACCATATTAGCTCTCGCCTCCAGATTGACATATGATAAAGCCCAGGTGGAACAGAAACCATCCCTGTAAACTTTATAAAATTAATCAGGGAAAAAGGAAGAGGGGGAAAGAAAATAAACCAAGCTTGCAGCTCATGCAGCACTAATTATTAGATCAGCTTGTTGTCTGACTGGTTTTCCCACAGTTGTGTTGTTGCTATTGCCTCAGAATCATGTAGACCCTGTTAAAAGATTATAGTTCTCTTTAACTTTTGCATAGATAATAACTTGAACATTATATAATGTTAAGTTTTTCCTTTTTGATGTTCTTTCAGGTCCTGCATACTGATGAAACTACTGACTCAGCTGGTTTCAATGATCCCCACGGATGCCAGCTGATCTGAAGGACCCCATAGGAGCTGACTTACCAAAGTGCAATCTCTATATCCTGATGATTTCATTCCCTATTCCCCTACCAATCAATAACCCCAATTTCCCAGCCCCCTTCCATCCACAATCCCTTTAAAAAGTCCTGTGGGAGATGGATTTGAGGGACTTCTCCCTCCTCCTCCCCTGGCACTCTGTGATAACTAAACTCTTTCTCTGCTGCAAACCCTGCCGTCTTGTTGTAATGGGGCTGTTACCGTTACTGTGGGCATTCGAACTTGTTGGTCCTATAACACTGACTCACCTAGAGCAACTTCAGGTCCTGCAAGCTCCATTCATAGCAAGTGTCTTATACAAGTGTACCATTTTTATCCTTTATGCCATACTTTTACTTTTCTATGTTTATATATGTTTAGATACACAAACACCATTGTGTTACAATTGCCAATTTATACATGTTTGTAGGAAATTATTTTCTTTAAAGATTTTTACTTATTTGTATGCAAGTTATTTGAAGTATTATATAACTTTATTGTGATTCACAGTGTATAATTTATATATAATTCTAAAACGATCATAAAATAAACTCAAAGTATATTTATTTCTTTGAAAAATAAAGAAAACATTAGAACCTTCATATATATGTAAGTTTATATATAGAGATATGTGTATTTATATATCACATTTAAGTATATAATAATACTTCTTCCACCTATTTAGAAGCAGAGTACAGAAACAAATAGTATATTTGGTATAAATTTACTACGAGTTGTGGTTTCTTATAAGATTAGGAAAAGCTAGTCTTTAAAACTTCAAAGAAAAGCTAGTCTTCTTTCTAATTGTGTTGACAAAAGTTAGAAAAAATTCCCTTCATCACAAAACCTAAACATGTAGTGTAATTATTTACACATCTGTTTCAACAAACATCATATAAGCTCATCAGGGAAATCCATTGTCTTCAGCTCTCTCTAAACTATCCTAAAAGGTGTTATTATAGTAATTTTTCTAAAACTTAAATCTACTTATATTATTCACAAAACTAAAACACTTCAGTGCCTTCATAGTACCTAATGGAAAAGGTTTAAACTTCTTGGAGGCAAAAATATTTTGCTTACTTCTTTTGCTTTATTTGGTGATATTCACATATATTCACATAGTCAAATAAATAGTAGACATTTTGTCTATACCATTTTGTTTAGCAAGGGAGGACTTTACACACTGAAATAAGTAAATAAATACTGAAGCTGACAGAACTAAGGGATTTATGGGTGGAGAAGAAAGCAGAGATGTTTCCTTTGAGGAATACACAATATACAAAAATACTATAAGTACACCATTCCTTCTTCACTGCATATAAACTGCTAAAGGTAGAGTGGGGAGAGTGTTATTTCTCCATTTCTGTCTATATGTCTAGTCTTGAAATCCAGTTATTATATTTATCAACCCTAGAAGCTTAGACAAAACCCATAGATATTGTAAGCCTATTTCTTCATGTGTCAGATATGAATAATAAATGTATATACTGCACAATCTGGTTGATTAGATTAAAAAAGTAAGACATACATGTTTATTCACATTTTCCTGGCACATTAGATGCATTAAAAATTCCAATCATTATTATCATTTTCATTATGTTATCTGTAAATATTACAATTTAACTTCTAGTTCATTGATGAAAAAATAGCCATTGGCAGAAATAAATACCTGTCTACAAATGCAAGATAACACAACCCAAATAAGATCAACATTTTAAAATATTTTAAACCATTATGAATGTACTTCATTTGATTTAGACTGCAAAACAATTCAATAGTGCTAAGTGAGAAATAAGTATCGTTGCTACTTGTTGCCAAATAATGGAGACTTACATTGTTATAGTGCTTTACAGTCTAAAGTATCTCATATCTGAGCTCACGGCAGGGTGATGGGGTTAACATGTTCCCATTTTACAGCTGAAAAAAAATGGAGCAAAGGGGTGTTAAATTCCTTTCTAAATTCACAGAGGTAGAATATAGTTGTTTATATTGCATAACATTGTGAAACATTCTTAGAAATATATAATTAAAGGCGTTAAGAGGTAACTTTTGGGAGAAATGAAAAGTGTATAGTTTTACATACTGTCTACTATAGTTGTTTATGCAAAAGTATTTATCAAACCTGGACCATGTTCTACGGACTCAGGTACCTCCATGAAGTACACAGACAGTATTTTGTTTCGTTTTGTGTTCTTTCTTAAGCTTACAGTCTAGGGAAGGATATTGAAAGTAAAAAACAAACAAACAAAAAAAACAGAAACAAATTAAATAATTTCACAGGTGATGAGTTCCATGAAAGTAGCAAACAGGGTGCTAAAAGGAAACACTTTTGGGGTACTTACTCTAAATCTAGAAAGAATGCTAAGGGAACGTCACCCTCTAGAGGTTATATTTACAGTCTAGAAGATATGAAAACTAAAAGTGACAAGCAGGGAAAACATTTCAGACAAAGGACAGTTATGACAAGTGCTTTGTGGTGGGATATAAGTTGGTCAGTTGTGAAAAACTGAAAGCCTATTAGTGTGACTGGAATACAATGAAATAAGAGAGAAAGGCCCAGGTTGAGTCTGTGGGTATAGGTGGGACGTGCATCGGTAGTTGTTCATAAGAACTTAGATTTTGTTTTAAATTAGACAGAGGCTCGTTAATGGTTTAAACAAGGGCATGGTGCGATCTCATGATCTCATTTACAGTATAAAAGGTCATTTGGAAGAGAACATATTTGAGTTGTGGAAGAATGTCAGCAAGGATATTAATTAGGATGCCACAAATCTCGTGAGGCATTCACTGGGCTGTGATCTTCAGCAGCCTATCTCTGGAAACTGGTCTCTTAGCCGGTACAAAGTATGGCCCGTCTAAGGAAGCATTTTCATCACAATGATGGCAGCAGTGGCCCGGTTGGAGCAGCCGCTGTGAAGACACCAGCTCCCATGGGGAAGACGCGGCCAGGGCTGCGCACTCTGCGGAGCCAGAGGGTGCTAGAAACAGGTGATCCCAGCTGGAGCCCTGTGCCCTACTGAGTTGGTGGTACAGGAGCTTGCGCTCCCGCTGCAGCCGCCAAGCCACAGCTCTGGACCTGGGCATCCCTGTACTCTCGGGGCCGGGAAAGCCCCTGCCTCCACAGGCTCAGAAGTTCCTGTTCCCACTCTCTGGCCTCTCCCTGCTCCCAGTGCCTGCTCTGCAGTGGAGCAAAGTTGCGGCTGTGTCCCGATAGCCGAGCCCAGGCGCTGTCGCGACCCAGCCAGGTATGTGCACATTCGCGGTAGTGCTGACACGCCAGTTCCCCGCTGCCTCGTCCCCCTCCAGAAACTGCTTCTGAGGCTGAAATGTAGGGTGCTGATGAGCATGGAAGGGAGGCTGGGAACTGATGGTGGCTTGGTGCCGGCCTACGGGCACCCCTTGGAGCAGTCAGCCTGGGCGCCACGAACCGCATGTTGACGGCAGCAGGAGCAGACAGGTTCCTAGGTGGGAAGGGATGTGTACCTTGCAAGGACTGACCTTCAAGCCTGGCGGCGGGACTGCCAGTTCCGGATGGAGGCCGCAACCGGAAGTGAGATTTTTAAAATAATTTTTGGCCAATGGAATGGTGCTTTTTCCAAGCCCGCCCATGGTCGCCCATGGCCCAATCAGCACTCACTTCATCCTACCCATGAACCAATTAGCATGAACTGCTTCCATTCTGAGCCCATAAAAATCCTGGACTCAAGCAGCTTGGGACTACTGCCTGTGCTTAGGAGTTGCCCACCTCTCGTCTTTTCTCCTTTGAGAGCTGTATGCTCACCTAATAAAGCTCTTCTCCACATTGCTCACGCTCCAAATGTCTGAGTAAACTCACTCTTCCTGAAGCGGGACAGGAACTCAGGACCCCCACACTGCGGGAGCAAAAGAAGCTGTAACATTTCCCTGCTGGCTCACTGAGCTGTGGGCTGGAGTTAAAAGGCCTGTACCACCAATAACCCTCCCACCCTCTGCCAGCAGCCACCCCACCCAACCGGGAAGAAGTGGTGGGGCCGGAGTGGGGCAGAGGTACTGAAAGAGCTGTAACACAAATAGGCTAAACACACACACCCCACCCCCACCCACGTGCTGTGCGGGAAAGGTCTGCAGCCTTTCTGGGAGTCCATGCCTTCAGGCTCTCTGACCCAGGGCTGTCACATGCTGTAACACTCTGGGGCTCTGTGATTCCTGGTGTCTCCGAGCTTTGGGGTACCACTGCGTTCCCCTCTTCCAGAAGCTGGTGCCCGCAGCGGAAGCCGTGATACGTCTGGTCCAGTAGCAGCCTCGCATGAAGCCGGAGCCTGTGCGGGCACCTGGAGCTGCCCACCCCAAGGCAGCAGCCAGCATGCCTGGCTGTGCACAGTGGCCGGACCTGTGTTCATTTTCTCCCTTGCTGTTCCTCACCTGGTTCACCCTTGGCAGGTGTGGGATCTGAGCTGGTAGCATGAGCCGAGCACAACCTGCCGGGCCAAGTGGGTGAAACAACCCCAGCAGGTACGGACAAAACTCAAGCAGTGGTGCCAGTGACCACAGAGGTTTGTGACTGACGAAGCCACACCCTAAGGATCCTGTGACAGTAAGGTGATACTTCTTGTTAAAGAATGAAAATCGACTTCCTAAAGTGATCATGTATATGCCCGAGGAATGTGGGCTGCACATTTTGAGATGTGCCTCTAAGCACTGGAAATAATATCAAAGAGCACAATGTCATCCTTTCAAAATTTCCTTGTTCTGCATCCATGGATAGAAACCTGGCTTGGAGAGACCGAAATCTAGCATAAGAAAATTGTTAATAGACCAGTAATGTTATTTTAATATTGATATACCAGTATGTTATATTTACAAATCTGAAAAGCAACGTCCAACCCAAAAGTTATTTAAACTCTGCAGAAATTACTTTTTTAAATGTTTTCTGAACCTCTGATTCGAGGTCTCCCTTACAAATTTTTATTCAAGAGATGTAATTATTTGGTATTATTTTTACCACCTGTAATGATTTTAATTAAGATTACTGAATGGAGGATCCTCAAGAACTTAGAAGTAGAATTACCATACAATGCAACAATCTCGCCACTGGGTATATATGTAAAGCAGATGATATCAGTATCTCAAACACCTGCCTATCTGCGTGTGTGCGTGTGTGAGAGTGTGTAAAATGTATCATTTAGCCTTAAAAAGAAGGAAATCATGTCATTTGAGACAACACTGATGAACATGAAGCACATTATGCTAAGTGAAAGAAGCCAGACATGAAAAACCACATTTGGTACAATGTCACTTATTGGTGGAATCTAAAACAGTGAAATTCATAGAAGCAGACAGTAGGATGGTGGTTTCCAGGATATGAGAGAAATTGGGAGGTGTTGGCAAAAAGATACAAAGTTTTAGTCAGGGAGAATAAATAATGTATAGCATGATGACTATACTTAATAATACTATATTCTATACTTGAAATTTGTGAATTAGGTCTTGAGTACTTATGAGACACAGAAAAGATAACTGTTTGAGGTGTTGATAACTTAATTAACCTGATATAGTTACATTGAACAGTGTACACATATATCAGAACATGATATTATACATTATAAATATTATAAACATATATAATTTTTTGTCAGTTAAACTTCAATAAAGCTGAAAGAAAGAAGATTTGCTGTAGTTGTGAACAGAAGGGGCTTCTGCCTAACTAAATTTCAAAGAGACTTGAACCAACAGATAGCCTGGTTGTTCACAGGATGCCAAGAACAGCTAAGAAAATATGCTCCACCTGGGAGAATGGAAATGATGACAGCTAAAGAAACTACAGAAGTTGGGCTTGGGAGAACTTCTTTTGAAATGACTTTATCAAAGTTCAGTGCTAGTGATTTTTATTTTCTAGATCTCTCTATTCTAGGCTAAAATTCCCAGGAAGGACAATCTGATGACCCAGCTTTGATTTACCTCTGGATCAATCAGCTGGAGCTGCAGATGTAAGACTCCCAAAAGGACTCAGTTTTGTTCAACTGAAGACTTTCCAAGGAACAGAAAATTTCTGTATGTCAGAAGCTAAACCAAAATGGCATATTTTAGATTCTACCTTATGGCTATTTTCAGGCACACACACTCAGAGACATATAGATACACATAAAGTTATTTCCCTCTATCCAAATGTACCTAACATGATCCACATATACTAGACACTCATTGTTTTTTCACAAAAGAAAAAATTGGAAGTCACTTTCAGATATTTTAGTCCGTGTTCTTTAGAGTGTTCAATACTGACAATTGTTTTATAATTCCATCTCAATATTCAAATACTTTAGAAACAAATGGAAATTTAATTCCTTGTCTATATTATATAGTGAAGAAAAAAAGAAACACATAAAATATATACTTAAAAATAGAATAAAAATAGAAAATCATTCCATGCAGCAAACAAGAAAAAAGCTTCGGTTCTCATATTTGAAGGTCATAAGACTCCTGGGAGCATGTACCATGTCTCTTCTCAACTTCTTTGCCTTCACTTTTTATTCTAGCTGACTGGGGCAGAAGAATTCTCCTTTGGGAATTCCTTTCAAAGACCACAGAGTACAGGAAGTGAATATTCATGGACTATGAAGTGGGGTACAGAGAAATATTACTACATAATTCTCATCTATTTGTTGTGATTGAGGGACATTGCTTCAGAGAATATTTTGAATTCTGAAAAATGCCTGCCAATCCTCATGTGGTGTGGTCTCATTATAAGTGACCATATGACTGAATATTTAATATGACAGTATTTTGTTTTATGTGGCTAGGTACTTTGGGATATAAAGGTACTTTTCAAGAAGGGTAAATTCTTGTATAATTGATTCCTCATTATTTCTGGCAGGTGTGTGTGTGTGTGTGTGTGTGTGTGTGTGTGTGTGTGTATCTTGATCAGTTTCAGGGATGAGAGTTTCATGCTGTTCCATGAATTTCCTTCATCTTTGGAATTATGATCATTGTTCTTTTACCTGTTTAATGGGCAGATTTTTTGATGAGTAAACATGACCATTGGCATATGTAGATGAACTCGGCAGCCTGTTCAGAATAGCAGTGATAGTAGTGCTGATAGTAATGATAATTTTCTGGTAATCAAAAATATTTCTAGCCTCCATATTTTTCTGAGAGGTCCATTTTCATACCTGACTCCCAATTTTCTATCTGAATAACCTCATTATCTAAGTCATTTACTATTTTAACAATCATTACTTTGGAAGTGGTATCAATCTTTCATTAAGGCTATCCATTCAGGAAAGCTATGCAATGTTGAATATTTCTGGAAGCTCTGACAACTTGGGAGATTTCCATTTTAAGTGAAACTCTATAGCATTATATTCCCAGAAAGTTATGGTATTAACATAGGGAATCATTGTCAATCTCAAGCAAGCAAGTTATTTTTTTCACCTTTGTTGGCCAGATAGTATCCCCTGAGATCACAGTCAATAGGCTAAGAGAAAGTGCAAATGTAGCAGGCATAGGTAAGTGTATTAGTCAGTTATCATACTGTTATAAAGAACTGCCCGACACTGGGTAATTTGTAAAGGAAACAGGTTTAATTGACTCACTGTTCAGCATGGCTGGGGAGGCCTCAGAAAACTTACAATCATGTCAGAAGGCAAAGGGTAAGCAAGACACCTTCTTTACAAGGCTGCAGAAAGGAGAAGTGCTAAGTGAAGGGGAAAGAGCCTCTTATAAAACCATTAGATCTCGTTTAAACTCACTATCATGAGAACAGCATGGGGGAAACTGCCCCATGATTCAGTTACCTTCACCTGGTCTATTCCTGGACACATGGAGATTATGGGAATTACAATTCATGATGAGATTTGGATGCAAAGCTTAACCATATCAGCAACTATATACTAAATGTAGACACTAGTGAAATATGAACTCTGACAAAGGTTATGTAACCTATTTCATATATTTCTACACCACCAAAATGTTATTGCGATGTGGACATGGAGAAATTTTTTTAACGTAAGTAATTATTTAGCTTTCATATCCTCTTAAATGCCATCTGGCATACAAATATGTAAAATAACAAAAATACAGATCGCCATATTCTTCTATCACTACTCTGTAATTAGCAATGAATTACACAAAGTACCAGACATTTGGGATGTCATTTAGCTTGTGTGACTCCCTTCGTGAGCTAGAGCAGAGAATAAGCAGCTTGTTCTGCTAATTGAGAATTTCATAGTCCTAGTTCCTGTTAACTCACTCAGAAAACACAGCTGTGCATATTACCTCTGAATGTCCACCTCAAAAAGATGCATTTTTAACAGTCATTGTCCTCATTCAAATTCAGTGTTACATGATAAAAGCAAACAACTACCGAGACTGCTGGATAGAAAAAAGGCCTCATTATTACAGATAAAACAAATATTTTGTCCCTAAATTTCTACTCTCTTGGAGACCACTTGAATGTTTGGTTTTTGTTCAGATTATCTCAACATTAAATGGCAGAGTGACACATTAGATTTAGGATATTTCTTAATTTGAAATTTACCTATTAGTATTTAGATGGTTAAATAATTCATAAAATGATTCAACAGTAAACACAACAAATATTTTAACATTATTCCTGTGCATAAAATGTATCTTCTATTTTTTGGAAAATATATGATGAACTATAACTGAAAATGTGCTAAATTTTTCCAGAAGAATGATTAAAAAAGAGTAAATAATACTTGAGAAAAAGAGAAATTCTCATACTTTTTTTTCTCTTTTCATTAGAAACACATGCTCTTTAGCTCTTCTAGAAAGTAAAAAACACTGAAATTAAAATTCCTACCACTCATAATGTATATATTGGTTTTTGAAAAATGGAAGAAGCTAATATTTTAAAACTACATTTATTATTAACTTGTTAAAACTAATAGACCCAAAAGAGTTAGTCAATGATTGTAAAAATAAGCATAAAAATAGTGCTCAATGTTAGTACTTGTATTTTCTTATCTCATCATTAAAAGTTCTTTCCAATATACATACAACATAATGGAATGAAAGATACTCCTGTATACAAATATATAGTAATTATGTCTTGTGTCCCTTTGGTGTTTGTATCCATTTTCGTTTTGTCAATAACAAAATTTTTACTAACATGTGACATTATTCTCCATCCCAGGGCTGTTTATTTGCATAATTTTATTTTAAATTCACAGAAAACAATGTGAACAGTGGTCTCTTGTGTTATGCTACATGGGTTATCATCATCTATACTCTCTGTTATAAAAAACAATACATTTAAAAAAGGTGAAATCGTAGATAGGTTTATCCTTTAAAAATCTTAAGTCAATTTTTAAAAAATAATTTGCCATGATCTATCATTTGCACTTTGTTTGAATGCTCCTTCTCAACCCATGAGGTTTGCCTGATTTGTAAAATTTAGTAAAACAAATTAAGAGTCATGGCACCTGGCGGGGGCAGGGGGAAAACACACATTACCTGTTGCATGTCTTTATGCCATCATTATTTGGTTGATTGATTGAGACAGGATTTCACTATCTTTATGCCAGCATTATCTGATTGATTGATTGACTGGTTGAATGATTGAGACAGGATTTCACTGTGTTGCCAGGTCTTGTCTCAAATTCCTGAGCTCAAGCGATCCTTCTCCCTCAGTCTTCCAAAAAGCTGAGAACCATCAATATTTTAATGTGCACTCTATACTCACTTTAATAAATATTAATTTGAGGTTAATATGCTCCCATAATTTACTATGACAAAAACTGAAATATATAATACAAAATAATACATAGTTCCTGCCTTCAAGAAGTTAGTAATCTGGTAAGAAAGACAAATATATAAACCTAATTATCATACCATATGATAAAGTCCATAATGGAAAGAGCTCAAAATAGATGTATCACATAGAGCATAAAAGAATTCTCCACAAAATATCTTATATCACAGGAAAAATGATAAGATGCGGCCAGCATGGTGACTCATACCTATAATCCCAGAATTTTGAGAGGCTTAGGAAGGGAGACCACTTAAAGCCAGAAGTTGGAGACCAGCCTGGGCAACATAGCAAGACTCCGTCTCTTCAAAAAAATTAAGAAAAAAATAACAAGGCATGGTGGTGCACATCTGTAGTCACCTCTCAGGAGGCTGATTTGGAAGAATTGCTTGAGCCCAGGAGTTCATGGTGAGCCATGATTGTGGGACTGTACTCTAGCTTGGGTGCCAGAGTGAGATGCTGTCTCTAATAACGACCTATTTCAATGTGCTAGTACTGTATAATACATACATATTGCTCAAAACCCTTGACTGAATTTCATGTAGAAAAAAATTGACTTATTTTCATAAAATGTACTGCAATATTTTAAATAAACCAGTATGTAAAAAAAAGGCAACAACTTAATCTACATCTCCCATTATAAATGGAAGATTTTTGTACATGGAAACCACTTGAAATGTGCATAAGGTGTCTATGTATGATGTTGACAGAAAGAAGAAAGGCATCACAATATTATACATGGTGTTAGACTTTATTGGTCTTTCTAATCTTGTCTCAAACACTTTTTGCCAGTGTATTTTATATTTGCCTCCTGCTTTTGCATACTGTTCTATGAGTCAAGAAACTGTTGAAAATCTTTTGAAGAAAATGTAGAGATGAAAGCACAGAAAAAAATAATAATAGAGTAAAACTAAGATATTTTGACAAAAAAAAGAGCACGCCAAAGAAATTGGAGGCATGCTAAACATGCATTATTAGGGTATACCTTGCAATTATAAATACTAAAATAAATAAATTTATAAATTAGCATTCCTATGCACTATGTGACAATAATACAGCATTATTTGCTAAAAACACATGCAAAATTATTGGGAAAATAAATGGACATACAGGATAATCAAAGACTCAGATTATCTACCAAATTGACTCAGAATAAGGAAATGACAGTGTTTGCAAAGTTAAACGTGAAGACCAGGAGAGAGAGAAAGGAGTTGTCAATGAAGTTGTCTTTCAAAGCGAGCCTTAGAAATTCAATGGAATCAATATTTTTTATGTTTATGTCATCAAAATAACTGTAGGAGCTGCATTAACTCTTCATGAGAAGACTGTTACTTTTCTGTCCTAAGTATTAAAAAAAAAAAAAAAAAGTAAAAGAAAAAAGACTATACTGATAAACAAAATTGATTGTAGATAAGATAGGGTTGAGAAGCAGATATTGTACTGTGGGTTTATTCCTCGAAAGAATGAAGTGTCTGGTTATGAAGTTAACAGGTTAATTTTACTGATCTTTGTACTGGGGCTAAAAATATTATGTTAAAATCCAAACTAATCTATCATTCTGAAAACTCTATTTACTTAAAGGAATGTCCAAAGGAAATTACTAGCTGCGTGGAGGCCCTCAAAGCCTACTTAAAAGAAAGATTTTTTTTTTTTTTTTTTGAGAAATATGTACAGTTTTACCTCCTACTCTAAATAAGGCAGTACCAGGAAAAAAAAAAAAAAAAAAAAAAGACAACTTGCAAACAAGGCCCTAGACATTTTTGATCCCTTGACATTTAACCGGGGATGTAGAATACAGCCCTAGGGATGTAGAATATAAGAATATACCCCTAACATCCAGGTGATTGTCTTCCCTCCGACTTTAACATTGCTTTTGCAATCCATGAACCATGATTTTATAGTTCATGAGGTTATCACAGTTGTCATGACTTATTATTCTCAATTACTTATTCAAAACCTGGTCATGGTCTAGGTTTGTCAAACAAGAAGCTTTACTAAAATTTTTTTGAACTATTTGACATTTAGAAAGGCTTTGGAATTCACTGACCATGCATGGCAATTTTTTTTCTCCATCAACATCAAGGGATATATGATAAAGAACAAATGTCACAATTTGTGATTGATTTAAAAGGTTTTGTAAAGGTGGTCGAGGATAGAGTCAAAATTTTTCTTGAGAGGGATGTTAACTTTGAAGAGGTTAATTTAAAAATGCTGAAGAGTTCTTGAACTCCCTTGCTGATAAATTAACTACTATGCTTGCTCAGGAGGATATGTAACCCTGGCTTGAAGAAGATGGAGATAGCTATGAGATGCGCAGTCAAACCACAGATGCCATCTACTTTGAAGGAATGTTTGGACCATGCAAATATAAATCTAAACATTATTCTCCCATGTGCCAGCCATCTTATGAAAAGCCCTCATTTTAATATTGCCTGATAAATCTCGTTGTGACATTCTCCTGGAAGCAGACACCAAGGAAGACATAAAAGGGCAACAGTTTTATTGAGAAAAACACCTGCAAAAGTAAATGAGAGAACAGAAAGGAGTACTTAGGGTCCACCCTCAGACCGCAATGCAGGTCTGATATCAGTGAATGAAGAGAGGAGAAAGAAGAAAGAATGCAGAGCCTCAGGCTATGAGAAAACCTTGGAAATTCAGAGCAGAGATTTCCCATTAGAGGAATTACATGTGGGTCAGAAATGGCTGACTCTGGTAAGTTCTCTTGCTGTGCTTAGTCATAGGCTGGAGACAACCAGAAGGTGTATAGATCCTCTGTGTGAACATAGATCCTGAATGTATAGCACTTGGAGGCTGTCAGCTAACTTCTCCTTGGAAGTATTCTCTGATGAAGGGAGGTCTGAGGGATACATTTCCATGGATGCCAAATTTAAGGAACCATACAAAAATTTTTAAGGATAGAAACGGTGTTAATTGAAACAAATTGAAATATTTTGAAATAATTGTTATTTCAAAATTTTGTGCATCTTCCCTGAAGCCTGCTGTTCTGGAATCTCTACAGCAGATACACAAAGACGTGCAGACACACACACACACACAAACACACACACACACACATGTATGACAGATAAGCAGACAGACAGATAGAGGTCCCATAGATAGATACGTAGGTAGGTAGGTAGGTAGGTAGGTAGGTAGGTAGATAGATAGATAGATAGATAGATAGATAGATAGATAGATAGACAGACAGATATATATGTTTATATGACAGTTTCTCTGGATATTTTACCTGAAGTTATCCTTCATCACTGAACAACTCCTCTGCATGTCACCTTCAGTAATTTGTGATACTGCTTTTGCACTCCTTACCTCCTCGCATCTCAGTTTTCTTCAACGTCAATTTAATTATACTTGGTGAAATAGTAATAGTTCAATATAGAAAACTGCTTTGTTTTTAATTGCATTTTTTCTAAATATTTTATAACAAATTTATTTATTGTTATACTTTATTTATGGTGCTTATTTTCAATGTGAAATTTATGTCACAGCAGGCAATGTGTATATTTTACCATTTGGAATGCAACTGTTTCTTAGCCACCACGTTAACTGTTTAGTGATCAGGAAGTAATATTTTAAGTACTTTATATTTTATTGTAATAGTTTTATACATATAAATATGTTTTAATATTTTAAATACAATTTAAGAATTTAATTTGAGATTTGAATTTATGTGGAAACATCAGGAGAAAACAAAAGCGACTATTTGTTTGAAGGTTTATCACAACTTGGAGGATCTCTAAGTTTAATCAATCTTTAGGTTTAGAATATAATTCAAACTTTTGAGCGTCTCATCCCGGGACCTCTACCTATTTGTCCAACCAGCCTCATCTTCCAGTATTCCACACCTCACACTTTATACTCTAATGACAATGAAGAACTTGTATGCATTATACTTGAATGCATTATGCTACTTGAGATTTGCATTTATTTTGATATTTTCTATATGTGAATGATCCTCATATACTTATCTTTCTCAACCTACTAAAATCATATGCATGCTTAAAGTCTTGGCCTATCATTTCTGCTAGCTGGCTGTACATCTTCCTCTGTTCTTCATCCTCCATAGATGCCTGTTATACATTCATCTTATCACATAGATTTTCAGGTCAAGAATGAGGGTTTACTCATCTTTTAAAGAAGAACAAGACAATTTAAAAAGTAGATGTGGGCCAGGTGCGGTGGCTCAAGCCTGTAATTCCAGCACTTTGGGAGGTCAAGACAGGCGGATCATCTGAGGTCAGGAGTTTGAGACCAGCCTGGCCAACATGGTGAAAACCTGTCTTTACTAAAAAAACAAAAACAGAAACAAAACAAAAAAAATTAGCCGGGAGTGGTGGTGGGCATCTTTAGTACCAGCTCTTGGGAGGCTGAGGCAAGAGAATCACTTGAATCTGGGACGCGGAGGCTGCAGTGAGCAGAGATCGTGGATCGTGCTCCTGCACTCTAGCCTGGGCAACAGAGTAAGACTCCATCTCAGAAAAAAAAAAGAAGAAAAGAAAAGAAAAGTAGACGTTACATAGCCCCCCACACACCAAATTAAGCTGTTTTTCAGAAATAAAACTTTCATTGTAAAATAAATTCTTCCTACATAATTTACTGTCTTATCATTCTGAAAAGCTCTCATGTAACTACAAAACTGCTGCAATTAATGTTCTACTTTCTAATCTAAAGTGTTCATCAGAAGAATTAGAAAATGTGAATCAATCGCATTTGCATTCTTTTGATGATAACATGTCCAAACTTATTACTGAATAATTGTATCTAAAATTCATTTTTCTCTAAAAGGATTAATTACATCATCTATTTTCCTGTAAATTATATGTAAGTTAATTATTTAAACTTCTACAATTATACATCTAAAGTAAAAGACCAATTTAAGCTAACTGAAAACTTTTAAATTAATATATGAGGATGATTCTACCAATTTTTTTGAAATCTCTGTTGTCTACCACAACTGTCAATAAAGAAAATTTTTTAAAAATAGCAAAGTGTCTTACGAGCTTAAAATTACTTAACATTAATTTTCTCTATATAGGTCTCTCAACATGTAATTACAAGAAAAAATACACTTGTATTATTCAAAATACCTGCTTTTGTTTTATGTTAATCTGTTTATCTCAACTTTTAAATAAAGTGGCTATCAATCTGACAAAGCAAGTATTGGGACTTAATTAGTCAGGAAGCATGATGCCCTGAGGCTGTTGTATACATGTCATAATTGGCAACATATTCACTTTCTACAAGCAAGAGGAAGACATATTTCACAGTTATGATGCAATTACATTGTTATTTCACAGCTGTCAAAAAGCATAGTCTTGAAATATGACTTTTTAAAGTATGTACTTAAAAATTTTCTCAACATTTTAACTAATAATATTTTAGGATCCTAGGAATACTATAACTGCAAGCACCCTAAATATAAGGCAATAAACTAAAATATATTTTATATTATTTTTGACATAATAAAAATTATATTTTTAGGTTCAATGTATACCATACAGCTTTTCATATATGTCAAATGGAACACAGAAAGTAAGATTACAAAATTATAACAAAGACAAACCTAAGGGTTGAACAAAACAGGAAATACATTTAAAACACATTTTATTTATTTTTCTTTTCTAGCTGTCACACATAGTCTATACATAAATTGAAGGACATAGAATCACACTATCAAAAGATACACGAGGAGATGGGGACAAAGAGATATATGAGTAGAGCAATCAATGGGAATCAAGCTGATTTTAGTACAAAAAATTTGTGCCACAACATCCTCTATAATTGCTAAAAATGGAAGGTATATTGGACTTTGGACTTCTTAATGAGGAGTATAAGGAAAAGTAACTAGATAATATATTTACTGTGTCCATGATATAAAATGTAGACCAGATTATTGGAAGTCAGGCAATAACTTCTGGTTCCATCCAGTGTGTTATTATGATAGGCTGCCCTGTAACAAGCAGATTACATCCTCCAGAGAATACCTAAAATAAATATCATGTGAGTTTCAGAAGAGTATAGAATCATCGAAGGCTGTGCAACATGACATTTGGTTCAATAGAAGAACATAGCACTTTGAGAGGTGAAAGCAGGGCATTTTCAAACTGTGTCCTCTGACAATGTAGTAAGTGTGGGAAAGAAACCAGAATAATTAAAGAGATTATGGATAATTATGCTTTAGGTAATCTCTGCAAATGATAATATTTAAAAATCATTCTTAGTTATATATCATTTAGTTTAAAATTGTGTGGTAACGTGTCAATTTTATAAATATAATATTAAGTGGGGAGAGGGAAGCAAATAACAGAAAACTGTATAAATTTAAAAACCATTTTTAAGCATTGACTACCTGAAAACAAGTCAAGTTAAACAATGTATTTGCAAAATGTTTCAATTATAAAGTTAATTAGGAAAAGGTAAACAAAAATTTTCACTGTAAAGAAAAACCCTGGGGCTCAGTAAACAGTATTGATGCAGTCCATTTGTCCATAGGTAGATTCACCGTGGAGTTTATGAACTTCCTCACTTGGATCATTTCCTTCAAGTTCCTTCTATCTAATTTAATTTTGGAAATTGTGTACACTTTTCCTTAGAAAATTTCCCCTAAGTTGTATAAGAGTTAGACCCATCAAAACTTGTAATCTTATGAAGTAATATTCTATTTATTTCGGTATTAGGATTATGGGTATTATTGTATTACTTAGATTCATAAGGTGTATTAGATTAGAGTATATCATCTTGTTTATATAAAATGCATCTAAAAAGAAAAAAAACAATTGGCAGTATTATTGAAATTGTTGTATCTAGGATATAGGTATTATATATGGTTAATTGAAGGCAGATCCATTATTTTGACAGTCCAGTGAGCAAAAAGAAGGGTTTACTTTCTCTCATTACAGTGAACAATATACTAGGGCAATACACTGAAAAAGATAATCAAGTCACTTCCAATTGATATATCACTCAAAAAAATTGATTGGGATTCTGAAGCAGCAACATATCCCAGAACTCTGTACTAAAAGCCTATGAAAACACTTGACTGAAAAAATATTAAAGCAGGTTACCGTAGTTTGAGGGGTTGGAGGGTGCTTAAGAAAACAGGTACATTAGTGATTTATTGTTGTGTAATAAATTGTCCCAAAACTTAGCACCTGGAAACAGCAAATATCTCTGAAGTGATAAAAGTAACTAACAATGGAAGCCCACTATCAAACTCAATTGCTCATTTTCTACCAAGTTTTCCAAGAAGTGTAGCCTCATTTTTTTAATTTTTATTTTTTTTTATTTTTTAATTTTTTCAATGTCATCACTTTTTTTATATATATACTTTAAGTTCTAGGGTACATGTGCATAACGTGCAGGTTTGTTACAAATGTATACTTGTGCTATGTTGGTGTGCTGCACCCATCAACTCGTCATTTACATCAGGTATAAACCCCAATGCAATCCCTCCCCCGCCCTTCCCCCTCCCCGTGATAGGCCCCGGTGTGTGATGTTCCCCTTCCCGAGTCCAAGTGATCTCATTGTTCAGTTCCCACCTATGAGTGAGAACATGCGGTGTTTGGTTTTCTGTTCTTGTGAAAGTTTGCTGAGAATGATGATTTCCAGCTGCATCCATGTCCCTACAAAGGACACAAACTAATCCTTTTTTATGGCTGCATAGTATTCCATGGAGTATATGTGTCACATTTTCTTAATCCAGTCTGTCACTGATGGACATTTGGGTTGATTCCAAGTCTTTGCTATTGTGAATAGTGCTGCAATAAACATACGTGTGCATGTGTCTTTATAGCAGCATGATTCATAATCCTTTGGGTATATACCCAGTAATGGGATGGCTGGGTAAAATTGACAGTAGACTTCTTAATGGAAACAATGCAAGTCAAAAAGACAATGGACCAATATTTTAAAGCACTGACAGAAAACTACTAGTATTAATTTTTTAAAGAATGTCATCTAGAATTCTATATCAATTCAAAAAGAGCTTTCAAACATAAATATGGACAGAAATGTTTACACAATGACAGACTATGATCATCTGAAAATTTGTTTTCTCTATAAAGCAAGAAGAACATTGGCAAAATTGTTGCAAGCCAGCTATTTCAGAACTCTAGAAGTTAACACCACTCTGAGAACAAGGAATGAAATATTTATCAAACAAAATTAGATTAATACATTTAGGAATATTGAGCTTTGCGGTATTTTAATTTAGCCTATATCCATCCATGTCTCCCCAGCTATGTGAAACCTTGAACACCAGCAGTCTTTCAATCATTGCAGCTTTGAATACAAGCAACCTAGCAGAAAATGGAGGCATCCAAGTAAGATTCAAGTTCTACTAAAATTCTTGTCACCAGAGAATTTTCAGTATTTGAACTGTCTGTTAGCTCCCTAGAAATGTCCCATTTATGGGACTTCACTCAAAGCTCACTCAGGGTAAAAATCACCACACATATGTTGGTGTTTGGACATATGTCAGATATATGTTGAAAAGAATTAGTGGTAATTGTTTAAAATGGCAATTATCTGGAGGCAGTGATACCAACTGAGGCAAGTGCCTAGCCAAAAATTTTAAATGACATTTTACAAAATGAGATGTCCACAGGGAACTCTGAGTATGCCAACATATACCAGGGAATCTAAAGTTTACACACACAGGCAGCATTGTGTGTACCCAGAAAAATAACCTGAGAAACCCTATTCTTTCAATTCTGGTTGATCCTAGGGTTTTTCACAAGCAGGAAGTCAATGGTTAAGGCAGAATTGTAAACTGTCCAAGTGTTGAAAACTTACCCCAACATACAAACAGAGACCCTTAACAGAGAATGAGAGACTTATTGGCTTAAAGCATTTAAGAGAATCTTTGTTGAATCATTAGCTGACCACTAACCTAAAGAAGTGGAAACTTCAAACTTCAATGGCCACACACAACACAATACAGTGAATTTAAGAAATCAGGCCATGAAAGTTCCTACACAATCAAATAGCAGCAGCAACAGAAAGATAACAGCAAAATAAATCCTGGACAGTGGGGGAAGAAGGGGAAGGGAGGAATCTTGAGTTTCCCCACATAGAGGTACCACATTATCTTATTTTAAATATGCAGTTTTCAGCAGCAACAAGTGTAAGAAAAGCAAAGAAAGAGAAAGGTATGGTCCATGTATGGGGAAAAAAAGCACTTAATAAAAGCTGTCCATTAATAAAGACAAATGTTGTGTTAATTTTTAGAATAATGTAAAGCAGCTATTATAAATATTTTCAAGGAACTAAAGAAAATCAAGGGATGTGACCTGGTTCCATGTTTTCACACCCTAATCTAATCTAAAATTGTAATCCCAATAATCCTCACATGTCGAGAGAGGGCTCTGGTGGGAGGTGATTGGATCATGAAGGCAGTTTTCCCCATGCTGGTCTTGTGATAGTGAATGAGTTCTTATGTGATCTAATTATAAAGGGCTCTTCATAAGGGGCCCTTTATAAGGGGCTTTTAAGGGGCCTGTTCACAAGTGGCTCTTTTTAAAGGGCTTTTTATAAGGGACTTTTCCATCTTTTCTCTCTCTGCTCTCTCTCCTGCTACCTTGGGAAGAAGGTGCTGGTTCCTTTTCCACCATGATTGTAAGTTTCCTGAAGCATCCCCAGCCATACAGAACTGTAAGTCAATTAAACTTCCTTTGCTTATAAATTACCCAGACTTGAGTAGTATATTTATTGCAGTGTGACAGTGGACTAATACATTAAGTATAAATAATTACAGGAATATATGAGAACAATATTGTGCCCATTGGAAAATATCAATAGAGATACAGAAGTTGTTAAAAACAATGAAGTAAAAATGCTGTATTTGAAAAGGAACATAACAGAAATTAAAAATTCACTAGAGGGGATCAACAATAGCTATGAGCTGGTAGAAGAAAGAATCAGAAAACCCTAAGATAGGCCAGTTGAGATGATTTAATCAAAGGAACATAAGAAAATGGATAAAGAAAATGAACACATCCTCAGAGACCTCCGGGACACTGAGAAGCATATTAACAGATATATTTGGAGTCCTATAAGAAGACTAGTAAGAATTACTCTAAGTTGACTATACTAAGATAAATATGTATTTTATAAGACCTAAAACAAACCCTAAAAATAAAACAATAAATTATATCTACCGAGAAATAGGAAAAGTAGAATGAAATTATATAAAAAATCCTCAATCTAAAAATGGATAAAAATAGAAAAGAAATGAGAAATATAGGAAACTAATAGAAAGTATTTATTATTATTATTATTATTATTGTAAATATATCCATACAATAATGACATTAAATGTAAATGGATCAAATGCCTCAATTAAGAGACAGAAAGTTAGACTGAATAAAAAACCAAGACCCATCTATATGCTGCCTTCAAGAAACATACTTTAAATTTAAAAATATGAATAACTAAAAACAAAAGAATGAAAAGGATGCAAATGTGAATTAAAATAATGGGGGAGTGGCTATATTAATGCAAGCCAGACTCTATGCTAGATAAAGTTTTGAATTAAAGTTTTTACACAATTCTTGTGAAGAAGAATTTTTTTCCAGCTACGGATATAAAAATTGAATAAGTACACAAGAATCACACACAAAAGAGAAGACTGTATTCAATCTGTGCATATAAAACAGATTACCTAATTCTCTTCTTGAACTGTATGAAATTTAAAACAAACAGTAGAATCTTATTTTAAAGTATTTTTGTTGATAAAAATAATTATAACCTACCAGATGAAATGAAATTGAACAAAGTACTTTTTATTCTCTCCAAATCAGACAACCTTAATATGTTCTGGTTTTATTAAATAACTTGTGCTATTGTGGTTATGGTTGTTTTTAACCTATCAAAGAGAAAGTTACTCTATAAGGCAGTACAGATTATGATAAAAGAGAATGGATCTGAAGTAATCCAAACCAGATTATGAATTTCTGCTATAAAATATATTTATTTAGGAAATAACTTTCTAATGTTTTCTAGTATTATTATAAAGATTATGGAGACTAAATAACTAGCAAAGTACTTGAGAAATATTACTAAATAAATGGTAATAGAATTATGCCCTAAAACATTGGAAATTGTTCTGTTCCAAGATGGTCGAATAGGAACAGCTCCGGTCTGCAGCTCCTAATGTGATCAATGCTGAAGACAGGTGATTTCTGCATTTCCAACTGAGGCACCTGGTTCATCTCATTAGGACTGGTCAGACAGGGGGTGCAGCCCACGGAGGACGAGCCAAAGCAGGGTGGGGCATTACCTCACCCGGGAAGCACAAGGGTTTGGGGGATTTCCCTTTCCTAGCCAAGGGAAGCTGTGACAGATTGTACTGGGAATAGTGGGACACCGCCACCTAAATACTGCACTTTTCCAATGGTCTTAGCAAACGACACACCAGGAGATTGTATCCCACACCTGGCTTAGTGGGTCCCACATGCACGGAGCCTTGCTGATTGCTAGCTCAGCAGTCCGAGATCCAACCGTGAGGCAGCAAGCCTGACTGGGGAATGGGTGTCCACCACTGCTGAGGCTTGAATAGGTAAACAAAGAGGCCAGGAATCTTGAACAGGGTGGAGCCCACTGCAGTTCAATGAGGCCCACCTGCCTCTGTAGACTCCATCTCTGGGGGCAGAGCATAGCTGAACAAAAGGCAGCAAAACTTCTGCAGACTTAAATGTCCCTGTCTGACAGCTCTGAAGAGAGCAGTGGTTCTCCCAGCATGGTGTTTGAGCTCTGAGCACAGACAGACTGCCTCCTCAAATGGGTCCCTGACTCCGTGTAGCCTAATTTGGAGACACCTCCAAGTAGCAACCAACTGACACCTCATAAAGCTGGGTGCTCCTCTAAGATGAAACTACCAGAGGAAGGATCAGCCAGCAATGTTTACTGTTCTGTAGCCTCTGCTGGTGATGCCCAAGCAAACAGGGTCTGGAGTGAACCTCCAGCAAACTCCAACAGACCTGCAGCTGAGAGTCCTGACTGTTAGAAGGAAAACTAACAAACAGAAAGGAATACCATCAATATCAACAAAAAGGACATCTACACCAAAACCTATCTGTAGGTGGCCATCATCAAATAGCAAAAGTAGATAAACCCAAAAAGATGGGGAGAAACTAGAGAAGAAAAGCTGAAAATTCTAAAAACCAAAGCATCCCTTCTACTCCAAAGGATCGCAACTCCTTGTCAGCAATGGAACAAAGCTGGATGGAGAATGACTGTGATGAGTTGACAGAAGTAGGCTTCAGAAAGTCGGTAATAACAAACTTCTCCAAGCTAAAGGAGGATGTTTGAATCCATTGCAACGAAGCTAAAAACCTTGAAAAAAAGTTCATATGGAACCAAAAGGAGCCCGCATCTCCAAGACAATCCTAAGTCAAAAGAACAAAGCTGGAGGCATCACGCTACCTGACTTCAAACTATACTACAAGGCTACAGTAACCAAAATAGTATGGTACTGGTACCAAAACAGAGATATAGACCAATGGAACAGAACAGAGGCCTCAGAAATAACATCACACATCTACAACCATCTGATCTTTGAGAAACCTGACAAAAACAAGAAATGGGGAAAGGATTCCCTATTTAATAAATGTTGCTGGGAAAACTGGCTAGCCATATGTAGAAAGCTGAAACTGGATCCCTTCCTTAAACCTTATACAAAAATTAATTCAAGATGGATTAGAGACTTAAATGTTAGACCTAAAGCCATAAAAACCCTAGAAGAAAACCTGGGTAGTAGCATTCAGGACATAGGCATAGGCAAATCTTCTTGAAAAAAACACCAAAAGTAATGAAAATAAAAGCCAAAATAGACAAATGGGATCTAATTAAACTAAAGAGCTTCTGCACAGCTAAAGAAACAACCATCAGAGTGAACAGGCAACCTACAGAATGGGACCAGACCAGACCAAACCGCATCAAACCGGATCAAACCGGACCAAACTTGACCAAACCGGACCAGACCGGATCAGACCACACCAAACCGGACCAGACCGATTCAAACCAGATCAAACCGGACCAGACGGGACCAGACTGGACCAGACCCGGACCAAACCGGACCAGACCGAACCAGACTGGATCAAACCAGATCAAACCAGACCGGACTGGACCAGACCGGATCAAACTGGATCAGACTGGACCAAACCGGACCAAACTGGACGAAACCGGACCAGACCAGACCAAATCGGACCAAATCGGACCAAACCGGACCAGACCGGACCAAACCGGATCAAATCGGACCGACCCGGACCGAACCGGACCAAACCGGATCAGACCACAACAAACTGGACAAGACCAGAGCAGACCATACCAACCGGACCAGACCAGACGAGACCATATCAGACCAAACCGGACCAGACCAGACGAGACCATATCAGACTAGACCAAACTGGACGAGAACAGACCAGACTGGACCAAACCGGACTAGACCAGACCAAACCAGACAAAACCAGACCAAACTGAACCAAACCGGATCAGACCAGACCAAACCGGAGCAGACCAAACCAGACCAGACCAGACGAGACCAGATCAGACCACACAAAACCGGACCAGACCAGACCAAATGGACCAAACTGGACCAGATCGGACCAAACTGGACCAAACCAGACCAGACCTTACCACACCAGATCAAACCGGACCAGACCAGACGAGACCAGATCAGACCACACAAAACCGGAGCAGACCAGACCAGACCGGACCAAACCGGACCTGACCGGACCAAACCAGATCAGACCGGACCAAACTGGAACAAACCGGATCAGACCGGATCAAACCGTATCAGACCGAATCTGACCGGATAAAACCGGATCGGACCGGATCAGGCCAGATCAAACCGGATCAAACCGAACCGGACCGGATCAAACCGGATCAAACCAGATCAGACTGAATCAAACCGGATTAGACCGGATCAAACCGGATAAAACCGGATCAGACCGGATAAAACCGGATCAAACCATACCGGACCGGATCAGACTGGATAAAACCGGATCGGACCGGATCAGGCTGGATCAAACCAGACTAGACCGGATCAAACCGGATCAAACCGGATCGGACCGGATCAGACCGGATAAAACTGGATCAAACCAGACCAGACCGGATCAAACCGGATCAAACCGGATCAGACTGGATCAAACCGACCAGACCAGACCGGACTAAACCGGACCAGATCAGACTTGACCAAACCGGACCAGACTAGACTAGACCATATCAGACTAGACTAGACTATATCGGACTAGACTAGACTGGACCGGACTGCATCAAACCGGATCAAACCGGACCGAACCGGGCCAAACCGGATCAAACCGGAGCAGACCAGATAAAACCGGATAAAACCGGATTGGACCAGATCAGACCAGATCAAACCGGATCGGACCGGATCAGACAGGATCAAAACGGATAAAACCGGATCACACTGGATCGGACCGGATCAGACTGGATCAGACCGTATCAAACCGGATCGGACCGGATCGGACCGAATCAGACCGGATCAAACTAGACCAGACCAGACCAGACTAAACCAGACCAGATCAGACTTGACCAAACCGGATCAGACTAGACTAGACCATATCAGACGAGACAAGACCAGACCAGACTAGACCAGACCAGACCAGACTAAACCGGACCAGATCAGACTTGACCAAACCGGACCAGACTAGACAAGACCATATCAGACTAGACTAGACCATATCAGACTACACTAGATCATATCAGAATCAGACTAGACCATATCAGACTAGACTAGACAATATCAGACTAGACTAGATCATATCAGACTACACCGGACCAGACCAGACTAGACCAGATAAGGTTGGACCAAATCGGACCAGAACAGACGAAACTGGACCGGACCGGATCAAACTGGACCAGTCCGGATCAGACCGGATAAAACCGTACCAGACCAGATCAAATCGGATAACACCGGACCAGACCAGATCAAACCGGATCAAACCGGATAAAACCGGATTGGACCGGATCAAACCGGATCAGACCGGATCAAACCGGATAGGACCGGATAAAACCGGATCGGACCGGATCAAACCGGATCAAACCGGACCCAACCGGATTGGACCAGATAAAACCGGATCGGACCGGATCAAACCGGATAAAACCGGATCGGACCGGATCAAACCGGATCAGACCGGATCAAACCGGATCAGACCGGATCAACCCGGATAGAACCGGATCAAACCGGATCAGACCGGATGAAACCGGATAAAACCGGATCGGACCGGATCGGTCCGGGTCAAACCGGATCAGACCGGATCAGACCAGAGCAGACTAAACTGGACCAGATCAGACCAGACTAAACCGGACCAGATCAGACTTGACCAAACCAGACCAGACTAGACTAGATCATATCAGTCTAGACTAGATCAGATCAGACTAGTCTAGACTAGACCATCAGAATAGACTAGATCATATCAGACTATACTAGACCATATCAGACTAGAACATATCAGACTAGACTAGATCATATCAGACTAGAACGGACCAGACCAGACGAGACCAGATAAGGCTAGACCAAACCGGACCGGAAGAGACGAAACCAGACCAGACCGGATCAAAACGGATCCAACCGGATCAAACCAAACCAGACCGGATCAAACCAGATCAGACCGGATCAAACCGGATAGGACCGGATGATACCGGATCGGACCGGATGAAACCGGATCGGACCGGATCAAACCGGATCAAACCGGATAAAACCGGATCGGACCAGATCGGACCGGATGAAACCGGATAATAACGGATCAAACCGGATGAAACCGGATAAAACCGGAAAAAACGGATCAGATCGGATCAGACCGGATCAGACCAGAGCAGACTAAACCGGACCAGATCAGACCAGACTAAACCGGACCAGATCAGACTTGACCAAACCGGACCAGATCAGACTTGACCAAACCGGAACAGATTAGACTAGATCATATCAGACTAGACCAGATCAGATCATACTAGTCTAGACTAGACCATCAGACTAGACTAGATCATATCAGACTAGACTAGACCATATCAGACTAGACCATATCAGTCTACACTAGACTAGACTTGACCATATCAGACTAGACTAGATCATATCAGACTAGACCGGACCAGACCAGACGAGACCAGTTAAGGCTAGACCAAACCGGACCGGAATAGGCAAAACCGGACAAGACCAGATCAAACGGGATCCAACCGGATCAAACCGGATAAAACCGGACCAGACCGGATCAAACCAGAACAGACCGGATCAAACCGGATCAAACCGGATCAAACCGGATTGGATCGGACCGGATAAAACCGGATCGGACCAGAAGAAACCGGATCGGACCGGATCAAGCCAGATCAAACCGGATCGGACCGGATGAAACCGGATAAAACCGTATCGGACCGGATCGGACCGGATGAAACCGGATAAAACCAGATCAAACCGGATCAGACCGGATGAATCCAGATAAAACCGGATCAAACCGGATCGGACCGGATCAAACCGGATCAAACCGGATCAGACCATATCAGACCGGACCAGTTCAGACCAGACTAAACCGGACCAGATTAGACTTGACCAAATCAGACTTGACCAAACCAGACCATATCAGACTAGACCATATCAGACTAGACTAGACTAGACTAGACCATATCATACTAGACTAGACTAGACTAGACCATATCAGAATACACTAGATAATATCAGACTAGACTAGACCATATCAGACTAGACCGGACCAGACCAGACAAGACCACATAAGGCTAGAACAAAGCGGACCGGATCAGACTGGATCAAACTGGATAAAACCGGACTAGACCGGACCGGACCGATTCAAACCGGATCAGACCGGATCAAACCGGATCAAACCGGACCACACCGGATCAAACCAGATCAGACTGGATCAAACCGGACCAGACCGGATCAAACCAGATCAGACCGGATGTAACCGGATCGGACCGGATCAAACCGGATGTAACTGGATCGGACCGGATCAAACCGGATCAAACCGGAACAGACCGGATCAAACCGGATCAAACCGGACCAGACCGGATGAAACCGGATCAGATCGGATGAAGCCGGATCGGACGGGATAAAACCGGATTAAACCGGATCAAGCCGGATCGGTCGGGATCGAACCGGATAAAACCGGATCAAACCGGATCAGACCGGATGAAACCGGATAAAACCGGATCGGACCGGATCAGACCAGATCATCCGGTTCAGACCGGATCAAAGCGGACCAGACCAGACTAAACCGGACCAGATCAGACCAGACTAAACCGGACCAGATCAGACTTGACCAAACCGGACCAGACTAGACTAGATCATATCAGACTAGACAGGACCATATCAGACTAGACTAGATCAGATCAGACTAGACTAGATCAGATCAGACTAGACTAGACTAGACCATATCAGACTAGACTAGATCATATCAGACTAGACTAGACTAGACTAGACCATATCAGACAAGACTAGATCATATCAGACTAGACCGGACCAGACCAGACCAGACGAGACCGAATAAGGTTAGACCAAGCCGGACCGGATCAGACCGGATCAAACCAGATAAAACCGGACCAGACCAGATCGGACCGGTTCAAACCGGATCAGACCGGATCAAACTGGATCCAACGGATCAAACCGGATCAAACCGGATCGGACCGGATCAAACCGGATCAAACCGGATCGGACCGGACCAGACCGGATCAAAACGGATCAGACCAGATGAAACCGGATCGGACCGCATCAAATCGGACCAGACCGGATCAAACCGGATAAAACCGGATCAAACGACCAGACCGGATCAAACCGGATCATACCGGATGAAACCGGATCAAACCGGACCAGACCGGATCAAACCGCATCAAACCGGATCAAGCCGCCTCATACCGGATCAAACCGGATCAAACCGGATCGGACCGGATCAAAGCGGATCTGACCGGACCAGGCCGGATCAAACCGGATCAGACCAATGAAACCGGATCGGACCGGATCAAACCGGATCAAACCGGACCAGACTGGATCAAACTGGATAAAACCGGACCAGACCGGATCAAACCGGATAAAACCGGATCAAAGCGGACCAGACCGGATCAAACCGGATCATACCGGATGAAACCGGATCAAACCGGACCAGACCGCATCAAACCGGATCAAGCCGCCTCATACCAGATCAAACCGGATCGAACCGGATCAAACCGGATCATACCGGATGAAACCGGACCAGACCGGATCAAACCGGATCAGACCGGATGAAACCGGACCAGACCGGATCAAACCGGATCAGACCGGATGAAACCGGATCGGACCGGATCAAACCGGATCATACCGGATCGGACCGGATCAAACCGGATCGGACCGGACCAGGCCGGATCAAACCGGATCAAACCAGATCGGACCGGATCAAACCGGATCGGACCGGACCAGACCGGATCAAACCGGATAAAACCGGATCAAACCGGATCAAACCGGATCAAACCGGATCAAACCGGACAAGACCGGATCAAACTGGATCAGACCGGATCAGACCGGATCAAACCGGATCAGACCGGATGAAGCTGGATCGGACAGGATAAAACCGGATTAAACCGGATCAAGCCGGATCGGTCGGGATCAAACCGGATAAAACCTGATCAAACCGGATCAGACCGGATGAAACCGGATAAAACCGGATCGGACCAGATCGGACCGGGTCAAACCGGATCAGAACAGATCAGACCGGACCAGACCAGACCAGACTAAACCGGACCAGATCAGACTTGACCAAACCGGACCAGACTAGACTAGATCATATCAGACTAGACTAGATCAGATCAGACTAGACTAGACTAGACCATATCAGACTACACTAGACCATATCAGACTAGACTAGACTAGACTAGATCATATCAGACTAGACTAGACCATATCAGACTAGACTAGACCATATCAGACTACACTAGACCATATCAGACTAGACTAGACTAGACTAGATCATATCAGACTAGACTAGACCATATCAGACTAGACTAGATCAGATCATACTAGTCTAGACTAGACCATCAGACTAGACTTGACCATATCAGACTAGACTAGACCATATCAGACTAGACCATATCAGACTACATTAGACTAGACTTGACTGTATCAGACTAGACTAGACCATATCAGACTAGACCATATCAGACTACATTAGACTAGACTTGACCATATCAGACTAGACTAGACCATATCAGACTAGACCATATCAGACTACCCTAGACTAGACTAGACCATATCAGACTCGACTAGACCATATCAGACTAGACTAGACCATATCAGACTCGACTAGACCATATCAGACTAGACTAGACCATATCAGACTCGACTAGACCATATCAGACTAGACTAGATCATATCAGACTAGACCATATCATACTACACTAGACTAAACTAGACCATATCAGACTAGACTAGATCATATCAGACTAGACTAGACTAGACTAGACCATATCAGACTAGACTAGATCAGATCAGACTAGACTAGACTAGACTAGACCATATCAGACTAGACTAGATCATATCAGACTAGACCATATCATACTACACTAGACTAAACTAGACCATATCAGACTAGACTAGATCATATCAGACTAGACTAGACTAGACTAGACCATATCAGACTAGACTAGATCAGATCAGACTAGACTAGACTAGACTAGACCATATCAGACTAGACTAGATCATATCAGACTAGACTAGACTAGACTAGACCATATCAGACTAGACTAGATCATATCAGACTAGACCGGACCAGACCAGACGAGACCAGATAAGGTTAGACCAAGCCGGACCGGATCAGACCGGATCAAACCAGATAAAACCGGACCAGACCGGATCGGACCGGTTCAAACCGGATCAGACCGGATCAAACTGGATCCAACTGGATCAAACCGGATAAAACCGGACCAGACCTGATCAAACCAGATCAGACCGGATCAAAACGGATAGGACCAGATCGAACCGGATCAAACCGGATCGGACCGGATAAAACCGGATCAAACCGGATAAAACCGGATCGGACCGGATCAAACCGGATCAGACCGGATGAAACCGGATAAAACCGGATCAGACTGTATCGGACCGGGTCAAACCGGATCAGACCGGATCAGACCGGACCAGACCAGACCAGACTAAACCGGACCAGATCAGACTTGACCAAACCGGACCAGACTAGACTAGATCAGATCAGACTAGACTAGATCAGATCAGACTAGACTAGACTAGACCATATCAGACTAGACTAGACCATATCAGACTAGACTAGACTAGACCGGACCAGACCAGACCAGACTAAACCGGACCAGATCAGACTTGACCAAACCAGACCAGACTAGACTAGATCATATCAGACTAGACTAGATCAGATCAGACTAGACTAGACTAGACCGTATCAGACTAGACTAGACCATATCAGACTAGACTAGACTAGACTAGATCATATCAGACTAGGCTAGACCATATCAGACTAGACTAGACCATATCAGACTAGACTAGACTAGACCGGACCAGACCAGACCAGACTAAACCGGACCAGATCAGACTTGACCAAACCGGACCAGACTAGACTAGATCATATCAGACTAGACTAGATCAGATCAGACTAGACTAGACTAGATCATATCAGACTAGGCTAGACCATATCAGACTAGACTAGACTAGATCATATCAGACTAGGTTAGACCATATCAGACTAGACTAGACCATCAGACTAGACTAGATCATATCAGATTAGACTAGACCATATCAGACTAGACCATATCAGACTACACTAGACTAGACTTGACCATATCAGACTAGACTAGACCATATCAGACTAGACCATATCAGACTACACTAGACTAGACTAGACCATATCAGACTCGACTAGACCATATCAGACTAGACCATATCAGACTACACTAGACTAGACTAGACCATATCAGACTAGACTAGATCATATCAGACTAGACCGGACCAGACCAGATGAGACCAGATAAGGCTAGACCAAACCGGACCGGAATAGAAGAAACCGGACCAGACCGGATCAAACCGGATCCAACCGGATCAAACTGGATAAAACCGGACCAGACCGGATCAAACTGGATAGGACCGGATCAAACCGGATCAAACTGGATCGGACGGATCGGACTGGATCAAACCGGATCAAACCGGATCAGACCGGATCAGACTGGATGAAACCGGATAGGACCGGATCAAACCGGATCAGACCAGATCAAACCGGATCGGACTGGATCGGACCAGATGAAACCCGATAAAACCGGATCTAACCGGATCGGACCGAATCAAACCGGATAAAACCGGATCAGACCAGATCAGAACGGACCAGTCCAGAGCAGACTAAACCAGACAAGATCAGACTTGACCAATTCAGACTTGACCAAACCGGACCATATCAGACTAGACCATATCAGATTAGACTAGACTAGACTAGACCATATCAGATTAGACTAGACTAGACTAGACCATATCAGACTAGACTAGACTAGACTAGATCATATCAGACTAGACTAGACCATATCAGACTAGACCGGAACAGACCAGACGAGACCAGATAAGGCTAGACCAAACCGGACGGGATCAGACAGGATCAGACCGGATCAAACCGGATCAAACTGGACCAGACCGGATCAAACCGGATGAGACCGGATGAAGCCGGATCGGACCGGATAAAACCGGATTAACCCGGATCAAACCGGATCGGTCGGGATCAAACCAGATAAAACCGGATCAAACCGGATCAGACCGTATGAAACCGGATAAAACCGGATCGGACCGGATCGGACCGGTTCAGATCGGTCAAAGCGGTCCAGACCAGACTAAACCGGACCAGATCAGACCAGACTAAACCGGACCAGATCAGACTTGACCAAACCGGACCAGACTAGAGTAGATCACATCAGACTAGACTAGATCAGATCAGACTAGACTAGACCATATCAGACTAGACTAGATCATATCAGACCATATCAGACTAGACTAGACTAGACCATATCAGACTAGATTAGATCATATCAGACTAGACCGGACCAGACCAGACGAGACTAGACCATATCAGACTAGACTAGATCATATCAGACTAGACCGGACCAGACCAGACGAGACCAGATAAGGTTAGACCAAACCGGACAGGATCAGACCGGATCAAACCGGATAAAACCGGACCAGACCAGATCGGACCGGTTCAAACTGGATCAGACCGGATCAAACTGGATAAAACCGGACCGGATCAAACCGGATCAAACCGGATAAAACTGGACCAGACCATATCGGGACCAGATCAAACCGGATCAAAGCAGACCAGACCGGATCAAACCGGATCATACCGGATGAAACCGGATTAAACCGGATCAAACCGGATCAAACGGGATCGGACCGGATCGGACTGGATCAAACCGGATAGGACCGGATCAAACCGGATCAGACCGGATCAAACCGGATAAAACCGGACCAGAATGGATCAGACCGGATCAGACCGGATCAAACCGGATCAAACCAGATTGGACCGGATCAAACCGGATCATACCGGATGAAACCGGATCGGACCGGATCAAACCAGATAAAACCGGACCAGACCAGATAAAACCGGATAAAACCGGGTCGGACCGGACCAGACCGGATCAAACCGGATCACACCGGATGAAACCGGATTAAACAGGATCAAACTGGACCAGACCAGATCAGACCGGATCAAACTGGATAGGACCGGATCAAACCGGATCGGACCGGATCAAACCGGATCAGACCGGATAAACCGGATTAAAGCGGATAAAACCGGATCGGACCAGATCAAACCGGATCAGACCGGATAAACCGGATTAAAGCGGATAAAACCGGATCAGACTGGATCAGACCGGACCAGACCAGACCAGACTAAACCGGACCAGATCAGACTTGACCAAACTGGACCAGACTAGACTAGATCATATCAGACTAGACTAGATCAGATCAGACTAGACTAGACTAGACCATATCAGACTAGACTAGACCATATCAGACTAGACTAGACTAGACTAGAACATATCAGACTAGACCGGAGCAGACCAGACGAGACCAGATAAGGCTAGACCAAACCGGACCGGATCAGACCGGATCAAACTGGATAAAACCGGATCAGACCGGATCAAACCGGATCAGACCGGATCAGACGGGATCAGACCGGATCAGACCAGAGCAGACCAGAACAGACTAAACCGGACCAGTTCAGACCAGACGACCAGACCAGACCAGACCAGTCCAACTAAACCGGACCAGATCAGACCAGACTAAACCGGTCCAGATCAGACTTGACCAAACCGGACCAGACTAGACTAGATCATATCAGAGTAGACTAGACCATATCAGACTAGACTAGATCATATCAGACTAGACCGGACCAGACCAGACGAGACCAGATAAGGCTAGACCAAACCCTACCGGAATAGACGAAACCGGACCAGACCGCATCAAACCGGATCCAACCGGATCCAACCGAATCCAACCGAATCAGACCAGATCAAACCGGATCAGACCGGATCAGACCGGATAAAACCAGATAAAACCGGATCGGACCGGATCGGACCGGTTCAAACCGGATTGGACCGGATCAAACTGGATAAAACCGGACCAGACCGGATCCAACCGGCTCAGACCGGATCAGACCGGATGAAACCGGATCGGACCGGATAAAGCCAGACCAAACTGGGTCAAACCGGATCAGACCAGATGAAACCAGATAAAACCGAATCGGACCAGGTCAAACCGGATCAGACCGGATGAAACCAGATAAAACCGGATCGGACTGGATCGGACCGGGTCAAACCGGATCAGACTGGATCAGACCGGATCAGACCGGACCAGACCAGACCAGACTAAACCGGACCAGATCAGACCAGACTAAACCAGACCAGATCAGACCAGACTAAACCGGACCAGACTAGACTAGATCATATCAGAGTAGACTAGATCAGATCAGACTAGACTAGACCAGACCATATCAGACTAGACTAGACTAGACTAGACCATATCAGACTAGACTGGACCAAACCAGACGAGACCAGATAACGCTAGACCAAACCGGACCGGATCAGACCGGATCAAACTGGATAAAACCGGACCAGACTGGATCGGACCGGTTCAAACCGGATCAGACCGGATAATACCGGATCAAACCAGACCAGACCAGAACAAACCGGACCAGACCGGACCAGACCAAAACCGGACCAGACCAAACTGGACCAGACCAGACCAGACCAGACTAGACCAGACCAGACCTGAGCAAAACAGACCAGATTAGATCAGACCAGACTGGACTAAACCAGATCAGACCACAGTAGACTGGACCAGACCAGATCATGCCGGACTAGACTAGACCAGACCAGACCAGGCTAGATCAGAGCAGACCATACTAAATCATATTCGACCAGACTACAGTCCCTTCTACTTATCTCTTAGGGCCTGTGATAAGGTGCAGGACCCAGGGCAAAATCAGACCCTAAAAACAGCCTACTCAAGAGGTCAGTTCTCCATAACATGATTGTTACACATTGCATGCCTGTATCAAAACATCTCATGTACTCCATAAATACGTACACCTACATTGTACCCACAAACATGAAAAATAAAAAATTCTTTTAAAAATTAAAATAAATAAAATAAAACAAGAGATTGGTAGAACACCAACAAATAAGAGGTCAGAACCCCTAGTCCAAAGCCACAAATGGATTCCCCCCATAATGTGTTCCATTTGGCCCACATAATGTTGTCATCATCATCATTATCATCATTATTGAACTATTGCTAATATTTACAAATTAGATTTTACCCCCAAATCTAGTTTTCTAACTTCTCTAGAAACAGGAAGCCCTGGAAAAACTGAGCCCACATTTCCTCATGACAAGCATTGGTCTCAGCTGGGCAGCTGCTGCCCCTCGGCGAGCCACACTCTCCATTTCAGCCTAGCCCCCGCTGTTCCCTGCTGTCTGGAACCAGCTTGCTTCACTGGTCCCCACCAGCCCCCGTGGGCATGTGACGTGGGGCTTCCTGCTGAAGTCAAAAGATGGAAGAGAGACCCAGTAGTTCTGCTACTTCCCACTCATCATTTCAACTGCCTCTGGAAACACTCACATGTGGACCAATCCAGGTGGAACATGAGGCACCTGTGAAAATGCGAGTTGCAGGAGAAGGTGTGAACCCAGAATCCAGCCTCAAAGGCATCGGGAAAAAGCCCAGGAGCCAGGGATGGCCCAGGGTCTCCATTCCACTTGCCTCTGCTTGGGCGCACCTCTTGTGGACACATTCACCTGCCTCAAAGGCACAAAGCCAGGTCATCTCCCTGCAGGGAACACCTTCCTCTCCTGTCACTGTCCAGAGTCATCCTTTCTCCACCTCTGGCTGAGCAGGGCTGGGAGGTAGGAGTGCATGGGGTGACATGGGGCTTTCTCCACCCAGTGCACTCTGTGCAGAAGGCCCACAGACAACTGTCACTTCATCAAAAGCCTCACACCTCTCCTTCCATGGACCCAGCCCGATTTTCTCCCACAAACAGCCTTTGCTCACCTGAGACCCTAGGCAGGCAGTGGCACAGGACCCTCCCCTCCTGGAAGGTGGAGGCTGCTGTTATTAGTGTGCCAGGGACTCTTCTGCTGGAAAGGGTGCCAGGTCCAGTTGGCTCAAGCCCAAGCCTCCTGACCCCAGACCCCTCCCAAGTGAAGTCCCCTCACCCACCAGCTGACAGCCTGTGGGTCAACAGAAGGTTTGAGAATTATCCCCTGACAGCACTTCAGCTTCATAGCCACCATTAAAGAGCAATGGGGAGAGCCTCCCTGTGCACGGATTTCATAACCAGTCATTGGGTTAGAGCAAATCAGTGGTTTAAATATTTGGCCCTGCTGGCACTGGGAAGTTTGTGTGTCCACGGAAAGCTCCATGGTAAACCCACAAAGGCTGTGGGGACCACGCAGAGAATGCTTTGCTGCTGAGGGCTGCTAACTGGGGAGTGGAAAAGCCTGACCTGCCTGAGGAGGGCCCTAGCATTTTCTGACCTGCACCTGAACCCACAAATGACCACCCAGCATGGGTGAGAGGACACCTGGCACAGTACCCTCACGTGTGGCCAGTGTCTGAGGGTTCAGGGCAAAGCGGGCACAGGACTGTGGGTGGGATGGCTGGGCAGCAGCCACCTACATAAGAAAAAAAGCAAAAGAAAATTCATCATTTCCATCAGGCAGTGGTCAGGCCAGTTGAGTTTAGTGAATAAAAGAAGGTTTTTACCTTAAGCATCAATGTTTGTGTTTCTTTCAACACTCTTCTATATTGTGGTTTAAATTACATTGCTTTTTCAAAAGCTGTAATGACTGAATTAGTCAGTGTCATTTTGTTTGCATGTGACAGAATCCCCACTTGAACTTGCTCAGGAAAGAGGATGGCTGTTAGACTGAGGACATTATGCTGAGTGCAATGAGGCAGCCTCCAAAGGACAAACAATGCCCAGCTCCACCGTACGAAGCACTAGCGTAGCCAAACTCACAGGGACACACAGTGGAAGAGTGGGTGCCAGGGGCTGGGAAGAGGGCATGGGGAGTTTAATGGGGACAGAATTTCAGGTATGCAAGATGAAAAGAGTTATGGAGCTAAACGGTGGTGATGTTTGCACAACAGCGTGAACGCACTGAGTGCCACTGAACTGCGCACTTAAAAATTAAGAGGGTGAATTTTATGTTATATGTATTTGGTGATACATTTTTTTTTTTTTTTGAGACGAAGTCTTGCTCTGTCACCCAAGCTGGAATGCAATGGTGCGTTCTCGGCTCACTGCAAACTCCGCCTAGCGAGTTCAAGCGATTCTCCTGCCTCAGCCTCCTGAGTGGCTGGGATTACAGGTACCCACAACTACAGCCAGCTAATTTTTATATTTTTAGTAGAGACAGAGTTTCACCATGTTGGCCAGGCTGGTCTCAAACTCCTGACCTCAGGTAATCCACCTGCCTTGGCCTCCCAAAGTGCTGGGATTACAGGTGTGTACCACCACGCCCAGCCTATCACAATTTTTAAAAATTAAAAAATAAATAAAGCCAGGTTCAGTGGCTCACACCTATAATTCCAGCACTTTGGGAGACCAAGGAGGGACGATCACTTGAGCCCAGGAGTTCAAGAACAGCCTGGGCAACATAGCGAGACTCCATCTCTTCAAAAAATTAACTGGGCATGATGGTGCATGCCTGTAGTCCCAGCTAGTCGACAGGCTGAGATGGGAGGATGGCTTGAGCCTGGGAGGTCAAGGCTGCAGTAAGCTATGATAATACCACTGCACTTCAGCCTGGGTGACAAAGTGAGACCCTGTCTCAAAAAAACAAAAACTAAAAGTAAATCGGTTTAAAAACAAATGAAAGAAGGCAGTTCTTAGAAAGATCCAGGTATCTTATTAGAAGAGGAGTCGCAGGACTGTGGGAACCAGGACTACAACTGTGATACCACTAGGACACTCCCCACCTAGTCCCATCCCAGCTCCTTTCTGATCAGTGGTTTCTCCTCTCTGGCTGAGGCCGGCTTCTCCCCTGCTGGGAGAAGCGTGGCTGCTGAAGGCTTCTGCCATTCTTGTTTATTTCCAGTTCAAAAAGCTCCCAGGAAAGCCATGCAATCAGCCAGCTCAGCTGACTGCCCCTCCCCACACCCACCATGAACAATATAGTGGTGTTGTATGAAAACCCGGTACCTGCCTCGGGGCCTCAGAGAGGGGAGTGAGAGGCAGATAGACAAGAGACACCAGCAACAAGATCGGTCAGGCTTCCCGGAGACAGTTACACGAAGGGACATAGGTATTTGCATTTCTTTCCATCTTGCTTCATAGTATAAGTCGACCAAAGTTTCCAGAATGCAGGACCATGAGACCTGGGCCTTCAGGACTGCTCAGTCTTACTCATCTGCTCTGAGGCTCTGGCTGGGGGTGCTGGTGCAGAAGCAGGAGAGGCTTCCAGGGCACCACCCACTCCCCCTTCCAGTTTTCTGTCTGCAGAGTCCCCAGGGAGCCCATCTGCAGGTAAGCGGCTCTTCACCCTCTCCGATGGGGCAGTCGGGCTGTGGGGCCAACACAGGGCAACACAGGGCATGGACTTTCCCCACGCAGCACTGGCTCGCAAAGGGCTGCGCCCGCATGATTGTTCGGTGATGACTGATGGGATCACTTGTGTCAGGCAGTCTCCCTACCAGAGGAGAAGCCCTGTTGGTCTGGTTTATAGCAGCACTCCCGGTGCCAACATGCACTTGATAAATAACTGACAAGTACTAAACGCTTATTCCTCCTCCCCCACCAATCAGTATTTTTATTGCCATCACAAGGTCCCTTTCTCAGATGAAGAAGCCTGCAGGATGAATCCAGCTGACAGACTTATTTTTGTATGGCCCACTTAGTGTTTTATAAAAATTTGAGTAAGTAGCCAACATTTAAAAATGTGAAGTCTTCATTTAAAAATCAGAATTCTCAACTTCTTTCAAAAAGCCCTCAAGATTTAGCCACTCTGGGCTGGCATTCCCGCATGGCAACCATTGCCTAGAGATGAGCAGCTGCTGCCCCATTAGATGGGCAGTACATTCCAGTTTGCCACAGTCCCCACCACTCCTTGTAGTCTCACCTACTGGCCTCCGTAGGTATTTGAGTATGAAAGTCCTGAATTCAGGCAGCATGTACTCAAAGCACTGTGTGTGTGTGTGTGTGTGTGTGTGTGTGTGTGTGTGTGTGTGTGTGTGTGTGAAGCAACCACACATCAAGCTGTTACCACTGAGCCCTGGCCTAACAGAATTTGCAATTTCATTTTCCACCCTGGCACTTACCAGAGCCAACATCTGAGGGGGCGGGCATGTTTGTGGGTGAGAAGTGAAGTCTGGGGCAGGAGCAGCTGGTATGAGTCGGGAGCTTGTTTTGGCAGGTGGCATTTGGCGAAGGTGACCTTAAAGAAGATGTAGAATCTTCACCAACCTCTCCTCCCCGCCCTGGCATCCAGCATGGGCCCCCACGCTGCTGAATGGCAAAGGCCCTGCTGTCGGCTCCTGCGGGGACATCTTCTTCCTTTCCACCTCCCCGGTGCCCAACTACCGGCTCCCAGCCACTCGCTCCCCCTTCCCGGCCCTCAGTTTCCCCCTATATAAAATAACAAGAGCAGCCCAGCTGTTTCCTGGGGTAAGCCATCCATCTCAAAAACATCTCTAGGAATCGCAATGACTTTGGGGGAGAAACGATTAAATAAGCACATTTAGAATCTGCCGCACTGGAGAGCCGGGCAGGAGCAGATGGCTCAGCGGCAGCGATTCTCGCCCCCGCCCCAGGACTCCCCGCCCTGGGTTCTGACACACCAGGGGGCCTCCAATGATCTCCAGAGAGTTTGCAAAATTGGAAGAGGAGAATTCCCAATACAATATTATTTCTAATTCACTCTGATTATTAAAATTAAGTTCATGCCCTTCTTCTGTGGCTGCGCAGGGTCTCAGCTGTGGCAGGCACCCTGGGGCCCTGGGAGTGGGAAGCATGGAGTCTGCCAGCCCTGCATTCTCAGCCTGGACTGGCCCAACCCTGGAGGGCTGGAGTCTTCTGCTAACACCTCACCTGCCCCCATCCCCTGGGGCCCTCAAAGGGCATCTCGGATCCTGTGGGACTGCAAGGTGGTTTGCTCAGCCTGCCCTGTCCCTGTTGCCTCTCAATCCTCTTCTCAGGAGTCCCTTTCTCCAAGGAGCCCTGAGCTTGCTTGCCTGATTATCCGTCTTCCTCTGGCATGGTGGAACCCCTGGAGGTGTCTGGGTGTTTCTACCTCTCTGACCCCAGGGTCCAACAGAGAGCCTCTTAAATGGCCCCAAATCCCCCCTCTAGAGCTGGCCCTGGGCTCCCTTCAGGGTCTCTACAGGCCCTCATCTCCCCCAGCTGGCAGCAAGGATCTTGGCCACTCCGCTATCTACCTCCTGTTTTGGCCACACGTGGCCCTGCGCTCACCCCCTCCTGCCAGGTCACACCAACCCCGAACCTGCTCAGGCCGTCCCATCAGCCCAGCTTGCCAGCCCCGCCTCTTCCATAGCCTGGGGCCTCCTCTGAGTTCCCAGATCCTGACAGCAGCCACAGGAGCCCCTCAGGAAATTAACGTGAGCAGAGGCAGGTATAGACGTCATAAGCACAAGTCACTGTGTGCTCAGGACCAGGATGGGGCCCCACACGCAGCAAAGGCTACATGGCAAAGCGAGGCCCAGAAGAGCAGGGAGGGCAGCACCAGGGCTGCCGCCAGCAGTGGGCCAGGGATAGGGCTGGCCTGCAGAGGATGCCTGCTCCAGTGCCAGTGTGTTTCTGCCCCACTCCCATCTACTAACAGAAGGGCATCCTTGGGGGAGCCTCCCACCTCTACTCTCTGTGCTTGTGACCAGGTGGAATGGACCCAGCCCCAGGTCCTGACCCAAGCCTGGGCAGCCAGACTGATCCAAGCCCCAACCACAGTGAGCAGTGGATGGTGTCAGTACTTAGCCCCAGAGCTCCTTCTAAGGACTTTGACAGAAGCCACTGGGGTAAGACACCGTCTGGTGGAAGGCTTCAGCCTTCAGTCATTGGTGGACTTCTTGGCTAACCACATAGCAAAAGTCTGCCTGAGAATGAAGTCAATGCAGAGGAAACCAAAGCCAAAGGGTGGAAAGACAGCTTTTCAGCACCTGGATCCAGCCATGCCTGAAGCCAAAAATAATTGGGGACTTTGGGTTATATGAGCCTGTAAGTTTCTGTTTTTGCCAGAGCTTGTTTGAATTGGGATTGTCACTTACAATCCAAATAGTCCTGAAAAAGTGGTTATTCCAGAAGCTGATCCCAAGCCATCTATTTCCAACTGTGCCCTGCCCTCAATGACCCATCAGGACCATCGAGTCACAGTGAGAAAACATCTGAAAAGAAGGTGTGCAGACACGGGAACGGGACAATCCTGACAGTTGCCCTGCATGCAGGATGGTTTGCATGTTCCTAAAGGACTCTGGAGGGATACAATACTTTCAAGGTCCAAAGTTTGAATGACAGGTCTAGGCCTGAAGACAAAGGCAGACCAGGAGTTGGAAAGCTTTTTCTGCAAAGTAAGTATCTTTGACTTGGGGGCCATGCAGTCTCTGTCAAACTGCTTTACTCTACGGCCATAGTTTGAAAGCAACCATGAAACTTTAGAGAATAGGTGTGGCTGTGTTCTGATAAATCTTGATTCACTAAAATAGGTGGCAGGTTCAGTTTGGCCTGTGGGCTGCAGTTGGGAGAAGAAGCCTTCCCTCCTGTTGGTTGCTGGCTGGGAGGTCAGGGTGCGGGAGCCCCTTCCTTCACCCCAGCCTCCAGCCTGAGAACAGGATCAGGGAAGCCAAGGCAGAACATGCAGCGGCTCCTCCCCAGGTTGCCCCTGTCCTTTGATGGCTCAGACTACACAGCTGAGCTTCTGTGGCAGTCACGCCCCAGGCACCCACCAGAGCATGGGTTTGCAGATGGACAGACTGGAATCCGAGCCTCTGCTCAGCCTCGCAGTGGCTGTGTGACCTTGGGCAAATGACTTCCTCTCACCATGCCTTACTTGTCAGACAAGAATCATAACCTCTTCCTTTGCATCCCCTAGACATCATCGGCAATGAGGTGGATACCTGTCACTCATAGCTGCCCCAAATTCTTGGAATGCTTGAGGTTCACTATCACCATTCGTTCACTATCATTTATTCATTTATTTGCTATTAGTTTCCTGGAGTGGAAATCTGGCTCCCTAAATGAGAATTGCAAACATCCACTTTCCAGCTTCCCTGGCTGCAGGGCACAGACCATGGTGAAGACTCCACCATTAGCTCTATGAGGTGCTTCAGACTCCAACACTGAGAAGGGGGAGCCTTATAGGAAACACCAAGGAAACAGAGTCCCAGCCCAGGGAACAGGCCAAGCATGTGCATGGGGAACAGCTCAAGGAGACAAAAGTCACAGGAGAAGAGCATCAGACCTAGGCCCAGGCAGGGAGGGGAGGCCAGGGGCAGGCTCCCTGCAGCATCAGCAGGTGAGACTGACGGCACCATGGCAAGCAAAGCGAAGCAAGGGTTTCCATAAAAGATAGCTAAGGCAGCCGTGTCTCTGCTATCGAAGAAGAGAAAACCCTGAATGTTTCGCTGTCGGGAGGCAGTTACATAGACCATGGTGCATGCCTACAAAGATCAAAAATGGAACTTAGGAAGAAGTTTTGGTGACCTAGGAAAGTGTTCAAAGTGGAATGTTAAGTTAAAAAAGCAGAACATATGACCACAATATGGTTTTTTAAAAAAGACTTGAAGAAAATATGTTGCAGTCTTAAATAAGGAAGGTCGAATGATATGTGGGTGATTTTTTTGTGTGTGTGGCACAGTGTTTGTTCTTCCTGCCATTAGAGCTAGAGCTTGACTCCACTCTGAATCCAGGCTGGCCCCGAGGCCTGCTGGGCCCACAGAAGAGGCCAGTGCTGAGCCCAGCCTCTAGACAGACTGCAAGCCACTGCCTGCCCTCCAGGAACCCTAAGGGCCAGGTAAGAGTCGACCACGCAACTCAGCTTCAGTGTTTGCAGAGGTACCACGGCTCATACTGCTACACCAGGAAGCCCAAGTCACACAGAGGAGCCCCACTGAGACTGAGGATGCAAGTGAGACCAGCTGTCCTGCCATCTCTGCCAAGTGCCACAGAGGAGGGAGCTGCCCTTAGCCCTCTAGACCACTCAGCCGGCAACTGCAGACCAGTGAGGCACCTAACCCTGTGCCACATGGAACAGGAGAATTTCTCAACTGTACCTATCCCAATTCCTAGCCTGGCATATTGTTGTTTTAATACTGAGTTTTCAGGGAATATGTTACTCAGCAATAACCAGCTTGTATCTTTTCCTCTTTTATATATCATATGATGAGCCAGACATAGAGAAAGAAATTCACCGGGGGAAGTTACCCTGAGCTGCGGTGAGATTCTACAGTGACGGGAGAGTGGTTTAACCTGTGCTGCACTTGTCCTTGATCCGGTGTCTGTTTGGACAGCCTGGCCCCTTTGAACAGGCAAAGACAGGCACACCCAAGCCAGCCTCTTGTGGGGCTAAAGGCAGGCAGCTCACACTCCCATGAAGATGCCACTCTCAGAGCCACCAAGGTGTCTAACGCAGCCTCCGCCTGGGCCAGCTACCCTGGTGCTGAGGGCACTAGGGCCAAGGGGAGGCCACAGCCCACCTGCAGGTCCCCACCCTGGCTGTGCAGGTGAGGCTCCACCTCAGTATGGCCCTCACCCTGATGGAATTCCCTGAGAACCGGGAAGACAGATGGCACTATGAAGGCCTATCGCAAGGCCATTTCTCACCCTCCTCCTGGTTCCAGCCACGCCAGGGTCTTCCTTGGTCCCCCTCCTCCAGGTGCAGCAGCAAACGACAGGACTGCTTGCCTGTAGTTAGGAACCCACCACTGTGCCGTCTGGCCCAGTGTCGTGCTGGAGGACTGGGGCTGCAGGGGCTGACACCAGGCTGATCTCGCCTTTGCCATCTGTGTAAGTAACAGACTGAATCATGTGGGCTCGCTGTGTCCTTGCTGGCTGAGCCTATGGAAGTGGACAGGCTCCCCTCGCAGCTGCCGCTGCTGAGCTCAGGAACTGCATGACTGCTTAGTGCTCACACTGCTGCCACAATCCGACCTTGCAGGGCTGGCCCTGCTGCTCCAGGGGCATCTGGTCTGTGCCTCTGCACATGCTGAACCCCTTGCTTGGAGTACTCATCTTCTGATTGCATTTGCAGGTCAAGTGCATACATTCTTGGCTACCCTGGGAGCCCTCCCACAGCCACCGGCTGGTCAGGGATTCCCTTCCACACACACCCCATTTGTGACCTCTCACTCTGATATGTAGAAGTGTGTGTACCAAATCCATCTGGAGTTGTCAGCTGTGAAAAGGGAACAGTAGCCCATCCAGCTAGCACAGAAGGAGCCTACTGGGGGAGGCTTGCAGCAGCAAATGTGGGCCCCATCTATCTACCTTCTGCTTATGGAGAACGTTGAGCCCAGACCAGGGCTGGGTCCTGCGGGTGGGAGACAGGGAGTGATGGGCAAGGCTGGAACAGCAGTGTGTTCAGGGTTGGGGGATGACAGCTTCTGCTGCTGACAGTCACAGTAGAGAGCATGGTTCTTTGAGCTTCTGAGCCTTCCCCAAACCCTGCTTGCCTGCAGAGAGGGCATGCCTGGTGTCCATGTCTAGCTGGGCCTGCAGTGTCCCCCTCTGAGAAAGACGGGTCACCTCTTGCAGATGCAGCAGTGCCTTGAGGGTAGGCACATGATCCAGTTCCTGATGTGTCCAGAAGTGCTAAGCAGCCTTTGCAAGAGCTCCATGGGTTCTGGTGCAGGGTAGGAATGAGACCAGACCCGGGATCAGACAGTCCCAGTGCAGTCCCAGCTCAGCCATTTCCAGCCATGACCTTGGGCTGGCACTCAACCTCCACAAGCCCCTCTCTTCTCTCTGATCAGGCACAGATTATAACAGGGATCTTTTAGAGTAATTGTGATGAATAAAGAATGTAAAATGTGTGGAAGTAGCCAATTGGAGGCCTTAGAAATGCCAGATTCTTAAAAATATCCATGATTACTATCGTAAAGAAACAAATTAAAAAACATTTCTTGGGCCAGGGTGGCTGACACTTGTAATCCCAGCACTTTGGGAGGCTAAGGCAAGAGGATCACTTGAGTCCAGGAGGTCAAAATCAGCCTGGGCAACACAGTGAGCAAGGGCTTGGGTGTAGGTGGTTTTTTGAGAAATGAAACAATCCAGGAAACATAAGTAAGGGAGGGGGAATGAAATGCAGAGGAAAGTAGGCAGCACAGAGTTTGATCTGAGCAAGCAACCACTGTGGGCGGCCAAGGGCCATCCCGCTGGGGCCTTTATGAGCCTTGGAGCACATGCCCAGATCCCCTGCCATGGCAACAGACCCTCACATATACAGTCCAGTGCTCCTCAGCAAGGTTGCCCAGACTACTCAATGGGGAAAGGACAACCTTTTCAACAGATGATGCTGGGAAAACTGGATCTCCACATGCAAAAGAATATATTTGGACCCTTACCTCACACCATATATAAAAATTAACTGAAAATAGATGAGAGACATAAACATAAGAGCTAAAATTGTAAAACTCTTAGAAGAAAACACAGGGGAAAAACTTCATGACATTGGCTTTGGCAATGATTTATTAGATATGACACCAAAAGTACAGGCTACAATAGCAAAAATTGATAAATTGGACTACATTAAGTTTTAAAAATTCTGTGAATCGAAGGACACAATGAACAGAGTGAGAAGGAAACCAGCAGAATGGAAGAAAATATTTGCAAATTATATATCTGACAAGGGGTTAATACCTAGAATATATAAAGTACTCCTACAGCTCAACAGCAACAACAACAACACACACACACACACACACGCAATTCAAAAATGGGTAAGGGATTCAAATAGATGTTTCCCAAAGAAGATATATAAATGACCAAAAAGCACATGAAGATGTGCTCAACATCACTAATCATTGAGGAACTACAAATCAAAACCACAATAAAACACCACTTCATACCCATTAGGATAGTTGCTATCAAAAAAAGCAGAAAATAACAGGTGTTGAGGAGAATATGGAGACACAGGAACCCCTGTGCACTGTTGGTGGGAATGTCAAATGGTGCAACAACTACGGAAACAGTACAGTGGTTCCTCAAAAAATAGAACTACTATTTGACCCAGAAACTCCATTCAGGGTGTGTGATCAAAAGAATTGAAAACAGGGATTCAGGCCGGGCATGGTTGCTCATGCCTGTAATCCCAGCTTTTTGGGAGGCCGAGGTGGCTGCATTATTTGAAGTCAGGAGTGTGAGACCAGCCTGGCAAACATGGTGAAGCCCCTTCTCTACTAAAAATACAAAAATTAGCCGGACTGTAGTGGCGCACACCTCTAATTCCAGCTACTTGGGAAGCTGAGGCAGGAGAAACACTTGAGCCTGGGAGGTGGAGGTTGCCGTCAGCTGAGATCATGCCACCGAACTCCAGCCTGGGCAACAGAGTGAGACCCTGTCTCAAAAAAGAAAGAAAGAAAGAAAGAAAGAAGAAAGGAAGGAAGGAAGGAAGGAAGGAAGGAAGGAAGGAAGGAAGGAAGGAAGGAAGGAAGGAAGGGAGAGAGAGAGAAACAAAGGAGAGAGGGAGGGAGGGAAAGAAAGAAAGAGAAAGAAAGAGAAAGAAAAGAAAACAGGGATTCAATTGCATATTTGTACACAATCCAAAAGCAGTATTTTTCATAATCATATTTTCACAATGGCCAAAAATGTTGATGGATGACTGAACTAAGTGTTGATGGATGACTGAATTTATTTTTCCAAATGTGGTCTATACATACAATAAACTGATTCAGCCTTATAAAGAAAGGAAATCCTGACCCCTGCTACAGCATGGGTGGACCTTGAGGACATTATGCTGGGTGAAATTAGACAGCCACAGGAGGACCAACACTGTATGATGTCACTTATACGGGATACTAGAGTGGTCAAATTCATAGAGACACAAAGTAGATTGGGGGTGGCAGGGGCTAGGGCAGGGGGATGGAAAATTGTTTAATGGGCACAGAGGTTCAGTTTTATAAGATAAAAAGAATTATGGGCCAGGTACAGTGGCTCGCGCCTGTAATCCCAACACTTTGGGAGGCCGGGGTGGGCAGATCACTTGAGGCCAGGAGTTCAAGCCTGACCAACATGGTGAAACCCTGTCTCTACCAAAAAACGCAAAAATTAGCCAAGTGTGGTGGTGCACACCTGTAATTCCAGCTTCTTGGGAGGCTGAGGTGGGAGAATTGCTTGAACTGGGGAGGCAGAGGCTGTAATGAGCAGAGATCATGCCACTGCACTTCAGCCTGGGTGTCACAGAGTAAGACTCTGTCTCAAAAGAAAAGAATTCTGGAGTTTGGTTGCACAACAATGTTTATGTACTTAATGCTACCAAATATAACAATGGTTAAGATGAAAAATATTACATGTATTTTGCCACAATCAAATTTTTAAAATAGTCATTAGATATTATATCCTTAATGACATATAACTTAAGGATAAAAAGAACTGTGCAAAATAAAATAAAAACAATACAAACACTTTAAAAAAAAAAAAGTGCTCCCTGTGAGGCTACAGGACAGAGATACTGGAGTCTTTATCCACCAGCTCTGTTCTTCATGGGCCGAGGACTGTTCCCAGGGCATTCCATCCATGAACTTCCAGGCTGCCCTGTCCCCAGGCTGCTGAGCCCCTGGAAGAGGTGAGCAGTCTGTGTGCACGTGTACAGGACATGTACCCCAGCCTGGGGCCTCGCAGAGGTGGCTGAGGACCCACAGTGGGCATTCACAGGGCCTACCCACCCCCTTGGCACTCTGCCCACTCATTCAGTCCTCACAAGAGGTGACTGTGGATCTCTCCAATGTACAGATGAAGAACCTCACTCAGAGAGGTTGAGTGACTTGCCCAAGGTTGCACAGTCAGGAAGTCACAGCTGCGCAACCAGGTGGTGGCTCCAAGTCTGTTCTCTTAGCTTCCATGCTGTGCTGCTCCCATGGATGAAGACCCAAGGGTGTCCCCACCAATGCTGGCTTCTGGCATCATTTGGCCACAGTCTCATTGCACAGCTGACTTACACCCGACCCATGTGGCTCACAGACATCCCAGAGATGAAAAGGAAGCAGAGTACCCCCAGGAAGGCCGGATTTCTACAAAGGGCAACTCCAGGGCTTGTGTCTTACTGTCTGTGGTCGATGGATCAGCGAATAGCCCAGCAACTGTGGCCCCCACCAGCCCGAGTGCGGCCCACTGCCCTATTGATTCTGCGAGGCCACAGACCCCTCGCCCCTGCAGAGGGTCAGCTGGTAATCACGTGGCAGCCGCACCAGGCAGCAGGAGGCAGACAGCAGGGCCTCCTCTTGGCAGCTCTTGGTCTTTCATTAAAGCATGCCCAGCCTGGGGTGTGGCTGGCAGGAGGCAGGAGGTCAGTGCAGAGGAGGCTATGGGCCAGGCTACAATTAAATCTTTCTCCTGCTGTCCCTCCAGGCAGGCCACAGAGCAGCCTTCCCATCTGCTGCATTGGGCAGTGGCGTGAGGAACAGGGAGGGGCTGCTCCGTGTCACCCACTCCCACCCATGGGGGCTGAACTACTGTGCCCCAGCCACTAGGGGCTGTCCATGGAACTGGACAGGGTATTTCTTGAGGGTAGGGCAGGTGAAGGTCTGGGGGTCTGCGAGGAGGCCTTCAGAGATGGGGTCTCCCCACTCCCTGTGCAACCAGAGCCCAAACTAAGGCGGGGATGGACTTCGCCCTCAGACTTGGGAGTTGGTCACAGTTAAGGAGGCGAGAGGCCATCCCAGAGGAAGGTCAGCTCAGGAGGCTAGGGCCTCTAGGTTAGGGGGCAGGGGACCCCAGTCCTCCGCCTCACCTGGGGTGTTCAGGGTAGGGTTGCCATAGTGCCTGCAGGCTCCTCAGATGAGAGGTCTCGCTCAGCTGCAGCCTCCACTCTTACCCCCTTAACTGGAAGGGAACAGGTCAGTGTGGCCTCCTTAGCTGCTGCCCACACGAGGCTGGCTGACCTACTTTAGGCCCCAGCCACAGCAAAATCATGGTCTGGTAGCCCCTCTCCAGATGACACAAAACTTCATTTCTTCATTTAGTCCTGAGAAAACCAGCCTTGGAACCCAGATTTCTGTTCAGTTCATTCTGCTCTCTCTCTCCCTGTGTCTCTCTCACACCCTGCCAGCCTCAGGGCCTTTGCATGTGCTGTGCCTCTGCCTGGAGTCCGTTCCCCAACACTCTGCCTTTGATTGCTGCTGAAATGGCCCCTCCTTAGGCCAATCTTCCTTGACAGTCCCTCCCCAAGATGAGGTGATGGCTCCCTTACTAAGCTCCCACAGTACCAGGGACCACTCCTTCCAGCTGTCTCTCATAATCATGATAGTAAACATAATAGACAGTTACTGCATATGAGGCACTGGTTTAAGTCCATTATGAGGCTCATCTAACCGATTCATGCCTCACAACGACCCTATGAGGAAGGTAACCTTGTGGTGGCAGATGGCAGTAGAGCCCCTCTGGAGTCCACCCTACAACCAACACCCACAGGGAACTGCCTGGAGCAGCGAACAGTAGGAGGCTCAGAAGGACACTGAGCATCACCCAAACCCAGGTCCTAAAAGGAGGGTGTGGCACCCTCCTGCCTCCTATGGTGCCCTCCTGCCTCACTGTCTTCCTCTCTCCCTGGGGACCTTCACCCTGGGAACCCAGCCACCCTATTACAAGGGGGCCCAGGCCATGAAGACTCCACATACAGGTGTTCCAGCTAAAAGCCCCCTCTGACCCAGGACAGCTACCAGTCATGTGTGCATGTAAGCCTTCACATGGCTCTGCCCCTCGGCCCCCAAACCCCCACCTTCAGGTCCCCCTGCTGAGGTCCCAGAGATGACAGAGCAGAGACAAGTCATCCTCGCCTTGCCCTGTCTGAATTCCCAACCACGGGAAAAAGGAGAAATGTTTGGAGGTGAATTTCACACAACGGTCTGTCACGGCTGGTTAATGTCCCCACTTAATACGAGAGGAAACGGAGACACGGACAGGGTGGGCAGCTGGCCGAGGTGACACAAACAGTGGGGGTGGATTAGCCTTTGTTCGTCATTTTCATTCCCCCTCCATGAGTGGAGTGTCCTCCCCACCGCAGTGATGCGGAGCTCACCAGTGTGACCTGCATTGGCCATTGGAACATGGTCAGAGGTGGAAGGTGTGAGTTCTAAGCTGAGGCTTTAAGAGGCACCTTCAGGGAACATCCAAAATCTGCCACGAGGATTGCCCAGAAGAGCTGTCAGTCCAAGAAGCAGGAAGGGGCTGGGCGCGGTGGCTCAAGCCTGTAATCCCAGCACTTTGGGAGGCCGAGACGGGCGGATCACGAGGTCAGGAGATCCAGTCCATCCTGGCTAACACGGTGAAACCCCGTCTCTACTAAAAAATACAAAAAAAAAAAAACTAGCCGGGTGAGGTGGCAGGCGCCTGTAGTTGCAGCTACTCGGGCGGCTGAGGCAGGAGAATGGCATAAACCCAGGAGGAGGAGCTTGCAGTGAGCTGAGATCCGGCCACTGCACTCCAGCCTGGGCGACAGAGCGAGACTCGTCTCACAAAACAAAAACAAACAAACAAACAAACAAAAAAAGCAGGAAGGATGGGCCACCCAGCCAGGGCCGGGGGTAAGGGTAAATGCCAACTATGAGGCCCGGCGCTTGGGGCAGCTGTGATGCAGCATTACTGCATAACTGATGCTACAACTGGCCCGTGCTGTGGCTGTGCATATAGCCAGCGTCAGCTGGCCTCAGAGCCTGTCTCGGAACCATTAACCCACATCTCGGGTTTGCAGGTATGCTCCCTGTCCCCTGTCATAACACAGGGATGAGCTGTCCCCAAGCGCCCTTCTGGAATCCTAGAACCAGAACATCCAGGAGCAAGATGATCTGGGTTTACACCGTGAAGTTTGCTATATGGTAATAGTGACCCAAGCGGACTGGGTATGGCCTTCAGTCAGACTCAAGAGCCCCTTGAGAAGGTGGTCCCCAGCCCTGGGCACTCACCCAGCCCCCCGCCGTGCCCTGTGACCTGGTTCCTGTGGGAGCAGCCCTCCCTGGGGGCCCAGTGCAGGGACAGAGCTTGGCTGGCCCTGGGTGGACAGAGGAGAGGGCAGCTATTTGCATCTCGCTTCTTTCTCCCTGGGGGGCGCCCAGGGTGAGCAGACCTGCCAGGCCCTCTCCAGGCAATACCCCTGAAAAATACACAGAACTCCCCAACCAGGGGACAGGGCCAAACTCAGCTCCCTGTGGCATTTGACACAGTCTCCCGAGAGGGAGGAGGGCACCAATGGGGCTGGGGGACAGAGGAGAGACCCTCTCCTGCAGCCATCCCTGTGTAGACAGCCCCCACCTGAAACTCTCATAGATTCCATTTCACGGATGAGGACGCAGCAGCCCAGAGAGCTTTGTGATGTGCCAGGATCACTTGGCTGGAAATGAGGAGCTGGAATCTTGGCCCTGGTCTGACAGAGCCCTGAGCCGGGCTCTCTGTCCCACCCCTCCCGACCTTGGCCTCTGGTAACACCATAAATGCACTTGAAAAAGGAGCTGGTCATCTGTGCGACTGGACCCAGCCTCAGCCCTCTTCCACACCCTCGCCTCCCAGCCCCTTCCTCCCTGCCCCCATTCATTATCTTCGCAGCTGCTATGCCCACTGCACGGCTCTCTCCCTGTAGCCTGCAAAACATGTCTTTCAACACCCAGCCCAGGTGTCCCCTCCTCCAGGGAGCCTTCTTGGCTCTGTTGCCCGAGCCAGGTGCTTCCTCCAGGGTCCCCCAGACCTGGACTTCTTTCTTTTACAACAAGGACCCGATCCCCCTCTGAATTCTAATTATTTGTATACACATGTGTCTCCCCCAACCCTACCACCCTGGGAGTTCCTTGAGGGCAGGCATAGAACTTTGTGTTCACCTCTGTGTCCTCAGCCCAGCCTGGAGCTTGGTACAGAGCAGACAACAGAAAGAATGAGTCAGAGGTCCCAGTGGACCACTGGCCAGATGCTGCCTGCAGGCCTTAGCAGAAATGAAGCCCCATCGCAGATGTAGATTGTAGGACCTCCAGAGGTGTAATTAAGATTTTAGAGTGAGACAGAAACACAGGGACTTCTCTGGTGCCATTAATCAATGTAAATGATGCCACTAACACGCAAAGGATGGTGACAGAATGTCAAGGTCAGGTATTGGTCAAGGGAGCTGTGGGCAGAGGGTGGGGCAGGCAGGAGCTGGGGACCTGGGTTCCAGGGGGATGCAGGGAAGAACCTAGATGGTCCCCTCCAGGCCAGGGAGGGGTGGCCTGCCAGTTGCCTGCCAGCCTGGGATCCCAAGCGCAAGCTCATGTCCCCCAGGTCCATGCCTTGCTCCCCAACCCTCCCTTCACTGAGGGATCAGTGAGAGCACTCTGTCGGGCTCCAGGACACTCAGAGCGGTGGCCTGGGGACATCTGCTCCTCTCTGCACACAGGCAACACGCTGGGCCTGCCCGTGGCAGGGAGTGAGTTCAGAGGCCACCCTCACTGCCCTTCTAAGAAGTGTGCCTTTCATCTCATGAGATCGCCCCCAGGTCAGTTTCAGCCTAGGCATTGGATGTGGGGTCAGGAAAGAGGAGAAGCCTGTGAGGTATTTGTCCCCACCTCATCCAGAAGCCAGTCCACTCCATTCAGGAGAATTGCTATCAGGTGAGGGCCCAGAGGCCCCAGGGGCCAGACGGGAGGCCAGTCTGCAGGGCCCTCACCCACAAGCAGGTGGCCCTCCCTAACCTAGCGAGCGTCCCGGGAGCCAAGTCCGGCCAGGTGGCTCTGACAGTTTAGGAGAAACCAGAAATCAGGATTCTTATGTGAAATACACAGATGTTCAAATGTTACCCCAGAAATGAGAGACAAAACATGTGGGAGGGGACAGCAATGCCGGGCCTACAGTGGCGGCTCGGGAAAATGGGATGCGCAGGAGTGGGGGGCTCCCAGGGCACACACAGCAGCAGTGACCCCTCCCAGGAGAGGTGGACTCCAGGCCGGGAGGGCACAGGCCCAGGCGGCTGCATGGCAGGGTGCCGAACAACCTCTAATCCGAACAACCTCTCTCTGGGGTGAATGCACCAGGTCCCTTTTCACAGTGAGGAACTAAGGCACAAGGAGGTGAAGTCACTGGCACAGAGGCACACAGTGGCCTCGGTGAAGCCAGGCTTGAACTCCAGATCCCAGGGACAGGACGCTTAGCAAATTTTCCTAAATACAGTAGTTCCCCCTCATCTGGCTAGCACCAAACCCCACATCTACTACGCATACATTTCGTTTCTGAATTAGGCACAGTAAGAGATGAATAACAACAGCCAATAATAAAACAGATCAACCCTGACAATATTGCATAATCATGTCAATGTAGCCCCTCTCTCTCCAAATATCTTCTTGAACTACCCTCACCTATTTTTGGATGGTGGTTGGCCACGGGTAACTGAAACTGTGGATAAGGAGGAACCACCCCCCGTTATGTGGCTCGGGCATAACAGTAAAACAGTGTTTTGTGGGTTTTGTGGTGGATTTTTTTGCACTATGGAATTGCTATCTTCCAAGCCCCCGTCAGAGACTTCCCGTTTAAAAGGACTCATTGGCGCAGGCAAGGAGAAGTCCCAGAAAACTCCTGGCAGACTCTTGGGTCACTGTGAGACCCTCAGCCTCTCTTCCTTGGGATTCATGTGACACTAGGGAGGGAGACCCCAAAAATGCCTGAAATGGGATTTTCCTTCCACCTCTCGCCAAGCCTGATTACATTTGGTTTGTTGAACTGTGCCATGTGTCTGTCCAGTCCTATGGCACGGCCCACGCACTGCGCTTCACTGTCACAGCACCGCAGGAGGAGAGGCTTTGCCATCGTTCCCTCTGCAGCTGAGGGAATCCCGGCCCAGAGGCTCGCTCCAGGCCCAGGGTGCTCGCAGGGGCTGAGCCAGGGCGGAAGGAGTGGCCCCCGCGGTCACATGCACACCAAAAGGGGAGAGATGGGGCCAGGACCACAGTCAGGGCAGGCGAGGGTGCAGTGGTCGGAAGGACACAGAAACACAGACCTTACACCAGGAAGGCTGTGGAAGGCCCAGGCCAGCCGCAAGGGTGGTACGACCTGCCAGGATTGTGGTGGATACAATTTGCCTAGCCTCAGCCCTTGTACCAAAACATAGAATTTTGCAGGGGAGTGGATACAAAAGTAACTCATAGTCAACACAGGAAATCGGAAAAGTGCAGGAAAAAATGCAAAAGAAAATTTAAATTGTTCATAACAATACTAACCAGAAACACACTGTATATGGTTTGGAATATTTCCCACCAACGTGTTTGGGGTTTTTTTGTGCAATCAAGATAATACTGTGTATACAACTATCTAATAGGCTTTATTGCAGTAAACTCAGTAGCAGCTTCCCCATTGTGATAATAATTGTGAACACCCACTTGTAATAAGCCCATGGTGTCCCAGCCTGGAGCCACCGTGCGGGATTTACTCAGTCTTCCCTTTTACACGGACAGCTATGTTGTCTCATTTTTCACATGCACAAACAACTCACAACAAGAGGAACATAATTGTGAAAAAAGATTTTTCTTTTTTACTGTCTTTTGCATTTAAAAAATTTGGAACATGGAAACAATTCAAAGACTACAAAAGGATATGTAGAAAAAGTGAGTTTCTCTCGTTCATTCCCACTGCCTTTGCATCCTGAGGCAGCAGCTGGTCCTGGGCACTGTGTCTCCTCTAAGAGGCTTTCCACACACATCTAAACACACATACTCCAACACTCGCTCCATTTTCTCCACAATCCGCAGCATGCAGCCTGCTGTGTCCACCTCACATACACACTGGACCTTGTCTTCACTGGGATGTCCAGATGAGTGAGTGGCTACAGAATAGCATGGTGGGTGAGTGTCTCGTGAGCTGACAAACCAGCTTTCCAGAAAAATGCAGAGCTCTGAGTTGTAGCCATTGCCGATGCCCATGGTGTAAATATTGCACCATGTCGGGGCCAAGCTACCAACAGTCTAACAACTGGCTGATGAATTGTCCAGAATACTTAACACTCATCTCTCAAGAGCTAGAATGAGCTGGCTCTAGCCCAGAAGGTTAATAGCCTTTTGTATGGAGGAGTGGGATAAGAAAATGATAGCCTAAATAAATAAATAAATAAATAAATAAATAAATAAAAAGAAAATGATTGCCTTAGGATTAATCCCCAGATGTGGAATTTCTAGATTCAAGGATATAAACATTTTTATTTTTATTTTTATTTTTATTTTATTTTATTTGAGACAGGGTCTCACTCTGTCACTCGGACTGGAGTTAAGTGGCTTGATCATGGCTCACTGCAGCCTTGACCTCCTAGGCTCAAGCAATCCTCCCGCCTCAGCCTCCTGAAGCTGGGACTACAAATGTGCACCACCATACCCAGCCTTTACGTTTTTAAGGCATTGGTAGATTAACCAAATTACCACCAGAAAGGCTGGGCCAATTCACATGCCCACCTGCCAAGGCCAAGCATGCCCATCTGAATACACCTTCACTCATGTTGGGTGCTCTCAGGTTTTTAATCTTTACTAAAGAATGTGAAATATCAGTGTCATCTCGTGACTTTAATTTGCCTGGTGGGGGGGTAGCGGTGGTTGGGGAGGCAGTCACACCACTGCTGCTTAGCTAAGAAAAGCCAGCTGCAGGTGGACCCTACTAGCAGCCCCGTCTCTCCAGCCTGGGCGGTGGCTCCTGGTGCAGCAGCGTGCAAGGGTGGGTGCAGCAGCGTGCAAGGGTGGGATGCCAAGGTCCAAATGACTTTGACAGCCAGTCCTGTCCTAGAGCCACACACAGGAAAATCAGGGCCCTTGAAGGGTCTCTAGTGGACATTCCAATGCCTGGCCTGCCAGCCCCCAGCACTGCTGGGTTTGCAGTAAGTCTAGTCTACATCTCCGCCCACACTCGAGGGAAGTGCACGTAGGTGCGTGTGCGTGTATGTGTTTAAGGTGGGCCCAGGGAGGCAGCAGGAAGAGTCCTTTCCAGTGTCCCCAGTCTCCAGACTCCTTCTCCCTGCACAGCCCCCATGGGTTTATAAGCTCTGAGAGGACACCGTACTGGGAACAGCTATGCATGAAGAAAAGCTATGCATTTCACATGACCATACTGAAATACACTTCTTGGCTTGTCATAACTCATGAGCTTTTTAAAAAATTATAAACCTTCCACAGTAATGATTATATCCCCAATAACATCCCTCAAAATATTTTAGTACTATATTAATAGTACTCTTGAATGTCTGTGCTCTCTTCAAATTCATGTTCTGAAGTTCTATCTACCTATATGATAGTATTTGGAGATTGGGCTTTGGGGATGTAGTTAGGATAAGATGAGGTAATAAAGTCAGGACCATCACTATGGGATTAGTACCTTTATAACAAAAGAAACTAGAGCTCGCTTTTTTTCTCTATGCTTTTCATATATTATTGTCAACAAATAATTTAAATATACAAAGGGTTAAGTGGATTGAGAAAGATATTATCAGGCAAGTAAATGATAGTTTTCCATATTCCAGAGAGAAAGTTTCAAGTTGTTTAACAACTGAATAACCTTTATAAAAGAATATATTACTTTTAGCAAGTAGACTGAATTGTTAATTTGTGACTTTATTGTCAATCTTGTGTAAATTGGGCAGTTGTTTTATGTATTTTAAAGAGTACTAGAGATTGTCCTTTTAAGTTATCAATGTAAATCATTTACATGGTCAATATTATAAAAATATTTATTCCATATTTATTTGCTGTGCCCTATAATAATTCCATAGTTACACCTTTATCAGCATAATTCAGTATAGTAATTTGTTTGTACTAAATGTTGGTCGTTATTAAGGATATTTCCTTCCCAGACATATCCCGTTTCTTGACCCCTGTAGTAGGTAGAAAGAGGATTATACATGATTATACATCAGCTTTAGTGCTTATATTCCAAATTTGTCTGGGGTCATAGCCATTGACTGATTATAAAAGGACAATTCTGTACAGAAATGAGTTCCAAGGTAGCATTCATTGATTACAGTTTATTGATTGCCCATGGGCAATAGCCTCTAGTCTTCTACTATCTGGATCATTCCTACTGATTATATATTGAATATAAATATTTATTCATGGTAATAAGCAGCTAGGAAGCTGTGCTATAAGCTACATTTTCATTTTATATATTCAGGTACTCTGAGTCGCATATCTTTTTCACAATTTTTAAAATCTTAGCTTGGTATTCTAGGATTTCAGACTACACAATTCTGATTCCATTTCCTTTAATGTAACAAAATTATCTCCCTGAGTGAATACCCAGGATTATTTTAATGTTTGAGTTTTAGATTAGTAGCCAAATATGTTAAGGTTATAATAAGGCCAGATTTATAAAGCTTCTCCTCCAGTTTACGGAATTCCCGTCCGTAACTTTATTTCTGAAGTAAAAACTCTTCCAGGGCTTCTCTTTGACTTAGGAGGATATTCTCACTTCCCACTACTTCTTTTCAAATATAGTAGGTATAACTTGTTAAAGGTTCTCAGGCCAGTTAAAATGGCACCACGATTTCATTTCCTATGATTATCTGGTCAATGCATTTTAAATCTAATTTTTTTCCCATAAATCATATTAACTCAGAATCTCTTCAAAATATTTCAATCAGTAGCACTACTTTCTTTAGGAGCAGACAGCTCATACCCAAGTTATCTACATACATCTTAGTTTGACAGGACTGTACAATTTTTCATAATTCCTCTATCTATATCCTAGGGCTTTATATAATGCATTCTTTTTATGTACAGCTATTTTTGCTGAAACCAAATTATTCAGACATTGTGTACTATTTGTGCATGATTATTTTAATATCAGAGAACATGGCCAAGCAGCATGTAGTTAGACTCTGTATGCAGACTTCCTCCTTGTTAAATTATTTTGTGCCCTCTTTGGCTTTAAAAATTATTGTATTAATGTTATCCACAAAAAATTTACCTTTTAATTTTAATCTAACAAAAAAATCAAATGCTGGACTTACTACATATACTATGGCAGAAATGAAATCTCTAAGGGAGCTAGAACTGTGTTCTTAGTACACGTAGTAGACTTATTCTTTGCCCCCTAATATCTTTCTGAAGATGCCAGTTCAATTTAATTGCTTTTGAGGAGATTTGTTGAGCAGGGACTTTCCTATGAGAAAGCCTTTTAGACATTACCCTGGACAGCTGACCACAAAGTGATAAATCAGCACATCTAGAGGCCCTGTTATGGACTGAATGTCTGTGCTCTATTCAAATTCACATTTTGAAGTTTTATCTACCTATATGATAGTATTTGGAAATAAGGCTTTGGGGATGTAATTAGGATAAGATGAGGTAATAAATATGGGACCTTCATGATGGGATTAGTACCTTTATAAGAAAAGAAACCAGAGCTTGCTTTTACTCTCTGTGCTTTTTATATATTATTATAATCAATAGCCACAATTCTCTGAGTTAAATAAAATTTGGGTCTCCATGTTTCAGATAAAAGTATTGCCAAGTTTAACTACTTGTACCAGGTAACAGCTCTGTAAGACTAGTGACTAATATACAAGAAATGTGATCATAGAAGCTAAAGGTGAACATGAACAGTATTTTATTATAAATAAATACTCTGACCATATTAATTTTTCCTCAAACAGCTGTGTACTATGAAACTCTGCTTTCTTCTCAGGCCTGCAACCCATTATCCACTTTATTTCTGCACTGCTGTGAAACCTTTATAATAGCATTCATTACATGGAATTCAATTATTGGTTTCTATTTCAAGTTCTTCATAGTAAACTTGAGAGTCCCAATATCTTTCCATTACAGTGCAATACGATGCAAAAAGTCATTTTATAAAATAATATTTCTATCTTATTGGTTTTAGAGATATAAATATTATCTTGAAAAATAACAATTTGAAAATCTCAATAATCACTTTGACCCTTTTTATACTCAGTTTAAATTCCAGTCTCTTCACCTTTTGGGACACTCTGCTCCTCTGCTCTCTCTTGCACAATGTAATTTACCAAAATTATTTTGCTTTACCCTGGACACAATGATATTTTTATTTCTTATGAAAATCCATCTGATAATGAAGATACATTTCAAAACCAAGTAGACTTATTTGTCTCTATGTATTGATTTACATTTTACATCAAGCAATCTATTCTTCAGTTTAATACTAATGTTATTTCATCACAAATTCTCAAACAGTCATCTGAAGTAGTCTATCGATAAGAGAACTTTGTATAAGTATTTTCTATTATTGGTTTTTGAGACATTCTTGATGAACAGAAAAGATATATATTTTGCCTGAATTACAAGGTAAATGTAGGTGAAACAAAAAGTGAGGAAATGCAAAGTTAACCTATCAAATATTTAGAAGAATACAAATGGAGGCAGCCAGAACCATATGAAAAAAATACATTTATTTGATTTTATAAAATAAAATATTAAAAATAATCTAAGTTTTTTGATCCTCAAGAATAGTTTATGCCTATATTAGTTGAACAAAATTATCATTTTACAATTATCTGGCATATTGGTTGCTCATAATGTATCTTATATGTCAAATAAAAGCTCCCAATATGAATGGAGAAAATCATTTAAATGCTGTATAACAGATATCCAATAGCTCTTGATATTTTCAACTGTTTAATTTTAGTTTTGACTGGAATCAGCAACTCAAACCTCCCAAATCTGAAACAGAAAATTTAACAACATCAAGATTATAAGGTTTCTTTGATTACTTTTGTCCTCTGATTGGCTTCCTGTGCTGGCTACTTGAACAGCTAGTGACAGGACAAATCAGATAGAAATTTTCTAAAATTCTAAATTATGAACTATCAGATAGTTATACTTATTTTTTCAAATAAATGTGATTTTAAACTAACCTCTTATTTCTGCTCAATTTTGTCTTATTTTCTAATTATTCAAAAAGATGACTTTTAACAAATTAATATAAACATAAACCTCACATTGTACCCCATAAATATATTTGAGAAGAAATACTTTAGAATAAAAACAAGTTAACATATTAATTAAAAAGATAGCTTTACCCACCATATATAAGTATTTTACATTCTAGGAGGACTGTTTTGAATAACCACTACTGTGTTTACTATTTATTCTTAAGTTAAATGCTATAATAGTATATTTAGCTATGGTCATAAATACTTGAGTTATTTTGATTGAATAAAGTTTAGATAGAAATATGTCAAATTTTTAAAAGTAGAACTCCTAACACAAATGGAAAGTTATTTCAACCTGTCCATAAGTTTTAAGAATTCTAAGGAGAGGTACTGATCCCTGATAAGAATGAATGAGGAGAGAAGGTGACAGTGCCGATTTTGATTGCTTTTCTCCAGCTTACTGAACAAACAGAATAAAGAATTACTTTAGAGATATATAAGCAACTATGTTTAGCTGAAATAGGATTGCTGTGATCACAGCAAGTTAACAGAGAACATCTGATGAAATCAAAGGAAAACATAATCTCCACAAAAAAGGAGAATAATATACAATTCAAATATAGTCCTGATTGGGAAGGAACATTAGTATTTAACTAAAGATAAATCATTAAGTTAAATAATGTATGGAGAAATAAACATGTCAATTTTTATATAAATGCTCATATTTGCTTGGAAATATATTACCTGTTTTTCCTGAGAAATAATTTTGATGAAGTGTTATGTATTCAATTAGTAAAATATTTTGTCAACAGGACCATGTTTGAGTCAAGAAGACCATATCTTATTTTACATGCTACTTAAAAATGCAAGAATGAAATAGGAAAGACAAATAGAAAGAGAGTGTGTAGCTGTGGCGTTATTGTGACAACAAATTGGATGAGTGATATGGAGACAAGAAGGAATTAATGCTGTGAGCAGAGACTGAGATTATATAGACAAGAATTTGAGATACGGATAAAAACACATTTGTTCAACCTATTACCTAAAGAATATCTTGGAAGTTTCTCTCTCTTGCCATTTATCCTGCTAGTATGTTCCTGATCAGTTTAAATGACCAAGTGTGAATGAATCTATATGACTTTTCATTCTTTTCCATTGGCAACACTTCATGGAAAGAAACTATACAGGAGAGGGTTAGAACAAGTTATGAACAAGTTAGGAGAATTCATGATCCATCAATATTGAAATGTTTTTAGTTAGTATAACATAATAGAATACCATTTGTTATGTTATATATGATAGAGTACTATTATTAATGTTGCTGAGTATGGGGCTTCAAGCTCCAGCATTTGCCAAAAGACTGAGAGGATTTTGCAAATTAAATTTGAATTAATAGTGTCCTGGCAGGAGCATGTAAAGCAGTCACAAGACTTGGTTATGCCAGATACTAAAAATTTGACATTAGGGAAGTCATTCAAACTCATTGGACATTCACCTGTATGGTTTTGTCTTTATTTCTTTCATTTTCCTGATTAGATTACATTGCTCATTATATTAACATGTTTTGAGAATATTATTTTAATGTTTTTAGATATATTTTATATGTATTCTGTGTGATACCACATATTCATTAGGAAACCTAAAATAAAAAAGACAGGAGATAAGTCTTGATGAGGTTATGGCAAAAATGAAACCTTCATAGATGATTTTGGGGATGTAAAATGATGCAACTGCTTAGAAAATTGCCTTAACAGTCTTCAAAAAATTAACCTTAGAGTTACCATACTACCTACCAATTCCACTGTTAGGTGTATACCTGTCTGAGTCTGTACTGTGTTGTTATAGCAGAATACTATATACTAGGTAATTTATAAAGAAAACAAAATCATCTCACAGTGGAAGACAGAAGGGCAAAAGAGCTTGAAAAACAGCAAGGGAGAAAGACAGGGTCAAACTCACTTTTATAACAAGCCCACTCTTGTGATAATGAACCCACAATAACACCACAATAATTTATTCATGAGGGCAGAGCTACCATGACCTCTACACCTGCCATTAGGTCCCACTTCTCAACACTATTGCATTGGCGATTAAGATTCCAACAAATGAACTTTGGGGGACACATTAAAATCACAACAGTACTCAAGATAATTGAAAACATGCAAACACAAAACATTTTCATGAATGGTCATAACCACATTGTTCATAATAGCCAAAAGTGGAAATAGACTAAATATTCATTAATTGATACACAATAAACAAAATGTGACATACTCACTCAAAGGAGTAATATTGATCTATAAAAATGAATGAAATACTGATACATGCTACAACATAGGTGAATCTTGAAATCATTATACTAAATGAAAGAAGCTACACACAAAAGGCTAATCATTTTATGATTATATTTTTATGAAATGTCCAAAATTGACAAATTCATAGAAACAGAAAGTAGGTTTACAAGGAGGGCTGGAGGGGAAAATGAGGTGTGACTGCTAATGGGTATCTGGTTTCTTTTGGGTTAATGAAGATATTCTGAAATTAGAGTGATTATTGTAAAACTTTATGAATATACTATAATACACTAAATTGTGTACTTTAAAAGGTGAATTTGTGGTTTTGTGAATTAATCTCAATAGGAATAGAGTGATTATTGTAAAACTTTATGAATATAGTAAAACACACTAAATTTTATACTTTAAAAGGTGAATTTGTTGTTTTGTGAATTAATCTCAATAATAATGAAATTTAATATATTATAGGTGGAATTTAAGGTTCACTGTATAACATAATTCAGGTTCTACATTTTTAAAGTTTTATTTATAACTTTTGACTAGAAAGTTAACTTAGAACAAGAAATGTACTATTTCTTAAGCTTTTTATAATCACTTTATGTTAGAGTTATAATGCTTTATTAATTAAAATAGACTGGGTGTGAATGGAAAATAATTTCAAATGTGGAAAAACATACAACTGACAAAGAGTTTATATTCAGAATACACTGAAGCTCACTTAAATCAATAAGAATAAACTAAGAATCTTATTTAAAATTGGTAAACATACTTGAACAGGAATTCTCAAAGAGGATATTCAAATGTCAGATATATTTTAAAATGGTCAGTCACCTTAGAAAATGCTCATTTATCCTTAGCAAGTTAAGATGAAAACTATGTATTATTGCATAAAATCAGAATAAATAGAATATTAAGATAGTAATAACAAGTGTTGGCAACAATGTAAGGTATTAGTATATCCACCAAATTGCTGATAGAAGTTCAAATTTGTATTATTGTATTGGAAAACTCCTAGATACTATCTACTAAAAATAGACATATACATACCCTGTAACCTAGTAATTCCACTCCGAAGGTATCAACCAGCAAAATGCAAAATGCCTGCATTGCTCTTTTAGCCCAAAGTCCATCAATTGTAGATTGATGACTAGATCAATGAATAGATTATATTAGATTTTCATTAACAATGGAAATATATGAATAGAATATAAAAATAAAATTTAATTTTATCTATATGATATAACCAGACACACTTAATTTAATTAAAAATACATGCAAACCTAATATATGGTATAAAATTCATGATTTTGATTAAGTTTAGGAAGGCAAGAGCATTTATTTATTAGAAGAGAACATAGGAACTTCTAACATGCTGGTAAAGTTCTATATTTTGAGTTAGATGTGTTTACACAATCACTGAGCAGACCTACTGTGATTTCTGCGTTCTTTTGTATATTGTGCTTCCATGCAAATATTATTTAAAATTCAAGTTCACAACTAATATACATATGTGATCTCATATATATGAATACTTCTGTATAAAATCATATCTATACATTATTTATAAAATACATTATATTTAAAATAGTCTGTGTTCATAGCTGATAAATGCATTACATGTATAGGATATAACAAATATAACAAATATAGCATTTATAAATACAAAGGAAAAGTTCTAATTGAATGAAGCACAACCTTTAGCAGTGCATATTTCTGGATATTGGCCTGGGATGGAAGAGGCTAGCAGGGACACTCAGTATTTACTTCTGAAAAATTAACATTTTATTCTACTGAGATCACTCATGTATTACATATATGAATTTTAATGCAAAATGATAAGCAACATTAAATACATGTTTTCTCATTAATGTTTTAAGAATTATAAAATTTAAATCATCTCAGTGTAGCATGGGACCATTATTGAAGAAATGCTCGGTGGTAAAAATCAGTCACCTGTGTCAAGGCATTTTCAGACATGGAACAATATTCAGCAGGCAATAAAGTAAAATCTTGGCAATAATTACTATTCCTATACTCTACAGTTTCTTAAATCTGCAAAGTTTAAAATCTCAGCAAGTTTTTAAGGTATTCAGGGCAGTGGAATTATGTGGAAGCATTTATCTCATAAATCTGTTTTAAAATTTTACAATTCAATATTTTATGATCTTATGCCAAATCTATATGGCAGATACTGTCTACATTTCATTCTTCCTGACAGTGTGGCCTTTTACACTTGTTTTCAAAAATAAAATGTAACTACACCAGGAAGTTAAAAACAGCATTATTTAGTGAGATTCTAGTTATTATTTTTCTACTCAATATAGGTAATGCCTATGCTTAACATGCTCCTTGGCACTATTCTGTAATTACTGAAGTTTCCCACCCCCATAAAAAAGGAATACTTTTACTTAATCTATATATTTAGTCATGTTCCAATCAGTTTTATTTAAAGCGACATGAAAAAAATAATGTTTTGAAGTCTCAAGTGATAAATTTAGAAGCAAGATTGAAGGAGGAAAGAAGTATTTCTTTTGATTAAGTGCAGCATATTTCTAAGAGTTGTCTGTAAAATAATTGGAATAATAGAAAAAATCCATCAAGTCTGTCAAAATGACTGCTAATTTTGAAAAAAGTGAGGATGGGCAACATTTATATAAAATCTATTAGTTAAGTAGCATTGGTTAGCAAGGTGGTAAAACGGCTATATTTAAAGATCAGGTAAGTGGCTTGTCTTATAAACAAATTATTGTTTTCAAGTTCTTGCATATTGCCAAGCATAAAAATTCACCTAATTTATTCAATAAATATTCATTGAACATATTACTGTATTCTAGATACAAAATAGTTGTGAAAATAAGATGTATAATGTATGTCTGCTTGGACTATAGAACATTGTTGTGAAACTTAGTTTCTAGGAGAGTTAAAAAATCCAGAAACACTATTATAATTCAATCTGAGTATAGACTACAAGTTCTCTTGAGTAAAGAATGGCCATTTTATTTTCTGCTTTATTTTTCTCTCTGTAAATATTTTCTTGTGTTCACTTCTGTTAAAAGTTCACTTCTGTCACAAGTTCACTTCTGTCTAAAGCCTCATTTTAGTATATGGCCAAAATGATTACGTGTTTCTCTCATCCCCAGTGTGTACACTCTTCACAATATGACTCCTGCAATCAAGAGGTGGAATTTATATCTCTACGTCTCAAATTTATTTATGTATTGTTTTATTTTATTTTTAACCGACATATAATAATTGCATATACATGTGGAGTAGAATGTGATGTTTTGATACATGTAGGTATAGTGGAATGATCGAGCCACGCTAAATTTAATCTGTACTATGCAAATTGTTCTGGCCAAAGTGACATTAGCCAAGGTGACACAGCAGAGGCATTCAAAGTGGTTGCTCATTAGTGCTTGGCCAGTCTTGCTGTTCACAACGTCAGACTACCATGTAATGAAGCCCAAAACAGCCTCATGGAAGATGAGAGACATGGAAACACCAGCCCGACTGAGCTAAGCTTCCCACCTATTCCAAGAGAGACTGGTCCCCTGTTGACCTATAAGCTGACTGCAGTCCCATGAGTTATCCCACATGAGAGCAGAGAGGAAATACATAGCCACTCAAAGAATCATGAGAAATTATGTATTGTTCTTGTTTTGAACCATTAAATTTGGCATGGATTTTACACACAAAAAATAATACAATTACATTGATTATTGCATGTATCATCAATTAGGATTTTTCTTTTGCATTCAAAATAACTCAAAGCTAAGCCAAACTTGCTCAAGAAGTGAGAAAATATTTTGCTTCACCTAAGTCTGAAATCTAGAGACACAGTTTCAGGTGTTTATGTAAATTGATCAAGATTTCAAATGATACTAATGAAGAAAACCTGATTTTTCTCTTTTCTCGGTTCTGCACTCTGTCATTATATATTACTTTTGAATCAAATCATTGCCTGTCTTAAAATGGGTGTATTTTCATGATTCCTAGGAAATTCTTCTTGGGTTTCATTGACCTGAAATACACTAATTATCTTTAGTCTAGATCCGTTATAATTCTTAGCTGACTTACTGCCTGCATCTGATATATACGATCACTGAGAATGATAAAAAGTATTTTGTGGAATGAAGGGTGACTAAATTCTAGGTGTCAAGAACACCAGATATTCACTATATGATAAGTTAGTTGACTCCCTAATGAACATTTATCAGCATTATGATAAACTGCATGAATATCTGAATTTTAGTGTCATTTTCTCCCAGAAGTCTTCCTAATTCCCTGTACCAGGTTTAGGGCCTTAAGTTATATATTCCTGTTTCTTTTAATGTTTGTTTGTTTAAATAAACTTAATCAATTTTTTTTTTGTTTTGGTCCATTGACAGTAAGATCCATGAGGACAAAGGACATATTTTTCTTGCTTACTATTGTGACCTCAGGATCCAGCAATGTGATTGCCAAATAAATCCTTATTCAATGAATAAAGGGTAAATTTAACTATTTCCAAATTTCAGGCTCTATTGAACACAAGAAGGTTCAATTTAGGCTTATGTTTAGGGTTATTTATTCAATTATTTTTATTATATTAAAAGATGTAAATTTAGTCTAGAAACATAAAGGTCATAAGTTATTGTGCAGAAAAAAATATTGTTTTGAATCCAACATTGTCGTTGAGTATTCATTTGAATACTCCAATTTCCTATCAACTTCACTTGACAATGTTAATAGTTTAATGTTATAATTCACATAATTTTGATGTGGTTTTATGGTCAGAAAATATGGTGAGCTTATTCATTTGTTGAAACCTAGTCTACAATCTAATATTATTTGGTGATAGGGCCTTTGGGAGGTTATCAGAGTAAGATTAGGTCATGAAGGTGGGGCTTTCTTGGTGAAATTAATACCCTTATAAAAAAGAGGAGGAGTCAAAAGATCTGTATCTCTCATTCCCAGTGTAGGCACCAAAGAAAGGCTATGTGAGAAAATAATGAGAAGATAACCAACTACAAACCAAGAAGAGGGCCCTCACCAAAAACTGAAACTCACTGAGGGAGTTGAATAGATAGGCACCTTGATCTTGAACGTCCCGGACTCCAGAACTGTGATAACTAAGTGCTTGCTGTTTAAGCCACCCAGTTTATGGTATTTTGTCATAGTGGCTAGAACTGGCTAAGATAGCATTTTAATCTAATCATGATCATATTGTGGTGTACAAGGTAAATTGCTTATATAATTGTTAAACTAGCTTTGGTAGTAATGAATGTCACTCCTCAAAATTCGTATATAATTGCAACTAATACTAATTTCTTGTGTTTTAAAATTGTTCTCTCTGCAAATTTTTTTTCTATGTATACTCTGAGATTTGGAGTTCTTAATTTCAATGCATTTCTTGTTGTTTGTTTATTTTAATCCATTATAACAATTTTATTTAGGGGCTTCATATAGTAAGTCCTGCTTTGTTTATTCGGGAATTTAAACACATGTAATTTTTTTCAGTGACTATAGTAATAACAATAGGTGACTTTTTCCAGGTATCTGTTTGCCCTCATATATTAATATTTACACCTAAGCATTTTTTGAGAACCTACAAATATGTTACTTCTTCCAAAAACCTCTGTACTTCAGACCACTCTGAGTGTCCTTCCCTGAATCTATAAGCTTCAGGGTATTTCATTATTATAATAGTTTTATACTCATTGAAATGATCTATATACAGGTTCTCTTCACTCAGTAGGCTATAAGCTCCTTCATGAGTGAGGCAAAATATTGTTGAGCTTTTTCATATCTAGTTATTAACCCAGGATCTTTAATGTAGTAGATGTTTAAGGAATACTTTAAACTCGATCAGCTTTAGATATTTGGCAATAATTTCTAATTTATAATATAAGAAATAATTTAAAATCTCAATAGGATAAAGATTATACAGAGATACAGATATACATTCTTTATGTGGATATAAAAGCCAAATATTATTCTGTTATAAGAAGAGAGTAAAGCAGGTCAATGCTGTTGTGAACCCACTTGACAACATGTACTTTTTATATAAAACTAAGTTGGGTGGTTTTAAACTGACATGGCCTTCAATTAAACCTAAGGGCCATTATTTTATGTATTATTTTCAAACTTTGAACCAAAAATCCTGTAAAATATCAAGATCTTAATAATATATCTGTAAGGTATTGATAATTTGCACCATCAAAACTTCTGCCAAGTAGATTTTGAATCATATAGTTAAAATACCTATACTATTTTATAAATTAGAACATTTCAAACATTTGAAAATATTAAAAATGTTAAAAAGATTTTCAAAGTTAGTAGGACAATCCTTGCTAGACTTTCCCTCCTGCAATGCACCATCAGTCTGTAAAATTGAAAAAAGTCAAGGTTTGCTGAATAGCTGCTGCAGATCACAATTCTTAATTAAGTCATGCTTTTGGAGTTATAAACTTTAATATACTTTTTCATGGCATTCTATATTTTACAATAGCTGCTCCTCTCAGAACATATATCCTCTGACAACATTGGGTATACTAGTCACTGATACATAGCTTCGTATTTGGAAAAAAAAAAAAATTCTAAGGAAAATCTCCACATATCTTACAACAAAGGGTTACATCAGAGAGCAGGTTCATACTCATAATAAGCTTGGAGTTCTACCAAGTATATTTGTTATGTACCTTCAAATATAGTTGTGCTTCTGCATCAGTAGAATTGTATGCTAGAAACACTGTTATGGACTCAAAGAGGAACCCCATTATTACAAAAGGAGTTTTATAGGTAAAGCTATCATATTGCAAGGTAACCCTGTCTACAGCACCAGAAATGCGTCTTGAGAGCTCCATTAAGTGTACAGGAACACAACAGTGACACATTTAAATACTAAGTGCTGCAGAAAAGTGCCACTAGCTTTTCCAAGGGACTGAAATTGGGTGGCCCAGATTTAAACTGTGCTTTTAATTTGACTTATGATTATTTTGCCCTGTAGTGGGTCTAGAAGTTGAAAATACATGTCTGTATTATTATATATTATCTGTCATTCTTGTAGAGATTGAACGGAAGAACAAAAATCCTTAGACTTCAGTCCCTGTAAAGCCCTCGTTGACTTAAGAGGAATTTATCAATGTAAAGGGATCGGTTTATTACTGCTTTAAACCCCTCATGCATCACAAAGGGATTTACTAAATACTTTCACAGGGACTGCCTGTGTGTTGCCAAGAGGTTTCAGAAATGCACTGAACCTTTTGGTGATTGAAATGTACAGTCCTGCGGCAATGAATTAACATAATTGGAATCAGGACTAGATGTTTTTATAGGAGCTGATTATGTGCAGTTCCAAGAGTATCATTACTTTAGCCTGTCTTATCCTTCAGGGCATAAGAACACTTAAAAGGGGGCTTTAAATATGATGGCTGCTCAGTAGGTGAGCAAGTCTTTGGTGAGAGGTGCATTAGCTGTAATTTATAAAGTGTAGTTGGTGGCATTTAACATCCTAATTATATGTAATATTAAGATTAGTTAAGTGGTAATATATTGCGTGTGCTATCCACCTTTTAAAAAAGTTCTATTCCATTTATACTACTGTGATCTATTGGAGAAGCACAAATTCTTCTTCATGGTATATTAACCATGTGAAATATTAGGGTAATTGAAGCCTGAATCCATGTAACTGTAAATCTATCCATTGAAAAAAATCATTGATATGCCTGGCATGAACAAACAGCTAAATATCTCAGGTAGCCACAGAGCATCAAGTTAAATAAATTTTAAAATGCAACAATTTAAGTTTCAAATTAGAAGTTTTGTCATTAATGTTCTCATAGAATTATTTTGTGTTAAAGATCCATGTAATACCTAACTCCATTCATATTTTGAGTATTATTTTTTAATTGGCAATCTAGAATTCATCCTAAATATGAGTTTGCTTATTAATTATAAGTAGACACAATAACTAAAATATACAATTCTGCTATGACCTAATGATCACTTTTCTTCCCCGCAAGATGCCTAACATTATAAACTTTTGAAAATAGCCTATAAATAAATCTTTGATCCTAGCTTCCAACAATTGTATTTTCTAATAATATCACTTTTTAAAAAAAGGTGGATGGATGATTAAAATAAATGAAATCACTAACACTATATGAGTAGATGAATGCTTGCTTATGAAACAGGAGGTTAAAACACGTTAATAATTTAGATTCATACACAACTATGATAATTACAGAAATACGTTAAGGATTTTTAAAAATTAGAAACAATAAATCAAATCAAAGTTTACAAGACATTGTCTGCTTGAGACTGTAACTTAATGACTGGGTGAAAACAGCTGAAGATATGCTTTTTACAGACACCAAACCAGACCAGTCTCTGTTTGAAGACATACATGACTACTTCTGAAATATTTTTAGATAGTCATAACTTCATAATGAGTAGTTTTCTTGCAACTTACTTGCATTGTTTATGTTTATAGCAACCACTATGTCCTCCTCCAGAACATTATCTTTCAAACTTGAAATAATCATAATCATACTTAATATAATGACAATGGATGTAGGAGAAATACAAACTTAATTTTTATTCTCAATGATGATTATGGATAGAATAATTAAACCCACATGTGTACTACCTTATCCCATAGACATATTTAACACGTTGGACACCTAAAGTCGAACTAAAAAAAGTAATTGCCTACATCTTCTATGATGGAAATCCAAAATATATAATAAATGCACAATTTTAAAATTTCTGTTTAATTTGTTGCTGGGTATCTCAGTTACTCTCTTTCTTATTAACATATCCACACCCAACCTCCAATACAGCTGTTTACATGAAGCAAGAGATTGGGAAGCCTGAGAATGAATACCTGATTATAGCTGAGCAAATAATTTTGTGTTTCTTTGAGGAGTTTGGAATGTTGACAGACTGAACTAGGTAGATGTAGACAAGAGTTTTAAGTGTCCATATGTTTGGCACTATTATTGCTGACAATGACAGCTAAAACAATGATCAAATAAAAATTCTGAAAAACAAAAAAATGAAATACCATGCCTAAGAAGCCACTCTTCAGAGAGGAAGATATAAATGTAGAGAGAGATGAGAAATCTTGCAGCCCTGCAAATAAATGAAGATACTCTGCAAATGTACATTCTAATGTGGCCACATTATATTTCTTGCAATGAATTCCTTCATACTTTTTATTCCTATTTCACTTAAACTCATTTGAATGGGCATTATTTTATAATAAAAACATCCTTGATTATGATTCTGTATTAACAAAGATAATCATACTAACGTTTGTCATTTTTTTAGTATGCACAACAGAATTATTATTTTCTAGAGAAATTAAAGCTATAGGGGCTTTTTACTTTCAACATTAGTAAACCTATATGTATATATATTTAATTTTAAATGAGAAGTTAATTGATATTTTGCTTGTGGAGTATACTGTAGAATTATTTTGGTACAATAAACTATTATGATGTTTAATTTTGTCATTTGCAGTATAATTATATTTGTTTGTATCACTGAGTTTTCAGTCTAGTCAGATTAAGTAATATAGAAGTTTATTTCTCTCACATACAATTTTCCAAGTAGACAAGTGGTCCAGGGCAGCTCTACTTTATGTCTTTATCCAGATACTTGGGTTGGCAATAACTTCCACTTGCTTCAAAAAGCTTTTTTCTACTCTTTGTCCACTGTAGTATTTACAAAACTGTCCATTCCACAACCAGTAGAAAGGAATAAAAGGGAAATTAATGACAGAGCTTTATTTTATGTAAATACCATGAAGTTACATGCATCCCTTCCGCTCATATTGCTATAGTAGGGTTTTATCCCAATGGTCATACCTAGCTGTATAAGAAGTTTTTTTGCTTTAGCCATCAGACTTGGTAAAATTTGGATGTGGAGGGTTTATTACTAAAAGGAAGAAAGACAGAACTATTGTTAAGAAGTTAGAATCTCTGCCAATGAACAATCCTCTCTTTCACTTATTTTGTATGTATCTTTCCTATATAACAATAATACTTAGAAATCATAGGTTGATGGAGGCAAAGACTTTGTCAATTATCAATGGAATGAGTTTTCACTCATTTAAATATTCTATATCCTGATATATATATATATGCATAAAACTTATTTAGAAGAACAAATATATTTTAATACAAGATATGTAGTATTAAAATTAAATGTGCATTAAATTAAATATCATTAATTTTAAAGGACATCTTTCTCATTACACAGTTTTTCTTATTAGAAATAACTTATTAGAAATATTGCAAGTACTAATAAGAATTGAATAAGAAATGTGGTTTCAGAAGGGAAAAATAAAAACAAACAAATGTTACACAAAGGAGAATGCGCTGTCTTTTTTGCCATAATGTTCTAAGAAAAATTGTGATGAGTTGAGAAAGCACTAAAAAAAGCCTATATTTTTAAAATCATTAAATTCCACAATTTTAACCACTGATGAACAAGCCTTATGGCTTAGGAGAAACTGGAGAAAGTAAAAATGCCATGGTATTTCCTGGATTAGAAAGGTATTGACATTTTGATTCTCCATTTAATTTACACTGATTGCATCAGACAAGGAGAGTAAAGTCTACAAATCGTAGCTAATGTGAGAAAGTTAGAAATAACTTAATATAGAAGTTAGAAACTAATGGAAAATAAATTTGTGAGTTTTTTTTTTTTTCCTGACACAATCAAAATCAGCTTTCTTATCAAAGTGGTAGAGAAACAGAATGATATAAAAGGCATTAACATAGGAAAATATGCACAATCAGCAACCACGTCTTCTTTCATTCCAAGGAAAAGTTTTACTTCAAAACATTAGAGGTTTAAAAGAAAAATAAAATTTTCCAGGTGGATTTTCGGGACAATATCCAAGCAGAATTACCTCTTCAAATTATTGTGGTTAATATCCATTCAACCTGGCCTCTTTATGGGATTTTCTTTAGTTTAGCTATAAGAATACAGGATTAGAATCAAAAGTCCCAGAATCTCAACCAGCAATGTCATAGTTATATGATTTACGGCAAGGCCTACTTTTCCCTGTATCTTTTTTTTTCTCTTTAAGTTATATTATGAAAACTGAATTTTTCTCTGGGACACTTATTAAAGAAACTGCTTCATATTGGTCTTGAATATTGTGGTGAAGATAGGAAAATGCCAGGGATAAACAGGAAGCATCTTTCAAGATCAAATACTAGAACTTTTTGTGGAAGGAAGGACTATTATTGATATATGAAAACATATAAATTATAGAATATGGGTAAAAATTTGCATTAAGGTGAGGTAATAAATATGTGACTGTGTTCATTTTTGAATATTTTGTTCTTGACTTATACATGTCTTGAATACCATGCAGTTATTTTTTAATATATTTTTAAGTTCTAGGGTACATGTGCACAAAAGTGCAGGTTTGTTGCATAGGTGTATATGTGCCATGTTGGTTTGCTGCACCCATCAACTGAATTTCTCCTAATGCTATCCCTCCCCCAGTCCCCTAGCCCCTGACCGGCCCTGGTGTGTGATGTTCCCTGTCCTGTTGTGGAAGACAGTGTGGCGATTCCTCAAGGATCTAGAACTAGAAAGATTATACAGTTCTTAATTGCTTCTTTTCCCTGTTCCCCTCAATTCCATTCAACTATGAAAACTTTGTCGAATAATGTGCTTTTCACTGTACATTTCATGCAGAGAGAAAAATCACTGGATACTACAAGTATTTTGATATCTCTTTTTGCCTTCTAATTTTCTCCCTCATCAATGTATTTCACCAGCACTCAGTCCTTGGCTTTCTTGTCATTCTTCCCCTCACACAAATACTATACAACACAATTTAGCTTTATTTCCACAACTTGAATGCCATATTCAATGAAACAACATTTTATTTGTCCAACCAAATGTATTTTTTATCTATTATTCCTCAAGCATGCTGCCATTGAAGTAAAAGAATGTATGGCTCAATTCATCCTAACACAAGTAAAATATTACATAACCTGTTTTAATAAACTATGTATGCTTACATTCTCCCTCTGCATTTAAAAATATTGGCTATTAGAACAAATCCTAGAACCATGCTTCTTCGTTTCAAATCCTGTCTGTCACTTATCATTACACAGTGGAGTTAAATAAGTGTCCCCTGTTATCACTGGTACTTGAATTAAAAAGTTTTAGAAGTGGAAAACAGCAGAAAAGCTCACACAAGGAGAGATGAATTTGAATTCTGGCTCTGATTCTCATTAGTTGTGTGAGTTGGTTGAGTTTGCCTGATACGTTTATCTAGAATCCATACTGATGGGACAGGCAAATCATTAATTTGCTTGATAAGTTTATCAAATTAATTGACTATCAAATTAATTAATTATCAAATTAATTGACTTTCTCACAAGTAGAACATCAGTATAGGTTTAGGACCACATCTGAAATTATGTTTTTTAATTTTAGCTACCTAAAAATACATTAGAAAAATTTAGTACCATAATAAAAAGTAATAATTAATCTTTCTGTGGTAAATCATAGCATATTATGTTACTGATAAGTTTATTTGTGTATGTATATATGTATATATACTTTTGGAAATAAGTTGAAAGAGTATTTCAACATGAAGAAAAATAGTATATTTAAAAATAAAAGCATTTGGGGGAAAAAAAAAAAGCAAGTGTATGCTTAATTTGTGTATTTTAGAGGGTTTAGGCTCAATACCAGAAAATGACAAATCAGCTTGTCGACAAAGAAGAGATATTGGAGGCATGAGATGCTAACAAGTATGACTCCACTTCTCAAACCCCTATGCTTTATTTCTGAATCAATATTCTTGGCTGACTCAGAAAAGGTACTAAAACAATCCATACGAGGGCCAGGTTTCTGAACTGGAATATTTCAAACATGTGTGCTGGAACTTTTCACAGCATTTACGATTTCCTTGATTTACTCTCTAAAATTGATATAACAGTTGCAGAAAACGTCTTAGGGAGTACACTGAGTGTGAAAAATGCTTCGTGAGCTGGAAATATTCTGAAACCTTGTGTATTTTTGTGGAGTAATAGAACACAGACATCTTTTGGTACTCAGATAAATACGCTCTGAGCCAAGTGTGTCTTTGCTTTTGAAATCTGATACGTGACAATTTAACTAACACATTTCTAATTAATTGACTTCCTCATAAATAGAGCTGCAGTAGAGGTTTAGGATTACATTTGAAATTATGTGTTTTTAAAATTATTGTTTAAATTTAGCTGCTTGAAATATGTTCAAACATTTTGATTCTAACCGTTCTGAAAGCCCATAATACCAGAAATGTCACTTATATGAGTATCCCAGAATTATGTATACATTTTGTTTATATGTGAATTGACTTCTAAGAAGAATCACATCAACCAACTTTTGCATCTTAAAAGTGAGAAGCAGAAAGTTAGAATTCACTTGCCACATCTTCCGTTATATTCTTATTTCAAAAAATTGCCAGAAAAGGGGGCAAGCAAAGATTAAATAAAAGCAAAATCTGGCATACAAGTCAGTAAGTGAAAAGTCTAAAAGGAATCTGTAAGAAACAAAAATATAAAGCTTTGAGTAAAAACAATGTAAGTGGGGCAGAAAGTAATGGGCTCTTTCTTGTATCATAATTCTTATGTTGAAATCCTTGATTATAGAGTGTCCTCATGACCATACGGAGAAATGCTCTTTCTTCAGTAGGATATATTTTAAAAGAGGAAGAAGGGAATGAAAGAAGTAAAAAATGCCGGCCGGGCGCGGTGGCTCAAGCCTTTAATCCCAGCACTTTGGGAGGCCGAGATGGGCGGATCACTAGGTCAGGAGATCAAGACCATCCTGGCTAACACCGTGAAACCCCATCTCTACAAAAAAATACAAAAAACTAACTGGGCGAGGTGGCGGGCGCCTGCAGTCCCAGCTACTCGGGAGGCTGAGGCAGGAGAATGGCGTAAACCTGGGAGGCGGAGCTTGCAGTGAGCTGAGATCTCGCCACTGCACTCCAGCCTGGGCTACAGAACGAGACTCCGTCTCAAAAAAAAAAAAAAAAAAAAAGAAGTAAAAAATGCCTTAAGAGTCTTAGATAACACTCTCAAGAATTTAACTTCAGAATATAGAAAAAAAGAGAAAACCAAGAAAATTAGAAAAGTAAAAGCAGAAATTGGGTGGTAAGAAAACTGGATAACTCTAGCATTGAAAAGTAACACTGTTTTATTTTATTAAAATATATTGAATTCATAAATTTCTGGCAAGTCTAATCAACAGAGAAAAAAGTTAAAGAAATTTGGAATGCAAACAATTATAACTAGCATGGGAGCAATTAAAAACATGAGAATGTTATGAACAATGCTATACTAGTAAAGATGCTGGATGATTTTATTAAAAATGTGGCTGAAAAGCATAAATCTTACAAGCATTCTAATGCTTAAACTAGCAAAACAAATTAAAATACAGTGAAATATTTTCACTGAAAAGGCACCATACTCAAGATGTTTTTTGAAAATTAAAGCACACAATAACTAAAAAACAGTGGTTCCCCAGCCTTATAGATTACTGTGATTGCAGAATTTTATAAATTATTCAGTACTTTTTAAATAGTCTATAAAGAACATAGTCTACTTTAATAATCATGAAGAAAGCTTATTAAGAATTATTTCTGCCTTTAAAAGTTGGAAAGTAACATACTTAGGTAAATTAATGATCACAGCTATTAATGCAACCAAAGTTAAATGCTATTAGGTCAAATACGAGATATATGTATGCAAGTAGATACAGCTAACTTTTATGAAGGTATTTATACAAAATGTACTGTTAGCATCAGGTGTTAAATCAAATATAACTTGTACCAATTCATAAATTCAGTCTCTACATGCTCAGAATAAAATTATTTTATAAAGCAATCAATTGAATAACAGAGGTTTAAGTAACAATTTCTCAATGGCAACATGAGATGGATCTGACCAAGTGTTTTGCAAAAGATATCTTTGAAGATACTTTGTTTAAAACACAAAACTTCCATTAAGTTTCGAGAGAGACAAGCATTTAAGAACATTCTTATCCTCTTGTCTACTTGAATCATTATTTACTAGAATAATCATTACTAGGAAATATGCCTGATTCATTTTATTCATATGCTAACTATATGAGGCCTGTCATATCACAGTAATTACTGTCAAGAGAGTTACTACTAAAAGAATTATTTCCTCTGTAAAATGTTTTTACTTAAAACAAGAGGAACAAAAGTAGTCATTAAGTGCCTATTATGGAATGATCTGCTCTTAAATAGCCTCATGAACTCTCTCTTCTACTTTGTGGTCTTCAGATTTCGCTGATCAAATGTCATTTTTTCAAAAACTATTTTTTTTTTTTTTTTTTACCACTTGTGTTAAATTGTATTGTTCCGGGAAAATTATGTTCTCTTGTTCAGTTTACTTTAGGTTTGGCCATCTGACTTTCTTTTTCTAATAGCATGTGATGCAAAGGCACTGGAGTTCTTCTATGCATAAGCCTTAAGCGTCTTCACATTGTTGCCGAGTTCACCTTTTCCCTCTGCCAGGATGCCTTCTAATATTCTGAATAAAAGCCGTCCTGCCAACCTGAACCCCAGAGGGAAGACAACATGGAAAAGTGCCATGCTTGACCTACGATTAACATGTAATATTAGCCATAATTAAATATTTATTGTCTTAAACCTCTGAGATTTGGGGTTTGATTGTTATAGTATAACCTACCTTATTTTCAGGGATTATTACCTCATATAAAACAACAGACACACTTCCTCTAATGTGCTTCATTTTTATAGCACTTTTTTCACTTAACATGTATATTTATATATTTATTATCTTTGTTCATCCATGGGAATCTAAGCTCCATATTTTCATTTGTGAATCCCCAGTGTCTAATACAGTTATTCTAGCAATTATCATTCAGATGGAAGTTGCATGAGAGGAGGAAGAGCATCTCAAACTAAGGTAGACATTCTCCCAAAATGCCAGAGAAGAGATACAAGCTGTTGAATTAGATCAACTTCAATTAATTTTTTTAGCTGGAGGGAAAAGAAATGAATCAAAATGGGAAGGACAGGAAATTGGAGGACTAGCTTAGTGCACTTATCTGTGTAGTCTTGATCCAATCAGGACAGAGAAACTATATAGTAATTCTAACAGGGCAAGTTTAATATATAGAAACATTAAATATTACATAGGGTTGGAGTAATGAGGGGTAGGATAGTAAGAAGAAAACTAAACAACCAATGTAAGAAGCAGGCAGAAGTATAAAACAATGACAAAAATAACTAGGGCTGAGACAGAAAGATCTCTTTGAAGTGACTTAAGAAAAGAGACTTTAAGAGACTTAACTCCTCTTTTTCCCCTTCCATGGCTGACATTCAGAATTCGTTGGAGGTTATAGTTCTGACTTCCTGCATGGCAGAGAAGTCACTGTGGTCTGCACCTGTGGAACTTTCTGAAAATATGTCCTTTAACAGAAATATGTTGACTAAATAGTGTCTTACTATGACATTCTACTACAAAACCATCCAAGAAAGTTTGCTGGGGGAATTAAATGCTGGTCTCTATAAACTGCAAGAGCAGGGTGATTTAACAAAAAAAAAAAAAAAAAAAAAAAAAAAAAAGCTACCCACATTAGCATGTGAGAACGAGGAAGCAAAAACTCTTTCCTCTTGCAATGTCTGTCCAGCACCCTCTATTTACAAAGCTTAAAGTCATGCTAACAAAATAAAATAACTTGTAGATCTTAGATTTACTTAAACAGATCAGACAATGCACTATGAAGTTGGAGCCAAAAGGCACTAAATTGATAACTGACATGCCAGACAAGAGACCTTGATGGTCATTCCAAAGATGTAAAAAGGGAGTGTAATACTTTTGATAGATGTAGAGCCATTAACAAAGTAGATTGACAGGATTTGATAACAGATTGTGTATGGGATCGAAGAAGAAGGAGAAGTCAAGAACCCCTAGATTGCACTGTGGATGATCGATGCCTTGGAATGTGGAATTCAGAAAGAAAGTAATCTCCTTCTTTGATACTACAAAAAAAGAAAATAAGATTCAAAGAGATTTTCAGGGAATGAAGTTAGTGAGTTACATTTAATTAAATACAACAAATTAAAGATATGCATTAAATATCTATATGGAAGTGTCCTCTGAGTAATTGAATATAAAGATCTGGAGTTCAGGAAAGAGATCTAACCTGGGATATAGATTTTTATATTTTCTACAAAATAATTGTTAAATATTTCATATAGATACTAGCAGAGAAATGCTAGGTAACATAATAGAAACTGGATGATATTAGCAAAAGGGAAAAGAGAAGGCTGCTACGGTCAGGTACCCTAGAGGACACTAATATTTAACAGTACCCTTTTATTCCCTTGGCGTCTGTCAGTTAGAATGCTTAATACCACTTGTACTCTTAGCAGGGCCAGCCCTTATGTAGCACAGGGAGGGTTTATTCCTAGTTGGGACATTCTATATACCATCTTTTTCTGATTTATAGCAAACCATAACATGCATACCTTATCCATATGTAGACCATTAATTTTAAAAGCAATTTCTCATACAATGAGTGAATGATGTAAGTTGGCAGGAAGAAACATCATCTCAATAAATCAAGAGTGACATCTGCATGGTGATTTATAGCCCTGAGTAGAATAAACTGGCTCTCCAAGGGTGAAGTTTCTTGGGTAAACATTCTTAAATGAGTTAGCATACCCTTTGGGGAAGTCAGAGAGCTGTGGTTAAAAAGTTAATGGGTAGAAAGATCCACACAGTCTCCCCTTGATGGCTCCGGTTCTTTCCATATTACCATCATTGTATTCACAGTTGTGTTGATAATTATAAAGGCAAAAAATGTAGAGTAAAGAAAACAAGAAGAAAGGAAAAGGAAAAAGACCAATTTTAGAAAATGAGTATAAAAAAAGATTAGATTAAAAAAATCTTAATTTTCAAAGTAAAATAAAAAAGAAATATTAAGGCAAATAATTTTGTAAGAGTAAACAAATAGAAATAAAAATATATAATCCAAGATAAAATTTAAAGCAATGAGATTTAAAGTAAATATTACAATAAATAAGATGCATATTTAAAATATAAAAATATCTTAATATCCTACAGTAAAATATAAATATGAACCCATCAAATTAATAATCAAATAACTACAAAATATAAAACTATGTTTTTTAAAACTAGTAAAGCATAAAATTTATTTTTTAGTGAGAATAGAAAAAGCTAGTTGATGAAATAAATACTAAGGACATAGAAGGTAGTCCAAGGTGAGTTAATAAAGTATCTTTGAATGTGAGGTTGTCAGGGTACAACCGAAGCAATCAAACATAAGCAGGGACTGGGCATGGTGCTCATGCCTGTAATCCCAGCATTTTGAGAGGCCTAGGTTGGTCAATCAGTTGAGGCAAGGAGTTTGAGACCCGCCAACATAGTGAAACCTCATCTCTACTAAAAATACAAAAATTAGCCAGGCGTGGTGGTGTGTGCTGGTAGTTTCAGCTACTCGGAAGGCTGAGGCACAAGAACTGCTTGAACCTGGGAGGTGGAGGTAATAGTGAGCCGAGATCATGCCACTGAACTCCAACCTGGGCGACAGAGCAAGACTCCATCTCAAAAAATATTAATAATAAATACATAAACCAAAAACAGAAGCAGGGCAGGGATATGTACCCTTCTGTATATTTAGTTTCTCATGTTCAGTCCACCACCTTGCACTAACCTAGCCTAATTACACTGAAGAACGGCATCTAATCTACTTTTAATTCTAGCCTTCATTTTGAGCCAGGAAGACATGAAGACCCCTATTCCCAGTGGCTTACTAATACTTAGGCATTAATGAGCCCAAGGCTCTCAGAAACCTCAGTATGCTCAGAAAATCAGAGCAACAAGAGATTAACTCATATATCCCATAAGTCATTGTTTCATATTAAATACAATCACAAAATTATATTTGGAGGAAAAAAAGTTAAAACTTGAATTTAAAATCTAAAATCTTAGCACATAGTCTTGATATAGCTTGTGGTAAAACATTCATATATGTTTATTATAAATTTATCTCAGAATAACTTGAAGAATAATCCCCCTGTGAAGATTGTAGACACAGAAGTTTAGTCAATGACCTATGTGTGTTATCAACCCTTGGTTCATGTTTCTGCCATTACTTAGTAAATCCTAGGAGTATTTGTAATACAGAACAAAACAAATAATTTTGTAATTACAAAGTTGCGTGTTTGAACCTCAGTTCTATTCCTTACTTATTGTGATTTTTTTCATGTCTCAAATCCTCAAACCTCTAATAGGTAAATGACAACAGGCTACAACTTGTAGGGCTATTCTGAAGATTAAAAATGGATACAAAACATCTGGCATAGTGTATGACAGAGTGGATGGTAGCTCTCGTTTGTGTTGTTATACTTGGAGCTGCTGAGTTTTCACTGCTCTAAATCAGCATTAATCTTTAATCATAAACTAATTTGATCACTAGCAAGGTTTTGAAAGTCCACAAGTAAGCCAATTAACTTCATTAATTTGTGTCAAAAAATGAACACTACTACTCTTTCTAGAAATTTCAGCTACTCTCCCTTCAAATCATGTGAAAGTCATTAGTTAATAAAATATATATTTTTTAATTGCAGTTAAAAGTAATTTCCATGTGACTAATCCATTAATCCAGGTGTCTTTGACATTAGTAAAATCTTATTCAGTAGCTAGTTTTGTTAGAATTAATTGATTAGATGACTATTCACATAAAAATAAGGGCCAGGAACTGTGGCTTACTGTTGCAATCTCAGCACTTTGGAAGAAAGTGGAAGGTGGATTGCTTAAGCCCAGGAGTGACCAGCCTAGACAACATGGCAAAACTCTTGTCTCTACAGAAAATACAAAAAAGCTGGACACAGTGGTGCATTCCTGTAGTCCCAGATACTTGGGAGGGTGAGGTGGGAGGATTACCTGAGCTCTGGAGTTACAGGCTGCAGTGAGCGGTGATCTTGCCACTGCACACTAGCCTGAGTGAAAAAGTGATACTTAATCTGTCTCAAAAAAAAAAGAAAAAGAAAGAAAGAAAGAAAGGGGAGATGGTGACTCAAACATGACAGTGTCAGAGTATGTGTGAAACTTAGTCATTTACCACAATAGAATTTGCCTCTAAGGTAAGAAAAGTTGTTTTAAGTGTTACTGATTTTTACTTGAAAAAGGTGTCCTATTGATTTTTGCCGTCTAGACCCTTAACTATGGCTTTTAGTAAACTATTCTTGTCTATAATGACAACCATGGAAAACTCACGAACAGAAATGGAATGGTCACTGGTGGAGAAAGGGGAAAGTGAGGTTTCAAAAAATACTACCTAATGGCCCCCTCCCCTATGCACCATATGTGAATTATTTCAGTTCTGTTTACTTCTGATGGGAAAATACAAGGTTCTTAGTTTTGAGTGAAGCTGTGTGGTGAGCTAAAACAACAACAACAACAACAAAAACTATGCAAGTAAATTTGCTATTTCAAAGCTCCTATGCTTGCGGGCAAAGAATTCTTGGATTTCTGCCAACAATGAAGTTCAAATTATTTGGAGGGGTTAGTTGTTTGAGTTTCTGTATTTCTTTTAATCAGGCTTTGTTTTTCACAGCTGTCATTAGTCAGTTCTACTTTATTACCTATTGGGACTTGGCATTCAAACATTTGGAAATGCATTTATTCAGTCAGTATAAAAACCAAACAATAACAACAAACTCTTGGGATTCTGAACACTGTTAATCATCTGGCATTGCAGTCAATTTTTTTTTTTTTTTTGGTACTTCTGTGAACTACTCCTACACTGCTACCCGGGTATAACATCTGGAAATAATGCCTTTATTTCCCTTTCTCATTTTTTCTTTCCACAAATCTTTTCTACTTTTCTCTTTTGTACTACTTTCTCTCTCACTCTATCCTCCCTTTCCTTTCTTCTTTCTTGCTCTCTCCTTTCTTTTCCTTTCCTTCTTCCTCTTTGCAGGATTCCTTCTATCTCTTTTCATTTAAATTAGAAAGCTCAAAAAATGATTTAGTTTGAAATTTCAATATTTGTACAAAAGAGATTTGTCAGAAAATAGAATTTATTATTTTATTTGTGTCAGATCTTGAGCAAACCAAAGTGAAATTGCAAAGACAATTCTGTAAACGTGTGAATATATACTATATCAATTATTTATGATTTTAGTTTGTGTGGAAGCATCATAAGTCAGGGACCATCTGTAGTTAAGAATGCTACATTGATATTTTTTCCGGCTCCATATAAAAATTTGATTTGCAGACATTGTTTACTGCCTGAAAGAAGAAAAGGTTAAAGAGACCAAAAAAAAAAAAAATGTCTATTAGCTAGACAAGTTATTATTAACCTAAAGAAGATTAAAATTTTTTATTATTCAAATTACTAAAAATCTGTAGTTACGTGTTCTAAGGAATCCCATTAAATATATTTACTATAGAAAAAAAACAATTCCAGTTTCTGCTTTGACATTTTAGTTAACTGTAAATGACAACATTAATATAAACTAACATTTTTGGATAGAATCAGACACATTATTCAACTATCATAGGTCATCTAATTAGTTGTGTTCTAATATCTGAATAAGGTTATTACATCCTTTCATATATCAGTATCCCTCATTTTATGCTTGATGATCATTGAAGCAATGTAAGTTTCCTTCAGTCAGGTAGAGTAGAATAATCTAGCTGGGCGCGGTGGCTCAAGCCTGTAATCCCAGCACTTTGGGAGGCCGAGACGGGCGGATCACGAGGTCAGGAGATCGAGACCATCCTGGCTAACACGGTGAAACCCCGTCTCTACTAAAAAAATACAAAAAACTAGCCGGGCGAGGTGGCAGGCGCCTGTAGTCCCAGCTACTCGGGAGGCTGAGGCAGGAGAATGGCGTAAACCCAGGAGCCAGAGCTTGCAGTGAGCTGAGATCCGGCCACTGCACTCCAGCCTGGGTGACAGAGCGAGACTCCGTCTCAAAAAAAAAAAAAAAAAAAAAAAAGAATAATCTAGCCCCCTCACCCCTCCGCCTTGTTCTATCTGGTCCATGTTGTACTTTAACTTTATTAAAATTAGAAAAACTGTCTTTAAGAAGATGACATTTCAGTTAACACAAAAGCAGTGAAGTTAACAATAGGATCAGTCCACAGCATAAGTAGTATAATCGACTTAGGGGATACAGTATTCAGTGGAAATCCAGCCCCAAGTGAGGAGGCAAAACATTAATGGGTTTGAAAAGCTGCTTACTTCTGATGGGAAAATACAAGGTTCTTAGTTTTTTGAGTGAAGCTGTGTGGTGAGCTAAAACAACAACAACAACAACAACAACAAAAACTATGCAAGTAAATTTGCTATTTCAAAGCTCCTATGCTTGCGGGCAAAGAATTATTGGATTTCTGCCAACAGTGAAGTTCAAATTATTTTATATTTCTCTAAAATTTTCTTCTGACTGATTCTGGGAAAATGATGAGACAATTGAAACCCATTATAGACAAATGATTGTGTTGGAAAAGTTATACAATTTTTTTTTTAATTTTTTAAAAAATTTTCTTATGACGGAGTCTCGCTTTCTTGCCCAGGCTGCAGTGCAGTGGCGTGATCTCAGCTCACTGCAAGCTCTGCTTCCTGGGTTCACGCCATTCCCCTGCCTCAGTCTCCCCATCAGCTGGGACTACAGGCGCCCACCACAACTCCCGGTTAATTTTTTTGTATTTTTAGTAGAGATGGGGTTCCACCATGTTAACCAGGATGGTCTTGATCTCCCAACCTGGTGATCTGCCTGCCTCGGCCTCCCAAAATGCTGAGATTACAGGTGTAAGCCACCACTCCCAGCCAGAAAAGTTATACAACTTTTATACAAAATTTACAATATTTTAAAATTATACAATTTTCTGCAATTTCAATTTTTCTTGTTTGGAATCATAATGAGGAGAGGACTTAAGAGTGTCAAAAAGAGTGATGTTAAAGAAACTGTCGTTTTCCTCAGGCAGAATTGGAGATGACTAATCATACTGCCAAAGGTTGAGCCTATTTTTGCTTGCATCTTTAAAAGAAAACAATTGGAACTAGTTTCAAGAAGCACAAAAATAACAGAAAAATAAAACATTATATATGTGGGACTTTTTAAGCCTTCCATAATATTTCAGTTCAAGGAAACAACTACATTTTTAAAGGTATATTGTTCAAAATGGTCTTCCTTTTTCAACTGGCCAATGAAACTGCAAAAGTAGTAATCAAAACTGCAATTCTTAAAACAAACGTGACACAATCTTGATTAAAGCACTTAAAAAAATACAAGGCTTGCTTCCTCACATTGTCCTCTATTTTTGCAGACAATGTCACAAAGGTACCATTAGATTCATAGCTGGTTACCAACCTCTAATTTTTAGCTATTCGACTTAAGACTTGCACTCTAGCACCATTACCCTAACACTTTTCTATAGCTCTAAGATCACCATTGTCATTTAAATTAACATAACACACTTGAATATGATATAATAAGATTTCTCTTGTGAAAGCCTCATAACTATGAATGGACCTTTGTTTAATCCTCAACCACATAATTCCTCTTCTAATGTAATCCAGTCCTCCATTCAGCCTTAAAATATTGTTGATGTGTTGTTAACAAAAAAATGTTCACATTAAAAAAAAAAAATTCTATGTGTCCACAACACTCTCTGCCTAACATCTTCTGGCATTCCATCACTTGCTCTTTTGAAAAAAAAAAAAAAAAAAAGGCAGAAAAATAGGATCTACCTTTGCTGAGAATTATTACTTTATTAATCTTTATTTTACACAAAATATCTGCTGTGATGTGATTCACAAAAAAAGTATTTCATGAAAACAACAAGAATCATAACAAAGAATTCCCTTGTTTCCCCACAAATGTTTTGGCAATTAGAAACATGAAGATAACTTTGTGCTTTAAGAATACCTTTGAGAAAAATATTTCAAGTTTTTTTTTTTTTTTTTTTGAGGTGTTATGAGTTTAGCACACCAACCAATCTTTCTGACATACTTCAAATCAGATGTCCTTAAGAAGTGAAGCAGCAGTTTTTCCCTGAAACTGATATTTGGTAAACATTTATCAATCTAATAAATGGTAAACAGAACATATTATTAAGTACATAGTTTTTGAAAACATGTTTATTCAAATTTACTTTTACACTACTGAAGGTCAACATCATCATTTCTCCCAGAAGACACAGCTGTCATCAGAATCAATAGGAACTTGTGCTGAATGATTGGTTACTTAGTTGGAAGGGATATGCAAGGCATGTATTTTACAAGCACGTTGACCATGTGACATGCATAAATTGCTCTATACCACTGCTGCTGTCTGTTTCTTATATGAAACTTTCATGGTACAAAACAGTTCAGGGCATTTACATATAGTCTACCAAACACTGCATGTTCTCACTCATAGGTGGGAACTGAACAATGAGATCACTTGGACTCGGGAAGGGGCCTATCATGGGGAGGGGGGGGAGGGGGGAGGGATTGCATTGGGAGTTATACCTGATGTAAATGATGAGTTGATGGGTGCTGACGAGTTGATGGGTGCAGCACACCAACATGGCACAAGTATACATATGTAACAAACCTGCACGTTATGCACATGTACCCTAGAACTTAAAGTATAATAATAATAATAAATAAATTAAAAAAATATTCACAGAATAATTTTTGTTGCAAAACGTAAGGTAAAATATTAAGAGGAGAGGAAGTGTGAAGACTGAGAATAAAATCAGGTAGATTAGCTAAGAATGAAATCACTGTGAAGACACAGAAAAGTCTTGTAGTAGGAGAAGAGGATTTGGAACATGCTTGTCATCTAGCAGACGCATGTTAGAGTAGGCAGAATTCACACATTAGCCCAGTACAAATCCAGGCTAACATGTAAACCTTTCAGTTTTAATTTCGAGAAGGTAGGACAAATGGTCAGAAATACAGACCTAGATGGAAAATCCTGCAAATCACTAGAATTCATACTCTTATTATCTGAACAAGCAGCAAATCAGATTGTGACTTAAGCTAAGGAAAGATTTCGCTAAGGAAAGATTTCAATGTGTAAATAGCGTCAGTTTCATAAGCCATTCAGTCTCTGTTACTATTAAACATAATGGCAAAACTGAACTTACTTTCACACTGACTTAATACTACTCAAATATTTTCTTGCAATGCGAATGAAACCATAGACTATATGTAAAGAAATGAGTATGGTTATATTCCAATACAAATGTATTTATGAATGCTAAAATTTGAATTTTTACATGATCCGAAATATGATTTTCTTATGACTATATTTCCAACATTTAAAAACTATGCAAAAGTCTTTCGTCGTTTGCAGGTTTGACAAAAAAGTATATGAGTTGACTTTGACCTGTGGATTGTAGTGTAGTGACACATAGTCTAAAATATAAAATATGTGTCATAAGTGAGACTGCTTCTCTGATGCTAGAAATATGTGGAAGCAAGGTTGATTGCTTGCACAGGGATTTTCTGGTCTGAAATTTGTTTCTAAGAATAAATAGCATCAACAACTTGCAATATTCTAATTCAATTTTTTTGACACAATAGTCTATGCCTTAATTTAGTAACAAATAAAAGAGCTTAAATTACATTGATTGATAAATGGTGCATAATATTACTTCTATTTCTTTGTATCATGATCCAAGTACTACTATAATGCTATCTTAATTTTGTTCATAAGATGGCAGATTGGGGGCTTTTAACATGCCTCAGCCACTTGGAAATAGCAAGATAGTGCACAAAGATCAACTCTGCGAGCTTTAATTCCAGAAGGAAATCAGGAATCTACCAGAATCATGATGGACACCCCAGATCTCAGGAAGGAAGATGCTGGCAAACAGCCCCTGTGATGGTGTCTGGCAGATAAAAGGTAGTGAGGTCCCAGCACATGAGAGAGGAAGAGAGCATTCCTCTGTGACTCACTTTTCCACCTGGGAGTCGGGTAATCCACAAGAGGGGAGAATTCTTTGTTTCTCCCAAGCCCTGAAGGTAACTTGGGGAGAGGTATGGAGACATTATAAGGGAAAGACACTGGGAACAGCTGCAGACATTTTCCCAGACCCAGGACCAACAGCAGCACACCATTTTTAATCTGTGCACATCCACTGTCAGCCATTATTTTGTGTGACCCGGAAGAGTGACTGCACAGGCATTTTAGTTTCAAGCCAGAGATTAGACTGCCTGCTCTGGAGCAGGGTAGGGGCCTCCACAGCCAGAACTGTGGAAAGTGCCTCAGCAGTAGAAGTGGAATTGTGCTCTCCGCTGTCACAAGCCTGGAGCAGGAGAAAAGCTGCTAAAGCTGCAGTTTCTCCTGGGTGGTGGACTTGCAGCCAGATCCAGCTTGGCGAATTAAAACTAGTCTGTGTATGCCATTGCTAGGTGCGCGAAGCTGCTCCCCTTAAATTGCGTTTAAGCAGGGCCCTCTCTGCTCCACCCCCAGACAGAAATCCAGGCATTTGGAGCACCTACTTTTCTGAACCAGCAGCCTAAGCTGCCTCACCATTTCTAACATAGATCATGGTACAGAAGGACTGTCTCCACTTCACACACAGGAAGAACTCCAGATATTTGGAGCATCTGCTTGCCTGGACCAGCAACCCAAGTCACACCACCTTTCCTGTGCAGAGATTGTGGTGCAGGAAGACACTTTCTGCTCTATTCCCAGGCAGATCTACAGGCATTCAGAAAACCCATTCATCTGGTTCAGCCACTTGAGCTGCCCCACCCTTCCTGGACCCAGATCTTAGTGCAACACGGCCTTCTCTGCTCTATGCCCAGGAAGATTCTCAGGCATTTGAAGCACTTACTCACCGGAACAACAGAATGAGCAGTCCCACCTTTCCTGTGCAGAGATCCAGGTGCAGGAGACCCTCTCTGCCATAAGCCCAGTCATATCACCAGGCATTCAGAGCACCTGCTTGCCTCGTTCAGCAGCCTGAGTTGCCATCCATCTCCTGTGCAGAAATGTTGGTGCAGGGGGCCCCTCCCTGCTCCATGTCCAGGCAGATCTCCAGGCATTTGGAGGACCCACTCTCCTGGAAGGGTTTTAGGCTGTCCCCCATCCTCATGCAGACAATTGGGCCAGGGAGTTTTTCCAGCTCCATGACTAAGCACAGCTCTGGGCACTTAGTGGCCACCCAATGGATTATTGGAGCTGGTGCTCATGTCTGCCACTGGGGGACCTGTAGGCGGACCTGGCCTGTTTGACCCTGCCTATCTTTGCCCCAGCACCTGCTTCCTGGGTTGAGGGAAGGGGAGCGGGCAAGCAGGGAGATAAGACCACTATGCACTCTACAGAGTAGCCCATTGCTTAGGCAGCAAAGAACTGCTTCCAGTAAACAAAGATCAAGAATATAACCAGCCATGTTGGCCGCAGCTGGCTCTTACCTGTAAGTTTCATCTATTGATTTGTAGGCTGAACTACACTGCCTAATACAAAATTTGGTGTCAGATGTACATGAAGACATGAAATCAAAGCCAGAAAGCCCTGCCCAGCATTATCCAGGGTGACAACCCCTAAGGAGGGGAGTGGATAAGGGAAAAGGAAAGAAAAAAGAAAATCAATAAAATTATTGGGAAAAAAAGAAAAAGAAAAAGAACCTACCAGAAAGAAAATAAATACAAAAACTAGAAGTGCTAGTGTTTCCAAATGAGAATGAACCAGCACAAGAATTGTCACCATTAAAAAGCTGAGTGTAGTGACATCACCAAAGGATGGCCCTAGCTCTCCAGTAATGGTCTCTAACCAAAATGAAAAATCAGAAATGAAAGATGAAAAATTCAATGAATGGATTTCAAGGAAGCTCAATGAATTCCAACACAAGTTTGAAAACCAACACACAGAAAGTTTTAAAGCAATCTAGGAAATGAAGGAAGAGATACACATCCTAAGAAGAAAACAATCAGAACCTCTGGAATTTAAAACAAACAAACAACAACAACAACAACAATTCATTTAAGTAATTTCAAAATAAAATTGAAAGTTTTATCAATAGACTAAACCAAGCAAAAGAAAGAATTTCAGAGCTTGAGGCCCTGCGTCTCAAACCAGTCAGACAAAAATAAAGAAAACATAATTTAAAAAAATGAACAAGTCTTTGAGAAATATGGGACTACATATGCCACCAAACCTATAAGTTATTCACGTTTGTGAGAGAGAACCTAGAAAACTATCTGAGGGAATAATTCAAGAAAACGTATCTAATCTTGCTAGAGACTTAAGTATCCAGATAAAAGAAATCCAGAGAACACCTGCAAGATACTATACAAAATGAGCATCACCAAAGCATATAGTCACCAGACTGTCTAAGGCCAATGCTAAAGAAAAAATCTTAACCCTTTCCCATTTGCCCAAAGAGTGCTCACCGGCAGCACTTGGAACTGCAGCATTTGCCCCTAGATAACTTTGCCACAAAATATCTTGCTTTTATGATTATTTTTGCATCACTCTAGTATATCAACTTCAGAAACAAAATACTTCATTCTATTGATAACATTGTAGTTTTAGTAGTGGTATTTACATTTACAAAATACAGTAATTCTCAACTGCTGAAAATGTCAAATGCTAGAAAATGTAGCATTTCTACACATGATGTTAACATCGTTCTTGAACAGTTCTTGGACAAAGATTTATTTGATGGGTTTTCTGAAATAGGCGATTCTGATGATTCAGTCAATTCTGACGTTAGTTCTGTTTAGAAATAAAGTGTTCTCCAAGAACAGTTTTTATATTCTATGTTCACATTTAAAATCAGTCAGATTTGCTTCAGCCTCAGAGTCTGTTTATATAAAATTAAATGAGTGCTGGCAGCGAGCTGCACTTTTTTTCTAAACGGGAAAAGGGTTAAAGGCAGCTGGAGAAAAAGGTCAAATAACATACAAAGGGAACCCCATGAAGCTTATAATGAATTTCTCAGCAGAAATCGTATATGCCAGGAGAGATTGGGGGCCTATTTTCAGCATTCTTAATGAACAAATATTTCAACCAAGAATTTCAAGATAACACAGAGAATAAAAATGAGGCCCAATTATCTGTTGCCTATAAGAGACACATTTCATCTATAAAGATACCTATAGACTGAAAACAATGGGATGAAAAAAGATAGCCCATACTAAGGGAGACCAAAAAAGAGCAGGAGTAGCTATATTTATATCAGACAAAACACATTTCATAAAAAAACTGTAAGAAACAAAGAAGGTCATTATACAATTATGAATTGGTGAACTCAGCAAGAGGATGTGACAATTGTAAATACATACGCACTCAAAAACGGAGCACTAAGACATATGAAAGAAATATTATTGGAGATAAAGAAAGAGCTAAATCTCAATACAATAAAAGCTGGAGACTTCAACACCCCACTTTCAGTATTGGACAGATCATGTAGACAGAAAATCAATCAAAAAAATGGAAATTAACTTGTATAATAAATAATAAATATTTCAAGAACATTTCATCCAATGGCTGCAGAATACACATTTTTCTAGTGAGCACATGGCTCATTTTCCAGAATAGATCATATGTTAGGTGGCAAAAGAAGTGTTAAAGCATTCAGAACCTTGAAATAATATCAAGAAACTTCTCTGACCACAATGGAACAAAACTAGAAATTAAAAACACAAAGAATTTTGAAAACTATACAAGTATATGGAAATTAAACAATATGCTCTTGAATGACCAGTGGGTCAATAAATAAATTAGGAAGAAAACTGAGAACTTTTTTGAAATAAATCATAATGGAAACACAGCATACCAAAACCAATAGGATACAGAGAAAGCAGTACTAACAGGGAAATTTAGGGCTATACGTGTCTACAACAAAAAAGAAGGAAAAACTTCTACTAAAAAACCTAACAATGCATCATCTTGAAGAATGAGAAAATCAAATCCCAAATTAGTAGAGTAAACGAATTAATTGAACATCAGAGCACCAAAAAAATGAAATTGAAGTGAAGAAAACAATGCAAAATACCAACAAAATGAACTGAGTTTTTTTGAAAAGGTAAAGGAAATTGACAAACCTTTACTCATACTATGAAAAAACGAGAGGATCCAAATAAACAAAATCAGAGATGAAAAAGGAGACATTACTTCTTATACCACAGAAATTCAAAAGACCATTAGTGGGTACTATGAGCAACTATATACCAATAAATTGGAAAATCTAGAGGAAATGAATAACTTCCTAGACACATAATACATACCAATATGGAATCATAAAGGAATTCAAAACCTGAACATGCCAATAAGCAGCAAGATTGAAGCCATAATAAGAAGTCTCCCAGTAAAGAAAAGTCCAGCACCCAATGGCTTCACTGCTGAATTCTACCTTTTAAGGAACTCATACTAATCCTACTTTAAGTATTCCAAAAAATAAAGGAGAAGGGAATGCTTCCAAAGTCATTTTCTGAGGTCAATATTATCCTGATCCAAAAGTAGACAAAGACACATCAAGAAAGTAATAAACAGGCTAATATCTCTGATTAATACTGTTGCAAAAATCCTCAACAAAATAATACAAACTAAATTCTTCAATACAGTGAAAAGATCATTCATTGTGACCAAGTTGGACTTATTCCAGGGATGCAAGGATAACTCAATATATGCAAATCAATGACTGTGATACATTATATCAACAAAATGAAGCGTTAAAAACCATACAATTACTTTAACTATGCTGAAAAAGCATTTGATAAATGTCAGCATCCCTTAATGATAATAACCCTGAAAATAGTGGATTCAGAAGGAATATACCTCAACATAATAAAGGGCATATATGACAGACTCACAGCTAGTATTATACTGAATGAGGAAAAACTGAAAGCCTTTTCTCTAAGACAAAGGGTCTACTTCACCACTGTTATCAACCTAGGACTAGAGTTCCTAGCTTGGGTAGCTGTTTCTCAAGACAAAGGGTCTACTTCACCACTGTTATCAACCTAGGACTAGAGTTCCTAGCTTGGGTAATCAGTCAAGAGATAGACATAAAGGGCATCCAAATCGGAAAGGAAGAAGTCAAGTTATTCTTGTTTGCAGTTGATAATGCTTTTATATTTGTAAAAACCTAAATACTCCACCAAAAGACTCTCAGAACTGATAAATAATTTCAATAAAGTTGCAGGATACAAAATCAATGTACAAAAATTAGTAGCATTTCTGTATGCAAACAGTAAATGCTCTGAAAAATAAAAAGTAATCTATTTGCAATGATCACAAATAAAATCTATGAACTAATGTAGCCAAATAATTGAAAGATCTCTACAATGAAAATTATAAAACTGAATAGAGAATTTGAAGAGGACACTCAAAAAAAAAAAAAAAGGAAAGATATTCCATGTTCATGGGCTGGAAGAATCAATATTTTTAAAATTTCCATACTGCCCGAAGCAATCTACAGACTCAATACAATTTCTATCAAAATACCAATAACATTCTTCACAGAAATAGAAAAAAACAAGCTAAAACTTATATGAAACCACAAAAGACCCAGAATAGCCAAAGCTATTCTGGACAAAAAGAAGAAAACTCAAGGAATCATTTTTCCTGACTTCAAATTAAACTGCAATGCTATAGTAACCAAGAGCATACGATACTGGCATAAAACACATGCACACACACCAGTAGAACATAATAGAGAACACAAAGACAAATCCACAAATGTACAGTAAACTCATTTTCGACATACGTTGGGGAAAGCATAATCTCTTCATTAAATGGTTCTGAGAAAACTGGATATCTATATAAAGAAGAGTAAAACTAGATCCTTGTTTCTTGCCATATAAAAAAATAAATTCAAAATGGATTAAAGACTGAAATAATAATACCTCAAACTATGAAACTACCACAAAACAATATTAAGGCTGCTCTCTAGCTCATTAATGTGAGCAGAGATTTCTTGAGTAATACCTTACAAGCAAAGAAGACCAAAGCAAAATTGGTCAAATGGGATTATATCAATTTAAAAGCTTCTAAGCTGCAAAGGAAACAATTGAGAAAGTGAAGAGACAACTCACAGAATGGGAAAAAAATTGCAATCTACCCATCTGACAAGGGATTAATAATCAGAATATATAAGCAGCTCAAACAACTCCATTAGAAAAAATATAAAAATCCAATTTAAAAAATGGGCAAAATATTTGAATAGACATTTCTCAAAAAATATACAAATTGCAAACTGGCATATAAAAAGGTGCTTATTGATTATCAGAGAAATGCAAATAAAAACTACAATGAGATATCCTCTCACTTCAGTTCAAATGTCTTTTATCCAAAAGACAGGCAATAATAAATGCTGGAGGGAATGTAGAGAGGAAAGGAAATACCCACACACTTTTGGGGAAAATGTAAATTAGTACAAACACTGTGGAGAACATTTTGGAAGTTCCTCAAGAAACTAAAAATAGAGCCACCATATGATCTAGCAATCTCACTGCTAGGAATATTCCCAAAAGAAAAGTATCTGGATATGGAAGTGATGTCTGCATTTCCATGTTTATTGCAGCACTATTCACAATAACCAAGATTTGGAAGCAATTTAAGTGTTGAATAACTTAGGTTATCTAATAGAAAAAGAAAAGGTGGTACATGTATACAATGGAGTACTATTCAGCCATACAAAAGAATGTCATCTTGTTACTTGCAACATGGATGGAACTGGAGATCCTATGTTAAGTGAAATAAGCAGGCGTAGAAAGGCAAACTTCATATGTTCTCACTTATTTGTGGGAGCTAAAGTTAAAACATTTGAACTAATGGAGATAGACAATAGAAGAATGGCTACCAGAGGTGGTTACCAGAGGCTGGGGAGGGTGCCAGAATGGGTGAGTAGAAGTTGGATGGCTATGGGGCACAATAAAGTAGTTAGAAAGAATGAACACAACCTAGTCTCTGATAGTATAACAGGGTGACTATAGTCAACAATAAAGTACTTATTTTTAAATACATAAGAGAGTATAATTGAATTGCTTTTACCTTAAATGATAAATTCCTTAGGGGTAGATACCACATTTACCATGATGTGATCGTTAGACATTGCATGCCTGTATCAAATACATATATACACCTGTGTACCCACAAAAATATATTTTTTAAAATGTCAAGAAATAATGGATGCTGGTGAGGCTGTAGAGAAAAGGATATGTTATGCACTGTTGGTGGGAATGTAAATTAGCTCAACCACTATCAAAAGCAGCTTAAAGATTTCTCATATAACTTAGAACTACCATTCAATCCAACAATCCCATTACTGGGTATATATCCAAAAGAAAATAAATCATTCTACCAGAAGACACTTGCACTCACATGTTCATTGCAGCACAATTCACAATAGAAAAGAATAAATTTAGGTATCCATCAATGGTGGATTTGATATAGAACATGTGGTACATATACACCATGAAATACTACCCAACCATAAGAAAGAATGAAATCATGTACTTTGTAGCAATATGAATGCAGTTGGAGACCATTATCGGATAACTAAGTGAATTAATGCAGGGACAGAAAACCAAATACTGCTTGTTCTCATGTATAAGTGTAAACTAAACATTGCGTACTCAGGGACATAAAAATGGCAACAATAGAAACTAGAAAGTAAGAGATGGGGGAGGTTGGCAGGCAGGGAAAATGTTGAAAAACTGTTAAATACTATGCTCACTACCTAGGTAATGGAGCCATTTTTACCCCAAACTTCAGCATCATGCAATATACCTGGTAACAAACCTATACATGTACCCTCTGAATCTAAAAGTTGAAAAATATTAAAAATAAAAAATATTATTTAGATTTAAAAAGAAAGAAAAATAAAGCAATCTTAGATACTTGAGGGATATATTAAAATAATTAGTTTTTTTATCTAAAAGACATATAGATGTTATATATATCTAAATATAGCAACATGTCTAATTTATCTTATAATAGTTACTTAAATTTCAGGATTCAGTGCCAAAGTGATAACTATGATATCTAATTTTAAAAATTACGTTCACATTTTCAAGGTACTATTGACAGGGCTTACGGAACCATTCTACAGAAAAACGCTGTCTGGAGACAAATCAGAGTGTTGGTACTTATTACTGTATAATTTTGGGCAAGTTACCTAAACCCTCAGTTTATTCATCTTTAAAATGGAGATATTCCATAGGGTAACTCTGAGTTAAGCTATGTAAATTAAATACTTAGAATATATACTAACACAAAGTAAGCTTTTTAGAGTTGTTTTTTTTATTCGTTGAGAGAAAGCACCCGTATCATATATCATTCCCTCATTCTCACAAACTCCCTGAGTAAGCATAACACACATTCACAAACGCACACACACACACAAGCACACATACATACAACCACACACACAACCACATAATTGAAGAAATAATAAGAAAATGCATGGTAATATGCATTTTAATATACTCATAACTCATATAATAATATTTTATTATAATAACCAATCACATAATTTTGCTACTCATGATGTTAGGTGATTAATATAAACTTGCTTTAGATAAACTTTAACACATCTTGATCAACTTTCAATATATTCAATATGTTCAATAACTTATTTCCTAGTTATCCTCATTTCAAACATAAAATATATCTTATTTCAAATTACACAATAATATTTAATCATTAACAAGTACAAGAAGAGGTAAAGTTATGTCTTACACTAAATAGATACTTAAATGACTACTTGATGTATATGGATTTGAGAAAAAAGAACATTATCAATTAGCTACCTTTAATTATATGAAACTTTTTTCTGAAGGGAATAAAATAATGGTATTCAATTGAAAAGTTACTCTTCATCTTATTTAAATCATTCTGTACCTCTAAATGAACATCACATGTGCACTTCTAATTATAGTGCAATGTTTGTGTTCACTCTACATGGAAATTCAATAAGAGAGGTTATTTAAGCATCTGCAACTGCTACCCAAATCTCATATTTGTAAATTAGTCTTAGATTCATGTATTTTAATGATTTGTTTACAGTTTGTAACTTAAAATATTTATATATTATAAATGATGGCATTGCACTAAAGTGTAATGTATTCTATCTCCTTGCCTTTATTACATTTAAAAAATAAATTATGAAATAAACATTTACAAGTTTAGCATCATCAAAAACCCAAATTTTGAGACAATTAAGCAACCGCAAAATCAAAACTACAGTCAAAAATCCAGATAGATTATGTGTAAAATGCTAAATATTCAAATACAAACATTGGTGAGCTATTAACTTTTTAATTTTTCACTTTTAGATCAAAATATGTACTTTCTCAATGGTCTAGATTTTTTAATATCAAATCATGCATGGCTTATGATTTTTCAAAACTTTTTATGACATTTTTCTACCAGAAATTATTGGGCAAAGATAAAATATGTTTCAAATTTTTACTATGCATTTTCTTCTTATTTACATATGCACCAGAAGATAGTTTTTCGGTAAATCAGTATAGAGTTTCTCAGGGATCATATCATGCCTATAATCCCAGCACTTTGGGAGGGTGAGATGGGAGGATCACCAGAGGTGGACAGTTCAGACCAGCCTGGCCAGTATGGTGAAACCCCATCTCTAGTAAAAATACAAAAAACTAGCCAGGTGTGGTGGTGGGCGTCTGTAATCCCAGCCACTTGTGAGGCTGGGGCAGGAGAAACACTTGAACCCGGGAGGCAGAGATGCAGTGAGCTGAGATCGTGCCATTGCACTCCAGCCTGGGCAACAAGAGCTCAACTCTGTCTCAATAATAATAATAATAATAATAATAATAATAATTTTAAAGCTAAATATAATTCTGGTCTAATCATCCAATGCAAGTAGTACACACGTGTTTATTTTATATATCATAATAAAGAGTAATTAAGACTAGTAAATAGTAACCACTTTTATTTGAACATAAAATATACACTGAATATTACTAAATCTCGTGTTTATTTAATTCTTATAAGTTGAAGTATTTGCTCTGCACATGTTCTGGTCCAGGGTTTTTGCATTCTTTTTAAGACAAGGATATATATATATAAATATTTGCCCAAACACAATTAACCTCATTTTATCTTCACTATAACATATACTTCATTAGTTTTTTTGTCTTTAAGTGAGAGAACTTACAACATTCAGAAAAATTATAATCACGTCTTCAAGATTGAGCTGCAAATACATGTCATCGTCAAAATTTAAATGCAGGTTTTTAATGCTAGTCCAGTTCTCTTCCTAGTACCCAGGAGATGACCCCTAGTAAAGGGGAATGCATTTACTGATTGTTCCAAAAGTGGAAACTGATTTTTGGTCCCATGGAAACATTTATTTTAATCATGTGTTGATAGAAATCTTCCAGCAGACTACTCTCTCTTTGTAAAAAGAGGTCACTACAGGGAATTGACTCTTACCTTGATGACTCCCAGCCTTCATTGTGAACATCCATTTTCACAGCCTGTGGTGATGCAGTGCCTGTCAAGCTGTCAGCTGTCATGTCTGTGATCATCCTGCTTGCCTCTAACAGCCTTCTGCTCTGATTCCTCTCAATCACTCAGGGTCAGGGAACCAGATGACCAAGGCTTTTAAAGATTGCATGTAAAGATTCTCTGTTTTCTCAACTGTAAAATGAGGTTGCTATACCAGACCAGTGGTTGCATATTTGAAGCACTGTGCTCACACACCATTC